>NC_045162.1:17404623-18004623 GCF_900700415.2 Clupea harengus | reverse complement strand
AGGCTACTGAATGATTTTCTCAGCTCAGTGGGAACGTTATGATCTTGAGGTAGTGTTTCTCATTGACTTCCCTCTCCTTCAAATGGAAAAGATGCCATGGACACATACCCTGTGGTCCACCCTGGACCTAGCATCCCTGCTCTTCCAGCAGCACCACCCTCTGCCATGGCCCCTGCTGCCAGTAACGCTTGTATCGGTCAGCGCAATCCGTCAGAGGGCCCTAGTGATGCCAGCATGGGTAAGTCATTTAGGAAGTCTGCATACCTTCTGTGAATGTGAGAGGTTAGTCATCAAGTATCAACACTGAATTATACATAATCCATCTATTTGCAGCTCCCCCTTATTGTAATTGTACCCATGTCACTGAGAATATGCGCTGTACTGGAATGACCTATCTCCTCTCACTCGTACAGAACTTGACAGCAGTGTGGATCCTGAGACCGGGGAAAGGGCAATGGAGTGACCAGAGTTGTCAGGTGTATCTGGAGTAACTCCACAAGGGGACCTGCAGACAGAAGTTCCTACGCACTTACATGTACTACCGACATTTGGACTTAAGTCAAGTACTGTACTTTTTTACTATGTGGAGTGATCATGTACATAGATGGCGATTCTGCTGTTGGTTGAGGACACAGGGCAGCTACGATTTCTCCTCGAGACTCATTGAACATGTGGGTGGGACATGAAGCTGGCATAATGCTAAAGTGGTGGTCTGCTAATCTGTACAATTTGTCTAGGATATTATGGTTACTGGTGTTTTTTTTTTTTACAATTTAATTAATTTACTTACCACGTGGATTAGGAGAGGTTTATTAATGCTTATATTGTGATTTGCCAGCTATGGTTGCTGATAAGTGTGTTTATATTTTAAAGCCTTTGTGAATAACAACCATTAGCATTTGTACTGGGTAGCTTACTTATCACACCCTGCAACATATTTTCATGCTAGAAATCTAAAAGTCAAAATTGTAGATAACATTTGAAGTTAAGAATAACAATATTTGAATGAAATATAACCTTATGACTAGGCCATTGTAACATCCTGTAACAAATCCATGCCATGACATTTAAACAGCCTCCTACATACGCAGTTAGACTGGCGTTTGTTAACAAGGCACACAAAATAGATTGTAAGACACTGAAAAAAACGTTTCTAAACTCTGAAGTTTACACAGAAGAACTTATAGTGTCTAAATACTACAGCAAAATATGGCTCATCTGATATGGCCTCTTACATTGGGTCCTCAGGGTGGATATCAAATGAAAAGAGTGAAAATAGAGCTGAGATTTGGCTGCGGGGGAGACTTATCTCCTCTCTGAGCTTGAAACATTTGTAACAAGTTGACCAAAGCTAGTCCATAGAAATGTGAGGTGGGTGTTGTGCTGATGTGTTATTGCTGGGTGTTGAGTTGCTTCAGGTACTATATAGTACTCCACATCAACTTTCCAAGAGCACATTTTTAGAGAATCTTTTGAAATGGTTGTGTTTTTAATAAATGTGGTTTATGAATGAAATCAGGGCTTATTTCAGGGGTTCAGGATTTATTTCTTTGGTGGGGCACATGTTTGTTTGCAGAATAAGTTGTGCACAAGACGTTGTGCAGCATATTAAGCTCTGTGTAAGCTCTGATCTTCCAAATTTTACAGTGTTAACCAAACAAGGTCTCAAGACAGAAGCTACATGGTCAGAGAAATTAAGTTGGTCATCAATTATAACCCCCCCCCAAGTTTCCTGCAGTTTTAGTTAGGGTCAGTGTCAGTTAGGTTCTATTAGTAGTAGTCCGAGTTATTATGAGTAGTACCATGATACCTGTCTAACCATGTCAGTCACGTGGCATCATCAGGAACATAAACAACCATGCAATGGAGGTAAACATTGATCTGCAGACAGCTTCAGACTTAAAATACCCAGGAAGGACTGTCAAAGGAAGTTTTTAAAAACCTGTTTACATTCAGGTCAGTTTACTTTCAATTCAGTTTTTCCTCTCTATCACATCACAGTATTCTCTCCCTTTTTGTTAACTGCACAAACCAATTACATGGTCATGCTTTTGCACTGGAAATAAAACAATTAAATTCTTCAATTTTACACAAGTAAAAAAGAAAAAAGAAAAAAAGATTGAGGTTAAAAGCAGGCGAAATAAAACTACACTTAAAGAGGAAGTCTCCAACATTGTTGTTACAGGGGTTTAATTACGGAAAAGACCTAGAATGCAGTCACATAACTTGTTTTGTGGAAGCGTCTTGGGAACTTTCTAGTTTGTACTTCATTCCGAGGTTTATAGGTTGAGCTTTATCCCAATAAACTACCTGACACCAACCTACACCATTTTGAGTGAACCAGTAAACCCACTGTGTAGGACTCAAAGGATAGTGGTAGGGTAGTTGTTATATTACATTACTCTGCATGTTGGTCGCTCCGACTGCATCTAAAATATCCTGCCACAACACTGAAAAACCCTTAATAACAATGTTAACAGTCTGATGATCCCAGAGATTTCTATGATTCACAGCACTATACAGCAAATTGCATTGGGTCAGAAATAATTATGAACTTGTTCTGCAAATATGAGGAAAGAAAGTCAGAAAAATATTTGGTTTTGGTCATGTAACTTTATCACTGGCAGCAAATAAAAAGTAACAGTGCCATTTAACAGCCAATTTGAATTGAAGTAAACAGCCATGGAGTGAAGTCAGGATGAATATGACAAGGATGTTTATTCACAAGCCAAAGTTTCAGAGTCACCAAAAGCCCTTCTAACTAAGTCAGGCTTACATGTAAAAGACTAGCTCAGGGAGACACTGATTGGTTTATCAGAACAAAGAAAAATTGGGGAATACACGCAAGGAGACATCTTTTTACACGCTAATTTCTGTCTATACTTCACCCCTTATTCCCAGTCATCTTGGCCCAATCCTCCTCACCACACCACATCTTTGTGTAACCGTATACCCCTCCTCTACTCAGGGGCTCCCATCTGCTCGTCCCCATCCTTCTTTTTCTTGTGCCCAGACACAATGTCATCGATGCGCAGCAGCAAGATGGCCGTCTGAAACAAAGGAAAAGAGAAATGTAGTTTCTGGTGATTTTGCCTAGTTCTCTTGTTTGACCCTTAAGACCCTTTTCCACCGATTAAAGTAAAGAAAATTATGAAACCAACCATCTAAGTAAATGTGCCACCCATTAGGCCTTTAACATCATCGTTTGAGTAAGTGTAGTCAATTTAACTGTAGTTCCATAGATTGCTTCGGGTCTAAAACTGATGTAAAAATAACCCTGATGAATGCCAAATTTCCTTCGTTTCTAGCTGGGCAAGTACATTTTGTATGCGTGTGCAGTTAAAAATAAACCTAGGTCCTATGCCTTAGTGCCATGAGTAAGGATCTCATTTCACTAAAGCTGTATAGACAGCGGCCTTACCTCCACAGCGGTCTTGTAGGTCTGAGCCTTCACTGCCAGCGGTTCCACGATGCCGAGTTCAGTCATGTCTACGAGGGCGCCCGTCTCACCGTTTACACCCCATGATGCAAAGCCCTCCTGTGTGTGCTTCGCCTGCGGACAACAAAGAACAGTCTGAATCAGACAGGCCCAAAATGCCTTGCAGCAGAGCTCAAATTTGAGTCAATCATTTAACACCGTGCAGACAGCTTAATAAAGCTTTCCGCTGAGGGGCTTTCTTGACTGGGTTAAAAATTGATTAAAAATGGCAGCTATTCAAGCATGTACTGTTCAGCTAAAAAGCAAAAACTAAAGAAAATGACATGCAGTACAGGAATAATATAACAAACAGAACCCCCAGATGCACATACAGCACCTCCAATCACAAACAAGAGCAGTTCATGTTTTATTCAGTTGTGTGTTATCGGATGACATTAGGTTAAATTAGTGGAGCAGTCTTTCAACAATGCGAAAGTGATTGTTCAAGTAGTATCAAACGATTCAGGACATGAATAAACACAGACCTTCACTGAGAGAGCCATGTGTTAATACAGGTGCAAGACTGCTGGGACCCCTTTCTTACCCTGAGTGAGGTGAGCACTCTGATAGTGCTGGCCCCACAGTTCTGGATGAGTGTGCGGGGGATGACCTCCAGGGCCTGGGCCACGGCGCGGTAGGGCCACTGCTCCACCCCTGTGAGGGCCCGTGAGCGCTCCATCAGCTGGTGGGACACGGCCATCTCCACGGCGCCGCCGCCCGGCAGCAGGTAGGGTTCCAGGAGCACGTTCCTGCACACCTGCATGGCGTCCTGCAGGTTCCGCTCCACCTCCTGACCAAAGGGGATACCAACATCAGTCAGTCAGTCATGTTGGACATGAACACATTTGACATTAACTGCCGGTATCTGCCGTGCATAATGTCAGATCTGTATGGAGGCAGGGAATATTGAATAATGGAATCACCTGCACTAGTCTCAACCTGATCAAAGCCCTCAGGCTTAGACTTCGGACAGATAATCAATAATAAGACAGACATTTTGTAGCAGGAAAGCATAGGAGAAGGAACAGGAAACCATAGGAGATGGAACAGGAAACAAGTGCAACTGGAAACACTTTTTGTTATTTTACACTTCGCAGATTTTAAACTAGTCAACAATATGACTGCATGATTGATCGATCCTTACGAAGCAACTTGGCCATGATTTTAAAACCGCAGCATCGTCTTACCGCAAGGATTTCCTTGCTGGCTCCTCGGAGCAGGATTGTGCAGGCTTTCGGGTCTTTGCACTCTGTGACGAAGGTGAAGTACTCGTCTCCGATCTTCTTCACCTCAAAAAGCCCAGCCCCAGTTCCAACGTCCTCCTCCCGGAGTTCCTCTGTCCGGCTGGCAATGCGAGCTCCACACGCTCTGAGAACAACAAGCACTTGGTTTCACACTTCAGGATTCACATTGTCTAAACAACTATTTGGATAGAACACATCTTTAGAGTATACATCTGTAAAATAACTGTTCTGTGGGACGTGTACAGATGTGTGCTTCATATGTCATATGCATTGTCATCACACTAAAAACACTCCATGCAACAGGTAATAACACATTCTTCCATTATACATTCTCTCCTTGTTGTTCCAATTAGGCAAAAAAAGTCACTAACAGGTAAGCTAGATGGCATTCTACTATGTCTTGTTATAATCCATTACATCTCTATATTACAAGCTAAATGCATTGGGCTCTGTAAAGCACCTTGAGACAATTTTATTGTTTTGGCGCTATATAAATAAAATTGAATTCTCATAAATGTAAAACTCTTGTTGAAAGACAGCTGCAGAGTGCATGCGTGCTGTTCACCTGGCAATACGGTTGTTGTCGGTCTTCCTCACACGACGAATAGCGGTTATGTTGGCCTTTACCAGGTAGTGCTGAGCCAGGTCTAATATGGAGGGGAGAAAGAGAAAGCGAAGATGAAGAATATTTTTAGAATACTTTGAGACCTTTTTATTTTTTGCGAAGGAGAGGCCTTACCAGAAATGCCCTTCTCTGTGAAGATCAGGTCAGGTTTAAGACGAATGATGTCTTCACAGATCTGCTGGATGTACTCTTCCTCCATCTGCAGAATGCGGGCAAAGTCTTCCTCACGTGTGATTTCAATATCAGTCTGGAAAGAGAGAGAAGGGATGAGAACACATAAAGGATGGTTTAGGGGAGTTTATTAACATGGCTTATAAGAATGCCCATATAATTTCACTTACAACCATTAAAGAATCACAGTGGGAGGTATCCAACTCAAAGTAATATATAGATTCATAACTAAATATTTTTTTTCGTTTCACACACACCGTCCTAATGCACTTATATACCGGACACCCTAGCGCCACCTGCAGGCCAAATCCATATTTCTTTTTCAAAAGGAGTTCCCATATGGGATGCCCATACCTGGCTCTCTCCCTTCTTGTACTCCAAATTGCAGTCGAGGAGAATGATGCGAGGGTTTTTGATTAGGCGACGCATGCGGGGGTGTGTGATGTCCTTATTCACCATCACTCCTCTCAGCACACAGGAATCCTCAATGAATCCACCCGGGACCTGGTGTGAAAGAGAACACAAATGCAAAACAGATTGTCAGTGAATTTTCAAGGAGAATCGAAAAAAAAAGAGAAAAAAAAACCAGCAACCCTGTACAAACCAAGTAATATTTGGGAGTACTTACACAAACATACTACCATTATCAGTGCCTGAAACAATACATGACCAGGTGGAAATAATTCTCTACTGAAATTGTACAATACATTGTTATTAGGGCTGTCAGCGTTAACGCGTTAATCTATGCGATTAATGCGGCCGCGATTAACGCGATGAAATATTTTAACGCAATTAACGCGTTTTAATGCCTTTATTTGGAAAGTTTGAGAACCACTGCGGTAGTTGAAGATGGAGAGAGCTGAGGGATTGTTGGGCGGAAAGTTTCTGTTTAATAGGCAAAATTACAGAACAATCGACAAAACTAAAGTTGTATGTAGCATTTGTCAAATTGAATTTAGCTATCACAGAAGCAGCTCGTCTTTAAGTTATCACCTTAATGCAAAGCACCCGACAGAAAGCAGTCCCAGGTTAGATGGTCGCCAACCCACACTCTACGACTTCTCTAGTAAAATAACTAGACCAGTCCGTGAAAAGGTTACCAACGCTTTAGCAGTTTGGGTTGCCGGTGACTGTCGGACCATCAACATAGTTAAGGACGTTGGGCTGACTGAGGTGATTCGAATTGCTTCAGGAGACAACTCTTACGATTTACCGTCGAGGGGCACCATTGTGTCTCGCATACATTCCTTTTATGACGGCGAGAGAGCACGGAAAATTCAGCTCCTCGAGCAAGCTGCCACCGTCACCCTTACTGGTGACTACTGGACATCAGTCAGCAATGACAATTACCTGGGTGTCACAGCTCATTTGATTGACAATGTATGGAAATTGAGATATTTTTCATTGGAAGTAAAAAAAAAAAAAACAGACAAACAAACTTTTTATCGCGATTAATCTAGATTAATGAATTTCAAAATGTGAGATTAATAGTTAATTTTTTTTAATCTATTGACAGCCCTAATTATTATAGTTGCCTTATATAGTTAAGAGCGAAGAGTTTAACAATATAGTATTCACACTGTTAAAAACTTGCAAAGCCTGGAATAAGCCACACCTTCTCCACTTTGGCATACTTCTTGATGTCAATTTCCCTGCGGCCTCCCTCCGTCAGCTCAACAGTGCGTACGGCGTCCAAGGCAATGTTACAGGCCATATCAGCCCACTGGTTCAATGCTTTTGTGTTGACAGCAGAGTTGATTATCTTCAGCATCATTTCCCGGTTGTTCACATCCACTGGTGTGCTGTTTAATGCAACACAGAGACCATAACATTACACCACTAAAAAACAGCTCCCAACTCTGTATACGCATTAACAGACACACACAGACAGACAGACATCATCAATGAAGAACTCAAGAGATCACTCATGTTATATTATAAGTAGAGACAGACAGACAAATGGGCAGACAGATGGACAAAGGGACAGCCAGACAGACAAATAAACAGTCAGCTATACGGTGTGGGTGGGGTTTGATACAACATACGAATTGAGAACCGAGCTCCACACAGCGATTCAAACAGTCAGTGTGACACAGTCAAAACTGGATGGATGGATGGGAGATTTATTGATCCTGAATGAAATGTAGGAATATGTGACAATGCAATACCTGATCTCTTTGAGCATGCTGAGCATGTCATCCAGGGCTTGTCTATAAGCACTGATGACTATCGTGGGGTGCATCTGCTGCTCCAGAAACTGCTCAGCAACAGAGAGCATCTCACCAGCTATAGGTACAGAACACATGAGGCACGCATCATTCAGAGAACAACCGAAAATCACAAGCCAAGATACACGGGTCAGTGAGTGCATGCAGACACATATGAATCCAAGTTCAAAATAGATTCTCAGTGAACACCTTCCATACACAATGTGCTTTTGAGAGGACGTGGCCATCAAAACACAAAACCGTGGTGAAAAGAGATGTCAGCTTGAAGCCTGTCAGTTAAAAGCAGTCCGCACACAAGACAGTGTGCCATGAAGAACAACTGATGGGAGAGCCCTGGGAAGCTTACCTAGAATGATGACAGAGGTAGTACCATCTCCCACCTCCTCGTCCTGGGTCCGACTGATCTCAATCATAGACTTGGCTGCCGGGTGCTGTACCTGAATCTAAACAGCGGAAATGTACATCTGAATCTCCTGTCTAACATCAGCAATAACCATGAGTTCAAGTAAATCAATAGCAGAGCTAACAGACAAACACAGCACACATTTAAAATGACTAATACACCTTTGCCAAAGCTGGGGCTATCTTGGGGTTAAACATTTAAATGCAGATAAGTCACTTAACTATACATCAAGCTGTTTGGATAGAGGCATATGCCAACCAAATGCAAGTAATATAAAAATAAATCTGAGACACTGTCTGCTTAAACAATGTTCTAATGAATACATACCTCTCTGAGAATAGCATTACCATCATTGGTCATGACAATACCACCCATGGGATCCAAAAGCATCTGCAAAAACATACACCAGGATAAGAGACTACCCATTAAATGTCAAAAATAGTCCAAATATTAGTTTTTTTAACCTTGGCCTACGGGCTGGCAATACAGCTCAACTTAACACAAACCTTCATCATGGCTCTTGGTCCCAAACACGTCCTGATGACGTCAGCTATCATCTAAACATTGCAGACAAATATGTTAAGTTATTCCTTGATCATACTCAATACATAAACAAGAGTCTCAAAACTCGACCTCACATTCACACAGGACTACAATCTCACCTTAGCTGCGCTAATGTTCCCGGTCTGGACTTTCCGCCCAGACTCTCTTTTCATATTTTGACCTGTACAGAAAAAATAGCTTTAACTCCAGATACATTTACAGTTAGGTGACAATGCTATAATAAAGTAAGACAAAAACAAAAAAAAACACGTGCCAAATATTTCGAACTCTTCCCCCAGTAAGCTTAATCTAACTACTTGTTACCAAATCACTGACTTTCACTGATTTAACTCACCGAATTTAGTCGATTACCACCCAGTCATTATCAATGAATAATTCCACATTCAAAAAGACAAAATAACCACAGCATTTATTCTTTCAGTCAATCATCTTAACTGTTAGCTACTTGCTTAAGCTTGTTAGCTTATGAGCTTAGCAGTCAAGCTACTCAATGCAAGCTATGAAAATAAATGTTCTCTTGCAGCCACTTGTTATCATTCCAGGGCAAACAAAACCGTTACCGCTAGCTATACTCTACTCGCAAGAATAGACAGCTTTCTTCTTAATTATTCTCTTTAACGTACGTTAGCCATCAAGCTAACTTGTACATTTATGTGACAACGCCAAAGCTACCTCACCCAACCAGAGTTGTTCTATAGCTGCTAGGATGGCACGAGACTACTTTCCATCTTTGCCTTGAGACAAGCGTACAAGATAGCTGCCCATAGCTAGCAAGTTTCTGCACTAGTTTAACATAGGGCCCATTCAATGCTGCCAACTAGCAAACGTTAGCTTTCCTGGCTAGCTTTTGTGACAGCATGTTGGGGATGACAAGGAGAAACAGCTAGCAAGCTAGCCAAGTTAGCTGATGTTCCGCGTGCAAAGTGCGACACACACACATCAGAGGAACGAATTAGATCAAAACATAAAAACTTAATAGATAACAAGAAGGACATTCTGGAAAAAGATTATCCTTGGTACTCACTTAACACGAGAACCGGTCGGCCCATCATTTTTGCAGAGATCAAACTAACCGGCAACCAAAATCTACCACGGTGAAAGAAGGACCTGGAACGATTGTCTAGAAACTAGGCGTTGGCAAGACACACGTACCAATTAGAGCACAGGAACCTGTGATGTACAACAACGTACGCCAATCACAGAGACGACATCGTAACGTCACTTGCGCCTACCAGCGTGACACAGCACGAGCTGTGAATTGCACATCCTCGTCGTTTCCTCAGCCTCAGCAGCTTGCTTCAGAATCAGAATCAGAATTGTATTTATTGCCAAGTAGGTTTACACCTACCTGGAATTTGCTCTGGTGTATAGGTGCATACAGTAAACATAAAAACACAATAAATACTACACATAAGAAAAAAGTACTACACATAAGAAAAAAAACACAATATATAAGATACAAATATATATAAAAAAGTAAAGATAAAAGCAAAATACAAAACAGGAGTGCAATATGAATGTGCAATATGCAATGTGCAATGTAATGTGTGTTAATGTTACACAGACTTGAGGAATGGGGGCGGGATAAGAGTCCAAGTCAGGGCCTATAGCAGCTATGGAACAACTCTGGTCGGGCGTTGTTTATAAGGCCAACTGCAGCCGGGAAGAAGCTTGTCTTGTGGCGTGAGGTTTTGGTCCTGATGGACCGCAGCCTCCTGCCGGAGGGAAGTACCTCGAAGAGTTTGTGACCCGGGTGGGAGGGATCGGCCACAATCTTACCTGCACCCCTCAGGGTCCTAGAGGCGAACAGGTCCTATAGAGATGGCAGATTTCAGCCAATCACCTTCTCAGCAGAACGGATGATACTCTGCAGTCTGCCTTTATCATTGGCAGTGGCAGCAGCGTACCAGATGGTAATGGAAGAGGTGAGGATGGACTTGATGATGCAGGTGTAAAAGTGCACCATCATTGTCTTTGCCAGGTTGAACTTCTTCAGCTGCCGCAGGAAGTACATCCTCTGTTGAGCTATTTTGCTGAGGGAGCTGATGTTCAGCTCCCACTTTAGGTCCTGGGAGATGATGGTGCCCAGGAAGCGGAAGGACTCTGCAGTGTCGACTCTTAGGTTCCTGAGGAATCCAGGTGCTGGAGGATGAAGTGAAGGGCCATGTTTACTGCATCGTCTACAGACCTGTTGGCTCTGTAGGCAAACTGCAGGGGGTCCAGGAGAGTGTCAGTGATGGCTTTGAGGTGAAGCAGCACAAGGCGCTCAAATGCCTTCATCACCACAGAGGTCAGGGCGACAGGTCTGTAATCATTGAGTCCAGTGATCTTTGCTTTTTTCTGTGCTTGACTTCACTATGAACAGCACAACATAGCTTTTTTGTTGTAATATGCATTTACGTTACGTTTGAACAAATATAGCCAAGGGTGCAAAACTAAACTTTTCAAAGGAAGGTAAGCTAAATCCCTGGCTGATTAAGAGTTACACACAAGAGATGTGTCGGGTCTTTTGGATTCAGACGAGTCAGTGTGGTACCTTCCCAAACTGGGTGGACTACTCATGACACTGCTTTTGAGCTGTATCACTTCCCATTTCTAACATTGTGAAAAACACACATCAGCCGATCTATGGCACTGTGAGGATGGGACGGCTAAGGCTGAGTTTACAGACTTGACCTATCTGAGTAATGCAGGGCTCATGGTTGCACTCCTGTTGGTCTGGTGGCCACAGGTGCTCCTCACAGCCCTCTGGAGACATAATGTAGACAGACAATGCACCACCCTGATCCGGAAGCCACCCATGTTTTCGAGCACTGCAGACACAGGCACATACAAGTTAAAGTCTCGGAGCTGAACACCGGAATATTACAGTCAGTCACTGCAAATGCACACATTTCCACCCTTACATTGAACAGTCAGTCATGCAATGGATAAATACCTCCATACAAACATATCTAAAAATCTCTATTGCTAATAAGGACCCAAGAAGAATATTTGGTGTGGTCTTCATAACGGGTTACCGATCAGGTTAATGGCACCTCACTTCTGACACAACTCACTGCACTCCAATCAATGTGGTACCACTTGGCTCCAATTTGATCTGGCAGCTCCGCTTCCCAGGGAGTAGCACTCGTACTGGGCCATCACAGTGAAGCCGTTGTGAAAGCTCATCAGGCACGAAACTGACCTCTGCTGTGTCCCCTGGCCACAATCACTGAGGGAGACACCCTGAAGGGATGGGGACTACATGCTGGTGCGCTTACTGGGTATTTCCTATTGTGCATACAGAAATGATTGAGTAAGCAAAGAGAGAATAGGCGGTGAGAACATTACTGGAGTGTATACTAAAAGTGATGAATTGTTTTGGACTGTTTTGAACTGCCCACGCAGAAAAAAAAACGTATCTCTGCAAGACATGATGATCAGTTATGATAAACATGTAATGGTCTCACAGATTATAGAAAAAGGTTATACACTTAAAGTTGCAGTTGTATAGGAGTACATAAACAAAGTTTGTTACATCCATAGATTATGAAATAAAAATAGACCTTAAACTAACACTATGAAACAATTTGACACTTTTTGAGGTATGGTTTTATAGGCAACTAGTTTTGGTACCATCCTCAAATTAATTTTTATAGCATATGGTCATGGACAGATAAACATCTGTGTCTTTCACACTAGCCATCCAGGATATGCCCTGTGTAGTTCTGTGCACCTGGCTGGAATACCCTGCAAAAATGGAAAAAAGCTTTCACAGCATGACATTGCAGCTATACTGCAAAAAGCGGCCAGTTAGTGTGTTGGCAAGCTTCTACCAGTGTCAACTGGGCTGTTGGTGGTGTTTGCAAGGTTTTTGCATGCCTTTTAGGTAGTTAGCTTGCTAGTTTTGGAACAGAACTCCTTATTGCTGCTTTAAAGCTGGAGCAACACGCCTGACTCCAAGGCCCAGTGTACCATTTAATGTAGCTGCTGCATTGCCCACTGTTGCACACTTGACACTTATATTTTATTTTTATTTTTGCATCCATTGCATCCGGAAAGTATTCACAGCGCTTCACTTTTTCCACATTTTGTTATGCTACAGCCTTATGCTAAAATCATTTAAATTATTTTTTCCCCTCATCAATCTACACTCAATACCACATAATGACAAAGTGAAAACAGGATTTTTATTTTTTTTGGCAAATATGTTAAAAATAAAGAACGAAAATATAACACGTACATAAGTGTTCACAGCCTTTGCTCAATACTTTGTTGAAGCACATTTGGCAGCAATTACAGCCTCAAGTCTTTTTGAGTATGATGCTACAAGATTGGCACACCTATTTTTGGGCAGTTTCTCTAATTCTTCTTTGCAGGACCTCTCAAGCTCAATCAGGTTGGATAGGGAGCGTCGGTGCACAGCCATTTTCAGATCTCTCCAGAGATGTTCAATCGGGTTCAAATCTGGGCTCTGGATGGGCCACTCAAGGACATTCACAGAGTTGTCCCGAAGCCACTCCTTTGTTTTCTTGGCTGTGTGCTTAGGGTCGTTGTCCTGTTGAAAGATGAACCTTCGCCCCAGTCTGAGGTCCAGAGCGCATTGGAGCAGGTTTTCATCAAGGATGTCTCTGTACATTGCTGCATTCATCTTTCCCTCGATCCTGACTAGTCTCCCAGTTCCTGCCGCTGAAAAACATCCCCACAGCATGATGCTGCCACCACCATGCTTCACTGCAGGGATGGTATTGGCCAGGTGATGATGCTGCCTCCACCATGCTTCACTGCAGGGATGGTATTGGCCAGGTGATGATGCTGCCTCCACCATGCTTCACTGCAGGGATGGTATTGGCCAGGGGATGAGCGATGCCTGGTTCCTCCAAACATGACACTTGGCATTCAGGCCAAATAGTTCAATCTTTGTTTTATCAGACCAGAGAATTTTGTTTCTCGTGGTCTGAGAGTCCTTCAGGTGCCTTTTGGCAACTCCAGGCGGGCTGTCATGTGCCTTTTACTGAGAAGTGGCTTCCGTCTGGCCACTCTACCATACAAGCCTGTTTGGTGGAGTGCTGCAGAGATGTTTTTCAGAGGGGAAAAATGAATTTAATCAATTTTGGAATAAGGCTGTAACATAAAAAAATGTGGGGAAAGGGAAGCGCTGTGAATACTTTCAGGATGCACTGTATATTGTTGTTTTATGTCCTATGCTCAAACCAAATCAATCTCCTGTATGTGAATATACTTGGCCAATAAAATCATTCTGATTCTGATTGAGTCTCTGGGGGCACTCTGAGCCACAGCCTTCCAGTGGCAGAATGTTGATGTGATTCATAAGACCCGGGCTGTAAGAGTAGGCACACCCATCCCAAATTCGGCAAGGCACTTTGATAGAAAACAGGCCAGATACTGTATGTCACCTCTGTAAGAGTTCAATATGCTGCTATAGAAAATCTATACAATAGAAGTGACTAATTTCAGGTGTTCACAATGTATTACCCCACTGATATGATTGCTTTGTCATATGCATGAGGAAGTTTAATCACTCAAATTAACACAATGTCTTTACATGTTCTGTGATGTGTACTTGCCACTGTCAATAGAGACAGTTAGAGCTACAAATATCTGAGTCAAGTGAAGATGCCAAGCTGCTTGGCAATTGCTTGCAACTGCACCTCGTTGGCAACAGTGTTGCGTAGTTTCGCCACAGTGCATGTCTTCTGTCCCACTCCACAGGGAACTGAGCAAGCAAGCAATCTGCACCTCTGTAGGGGTACAGAAGTCCACAACCTCAGGGATGGTATTGCAAATGCAGCATCAATGTGCTGGCCTGTGCTGTGCAGCTGACTGAGGTCTTGACTGACATATTCAACCTGTCACTGGCCCAAGCAGCTGTCCCCACGTGCTTCAAAACCACCTCCATCGTGCCGGTGCCAAAGCACTCCAAGGCAGCGAGCCTTAATGACTTTCGCCCAGTTGCACTCACTCCAACCATCATGAAGTGCTTCGAGAGGCTGGTCCTGGCTCATCTTAAAACATGTCTACCACCCACACTGGACCCACTCTAATTCGCCTACCGCCAGAATAGGAGCACGGAGGATGCCATCTCCACGGCACTACACTCCGCCCTTTCCCACCTGGACAACAGTAACACCTACGCGAGACTGCTGTTCATAGACTTCAGCTCTGCATTTAACACCATAATCCCCTCCAAACTGATCACAAAACTCAGTGGTCTGGGCATCAACACCTCCCTCAGTAACTGGATTCTGGACTTCCTAACCAACAGACCCCAGTCTGTCAGGTTAGACAACAACACCTCCTCAACCCTCATCCTGAACTCTGGTGTCCCACAGGGCTGCGTGCTGAGCCCTCTCCTCTACTCCCTCTTCACCTACGACTGCACAGCTGTACATGGTTCTAATACCATTGTAAAGTTTGCAGACGACACAACGGTGATTGGCCTCATCAGCAACAACGATGAGTCGGCCTACAGGGAAGAGGTCCAGCACCTGGCAGAGTGGTGTGCCAACAACAACCTGGCTCTCAACACCATGAAAACCAAAGAGTTAATTGTGGACTTCAGGAGGACCAAAGGTGGCGCGCACACACCCCGATCTGTATCAACGGGACGGAGGTGGAGCGTGTTGCCAGCTTTAAATTCCTGGGTGTCCACATCTCCGAGGACCTCTCTTGGACCCTCAACACCTCAACCTTAGTCAAGAAGGCTCACCAGCGTCTCTTCTTCCTGAGGAGATTGAAGAAGGCCCATCTGTCTCCTCAGATTCTGGTGAACTTCTACCGCTGCACCAGTGAGAGCATCCTCACCAACTGCATCTCAGTCTGGTATGGCAGCTGCTCTGTTGCGGACCGCAAAACACTCCAGAGGGTAGTGAAAACTGGTTCCCCACTCCCCACCATCGAGGCTGTACAGCGCAAAAGATGTCTGCGGAAGGCGCACAGCATCGAGAAGGACAGCTCCCATCCCAACCACAGACTGTTTGCCCTCCTCCCCTTAGGGAGGCGCTACAGGGCGGCCCTCCGTTCCCGGACCAGCAGGCTCAGGAACAGCTTCTTCCCTGCGGCTGTCACCCTGCTGAACTCTGCACCACGGTGATAGCCCCCCCTGGCTACCCCCTCACACTCCTTCATACAGTGACTGTATTCCCCCCTCTACCCCGGCCTGACTGCCACACACCTCCCTCCAGCCACTGAACATTTGCACTAAAATTGTTCATTTGTTTATATCTATTTATTTAAAGTTGTTGTCCATATCCATATTCATCGTATTTATATCTTATCATGTCTCCTACCTCATTTATAACTTTATAACTTCTACTGCCACCTTCACCTGTACTTCACCTGCACTTTACATATATCTATATCACATCTGCACTTATCACCATTATGGTTGCTCATGTTCTTACTGTTCATACCACTTATATAATAAGATAATTTCCTCTATATGTAAATATACTTGGCCATTAAAAGAATTCTGATTCTGATTCTGATATCTTATATCATACTGTATATATCCCATTTATCTATATTTATATTACCATTATGCACATACTCTGCACTCTTCTGCTTTGCACTTCTGGTTAGATGCTAACTGCATTTCGTTGCCTCAGTACTCTGTGCAATGATAATAAAGTTGAATCTAATCTAATCTAATCTAATCAATGAATGTGAAGCAGTGACTATTGGCAGGCTTTGTTTGAAGTTAATAGTTAATGATTATATATAGGTAATAATTTGTTCTGTTATTCTAGAATAGCATGACTGGATATACGTCCACACTTTAATGATTTGTATGTGAAATGTGTAAAACAATTCCAGGGCTTATCAATGTCACCCCCTGCTATTACTGTAGAAAGGTCTGACGTACTTTCTATATTATTTCAGATGCATGTTGCCGGCTGACAAATAACTGCTTGGGGCTGTGGTTCGGCAGTAGTGTTCTGGACTGGACTGCAGACTGGGGTCTTGACTTTGATCCCGTCTTCACACCAGAGGCCAGAGGGCAACCCACAACTGTACATCAAGGGCACTGAAAATATCCATGGGGGACACACCTTTGTTTGGACACTGGCTCTTTAAGTGCTTCTCATTCACATGTATTGACAAGTCTCACACCTTGCAAACTGTGTCCTATAGACATGACTGTTTGCAGAAACAGATAATGGCTCTGCAATGGCTCAACCTTAGAGCAACAGTACACACTCCGGTACGTGACCATTATTCAGAATGAGTTAGAAATGCTGTCAATAATTTTTTCCCCATGGCCCTCACTCACTGTCAGCAAATGTAGACATGATCACATCGCCATGCTCAGTGCTGATTTAAATGGGACAGGATGCTGATGTACCCTTTTCTGTCAGCCTCTTGAATTTTCTTGTTTTTAGTTGAGGGCATCTTCAAGATCCTATACTTGGAGATAATGTTAACAAATGGTTATATACAATTGCAATTTTCACATTACTGTGCAGTGTGTTATGCATGTTAAAAAAACAAGCAGATTTTTTAAATATCTAAACTTTCTTTCTGCTTCCAAAATGTCTTGCTACCAGAATTTCACCTAAAATAAACACTAGAAGATAACTGCATGCCAGAGTACAAGTCGTGTGTAGTAGCCCAGAAATACTAAAATGGAAAGAAGTACTTTTTCTTTTCTTTAACTAGTCCTGAAGATGTAATCTGCCGCTGTGGTTGCTATGGGTCTTGGAGACGGGGAGGTCGCCGAAGTGTCTAGGACTAGGTGGTGGGCAGGTGTCTGATTGGCTAATTCTTGATGGCTCGTGAATTCTGCAGCCACACTTGGAAGAAAATGGCTTTCTGATTGGCCCATTCTTGGTCATTTTCGGTAGCGGATTGATACGTGATTGAATGTAATCACCAAGCTTGTCATCATTGAGTGATATTGCTCGACGTTGTTTTGTTGTGCATTTGCGTTGTAACAAAAGCATTTGGATCGAGCGGGTCAGTACACAGCGTTATGGAATACCAAGAAGATGCAGGCACCATTGCCACTTCCATGGAGTTTATGACATACTTCTCGAAGAGGTGCCAGTTGTGAAACTTTATTTTGGAGACAGGACACTGATTAGACTCATCGGCTCCTTTCTAGCTGGACAGGTAAGGTCTTTACTTCTTGTGGATGTTTTAGAAGGAGAGTTGGCAAAGGCCTCATTAGATGGGGTCACACATGCACAGACTGATGGCACGGTGGCTCAAGTGCTTGCACTGCCGCCTCACAGCAAGAAGGTCATGGGTTCGATTCCCACATAGGGCGCTGTTGGCTCCTTCAGTGCCCAGACCTTCAGTGCTCAGGTGGGCTATCTCCCAGGCCTTTCTGTGTGGAGTTTGCATGTTCTCCCCGTGTTCACAAGGGGTCTCCTCCACTAAGAACCCCAACAGAAAAACATGCAAAAAAAGAACAGAACACTCCTGTCCGTCCCTGACCGAGACGGACGGTTCAATTGGTCCCCGGGCGCTGAGAAGCTGCCCACTGCTCTTGGAGGATCCTGGAGGAGGGACGATCCGGGATGGGTTAAAGGCAGAAGTTGAATTCACGGCGACCTCAGGCGTGTGTGCGTGTGTGTGTGTGTGTGTGTGTCCTGTGTCGCCTACATATATATATGACACGTGTGTGTTGCAGTGAGTCGTTTGTGCAATAAAAAACTGACAGCAATCAGCCTTGTTTGTTTGATGTTATAAGTCTCTTAATACTTAGCCTGCGTAAAGCGCTGCTAATGAAACTTTATATATGTTATAATTTGTTAAAAGTACAGGTTTGCTTTATTAATGTATTGCTCTATTCAATTGTTATGTGATTGGATTCATACTTTCACTTATAGACGGAATTGCGACTAGAAAGAAAGTTATGTGCATGATGTAGACCTTAAATCTAAAGGCCTTATCTTGGCTGCTTCTTTCTCCTCCATTTTACAATTCCCATTCTCAGGTCGGGCACTAAAAAGCATCAGGCATGTGACGGGGAAAGGTGCTAATCAGTGATTTCTATCTGTCATATAATTATTTTCAAATCTTTTCAGGTCGACATTTCTAGATTGTATGTTAAATTCTAATATTTTGAGATACTGGGTTTTTGATTTCCATGGACTGTAAGCTATAATGATATTAGAATATATGAAGGTGTCACTTGGTATTAATGGGTGAGCCGACCACGACCTAGTATTTCCATATCTTGTTATACAATACGTTGTATATATTATCTGTAAACATCAGAAACGTTTCTAAACTGTCAAATATAGGCAACTCGTTGTGTTCCCTTCATCCTCGTCGCGGGCTGGAACCATTGTTTGGAATTGGATGTGAGGGTTCGTCGGAAGGTTTAAAAGCTGCACCAAACACGAGGCTTTTCCCGTTGTAGTCATTTAGAAATGCCAAATCATCTTTCAGAATACAACACTGCGTCTGTTTATTCACTATTTAAACAACTTAAACGTTTTTCATAAATATAATCGTAAGAAGCGTCCCAATATTTCACAGGCTCGCCTATTAAGACAGTTGCTGGACGTCTGAATGTAAACAATATACTATGCTGCTAGCTCGACCACGATCTGATCCTGACAACGTTTAAATGCATAATTAATGGTGGGCTGATGTGTTGATATAGCAATTGGTAGTTCTCTGGTAGTGCCTTTAAGTGTACAAATAGAGATGTATCCTTACATTTATGGTTCCGGGCATTTAGCTTTTTTATTTAGCTAAAATGATCAAATGGGTTGCTTTGTGTATAGCGTCATGGCTGATGGTACAACATGGTACACTCTTGTAGTGTGTGGTCTGTCTTACGTCTTATTCCCAGCACAATATGATTTGTGTATGGTCCAGTTAACATCCATTAAGTGCTTGTGAATATACGTACAACTAAACACCACAACCGGTAATACAGTCATAGTACCACCATCTGGGTGAAATGTATGGCAGTTAGTCTGGTACTCTCGCTTGACGTGAACAACTCATACTTACCTGGTAGGGGAGATACCATGATCAAGAAGGTGGTTCACCCTTGGCGAGGCTCGGCCATTGCACAACCGGCCGTTGCTGACCCGAGCGAATTTCTCAAATGTAGAAATCTCGACTGCATAATTTGTGGTAGTTGGGGACTGCGTTCGCGCTATCCCCTGACAGAATGTTTAAAGACAGAAATCGATCCTTTAACAGCGAGTTGTAGTCAATGGAGGGGAGCTTTAAGGATGTTACGTCCCTGGCATGTTTCGTTCCTGTACATCAGTTTTTGTATGAAATGCATTGATGCCAGGAGGTCATTTTGTTCTTCTGAGGTTTGAGTCCTATGCTACAAGCATGATGGCAGGGAACTTTGCTTATAGGAGTTGCTGTAATGCTAATGTAGCCAATTATAGTGTAATTTACATTGTTGAGATCCTAGTAGCTAGCAAGTATGTACACTCAAGAACATTCACAACTAAATATAGGAGTCATGAGGTGCCAATAAACCCTCTTAACCAAAGCCCCTCACTACGAGACATCCTGAAATGTGTATTTGATGCACTACTTTCATGCCTACATGTTGAGATTTTGGGCCCAAATGAGTCTGTCAACAACGTAACACAATGAGTGTCTGTCAATCACGTAACACAGATTCAGCAAGATATGGTAGGCATTAGACAATGATAGAGACTTGACTCATACGGCTCATTTCCAGCACTGGTTGTATTGAACTTGCTATCACATTTCAGTTATGCTCAAAAAGCTTCATTAATCAATATGATATGATTTGGATAGACATGAACTTCACGCAGTTGTTTATCCCCACTCCTGTTCGTTGCATGCATCGAACCGCTGGCACAGCTCTTGAGAAGGGATCAATGGATCACGGGCCTCAAGATCCCAGGTGGTCTCCAGGTAAGAAATGTTTTATACATGGACGACGTCACCCTTTTACTCAGACTTTTTATCGGTCCAAAGAGCTATGGAGGTTACCGAACGGTATGGAAGGGCCTCGGGCGCTAAGCTCAACAGGAGCAAGTCCGAGGCCCAGCTCTTTGGACCGTGGGGTGACGTCCCGACTGGACTTAATCTGGATTTTAAAACTGAAGACATCAAGATTTTAGGTATTAAATTTGACAAAGAGGGAGGGGGACGGGGAAACTGGACTGACAAGTTAGGGAAAGTTAGGCAGAGACTGGGCTACTGGGGACTTAGGGATTTGACTTTTGAGGGCAAAGTTTAAATTTACAAAGCGATGGTTTTACCCTTGTTTTTATTACTTTGCTCTCTTTTTAGTCCCCCTCGCTCCTTCCTCTTAGGTGTGGAGAGGGCGGTGTTTTACTTTCTGTGGGGGTCCAAGTGGGAGAGACTCAGAAGAGATACCGTGAAAAAGAGACCCGAAAACGGCGGGAAGGGGCTCCCAGACCCCCACCTGTTTTTAGGATCCAAATACACCGCCCTCCACATCAGATACGCGACGGCCCCATCCAGGGAGAATAAAACATCAGCCCTAGCCAGATTCTGGATGGGGTCGTACTTAAGGAAGTTGAGCATTTTAAAACCCAGTCTTACATGTCCAGTATCTTTTTATCTGCCCCCTCAGTATCTTTTTATCAAAAAGTTTTTAAAGCAATATGATCTGGAGGGGCAGAATGTCACTGTTTTAAGCAATTCTAAAATGCTTGTCTCCCTTGTGCAGGACTGGGAGAAGGTGAGCCCCGTTCCTGGCCTCCAATATGATCAGTATTTTGCATTTTACAAAGAAATATTGCACTTAGATTTTGATGACTTGTATAAATTGAACTTTGAAATTTGGTAAAGATTTCATTTTTATTGATTTCATTGTGAAAACCTTCAAGAAATATTTGTAAAAATACTCTTCAGAGAAGGGAAGGAAACACAATCTGAACAGGTTAATAATAATACGTTTTTCCTATAGTTTATTACTATGTTTCGGTAGTGACAATTTTTGGGAGAGGAAAAACATTCCAACACATTCTGAAAATACAATATAAAAATTGACGGTTCATTTACTAGATATGTGCACTTTAGATAATGTACAATATATATATGGACAAAGTTTTGGGAATAAAACATACAAATTTTCTAAATATTTCCAACCTGACTTTGCACCAATTCGGTAGAATGGCCCATACACAGAAACGCACACACAACCTGTTTTAATGTTTTATTCTAAAAAGACTTTTAAGAAGTCGAAAAAGTGTGCAAAAGAAATGAAGTGAAAAACCTGTAAAAAGGAATGTATAAAGTGAGATGAAACCAATGTAAAAATGAAATGGAAAGAACCGTATGGTGACAATAAACTTTTTTCGGAAGAAAAAATCTGTTCTTATCAGTTTAATATCTTATACGTCCCCTACGCGGGGACCATATATTAAATTGATTTTTGGAACTGAGAGATGGAATAGGGGCTTGCTCCGTCAACTCCACGCATCGACCTGGTATTGCAGTACCTCCAGGAACGGTGCACTCCCACCTAGGGAGAATAATCATGTGAAAAGGAAGTGTTTCGATCAGTAGGCTTAGGCCGTTTGAATAGAACAGAATTCGAAACAGCATGCAGGTAAGCCTCCGCTATAATTACGCCTTTCAACTCTTACGCAAACGCGCTTTATCTTCCCGGAGTACAGTTCACTACAACTTTTTTCCGGTTCACGGAAAGTACAAAACTCCAGAGACTACCTACCTACAGACTGCAAATATTTCATTATATATTGTCGTTGTCTTGAAATCGAGAACAGGCTTTGCAGCTTCAACCTTGACTGCTAATAACTTGCTCGCTGGCAGGGTATCTACCGTTTGTCAAAAATAGGTTTAAAACACTAGAATATATGGTGAAGCAATTGATCTTGGGCCTTGTAGTAGGAACCTGGAGGCCCATATATTGGCTATACTACTGTGTCCATCACGGGGCATACGTTTGAACAGTTAATGGCAATGATGGATAAGGACACAATGCTACTCCCTGCCTGTGAGCAGGGTGGTTGCTCAGCATTTTTTACTAGCCTACTCGATGCAGTTTCTTTCTGAGGTTTAAGTTTTTTTAATTCTCTTATCAAGGACACAATACATTCTGTATGGTATACTTAACCTTCGTTAAGTGGCTGTGAATGTGTTATTATGAAGGATGGAAGTGAAAAATTAACTGATAAAAATTAAGTTGATGATAAATGCATATGAATTGAAAAAGTTCAACCAATTCGATTAAAACGGTCATGAAATGTTTTGTTTTTTACAGGGGGAAAACCTAACAAAGTGTACATTTACACATGGCATTGTTACAGAAAATCAGTGTGGTCCAAATGTTTCCTTTCACCCCTCTTTGTTCATACTTCATCTTGTGTCTGAATATGTGTTTGTGGTGCTTCTTCCTGAAAGGGCTTTTCAGATCTGTGCCATCCCTTGATCCAGCAGCCTACGGTCAAGGGAAAGCCCCAGTGTTTCACCGTATGGTTTGTGGAATATGTATCTAGAATACAATCCCAGGTGTCTGCATTATCTCACCCCAACCACAGTACTGCAGATGCTCTCCCAGCTCTCAAGGAAGCGTGAGGATAATAGTGATGAGGTTTGTTGGTCAGAATGCCATAATCATACTCTCCTTTTACACATCATGAACTGGCTGGAATTGATTACACACATGGTACTGTACCCGGCCCCCTCACGGTCACCAGACAGGGCATTTACAGGCAAAGGTCCTACTATATGGGAGGGAACAGGGACAAGTTTGTAAACAGAATGTCACTGACACGCATGTAAAATCTTTTCTCATGCATGACTGTCATAAATGTCATCATACTGATGGGGTTTAACCCCCTCGTGGGCACGAACAAATGAATAGGAATTTTTTGGCTGTAGCAACATTGCGTAGACTAAACAATGATGTTTTTCAGATTCGTTTTGTATGCGAGTCAAAGCCACCAACTATTCTATCTATTATACTTGTGTTGGATGTCTGTGAAACTCCATCAAGAGTGAGTAGATGGCTGGATGGTGTAATTCTAAGATTACAGTTAAGTTTGAGGCCTACAATTATAACCTGAAGGACACAGTGCTAAATTCCAGAATGATACTCAGTTTAAAAGAAACATTTATGTAACAATTTAACCTAAAAATAACTGTTTCAAAATCATTTTGGTGATATACTGAGAGAAATTATTTGTATCTGTGTATTTTATGTGTGGGACTACAACCGTTGTGAACACCTGAAATTAGCCATTTGTATTGTATAGATTTTATATAGCAACATATTTAACACTTTACAGAGGTGACATATCTGACCCTGTTCTCTATCAAAAGTGCCTTGCCAAATTTGGGAAGGATGTCCCTACCCATGGAGTCCTGGGTCTTATGAATCACATCAACAGTTTGTAACTGGAAGGCTGTGGCTTAGGGCCTGTCGACACAGAACCTGGATTGCCTGAATCCGGAAAGAAATGTTGTCGGATCGGCCTCTCGTCCACACAAACCCGGCGGATTGGGTCACTGAATCTGCAACCTTGAATCCGGTCTCCAGAGTGGGTAGATTAGAACACGCTAGCGGATCTGTGTTCATGTGGACGCCCGATCCGCACACTTTCTAACCCGATGATGTCATTGCCCCATGCGAATGCCCCAAGCCCCACGCCTCGCAACCTCAGCCTGAACCCTTATTAACCCTGCTGCGTCACTTCATAACAGCAACAACGACAACAATGGCAAACTCCAGGCTTGTGTTCGTGCTGCAGCAGCTAATGAGTCTACTATAGGCTCACTGCTGAAATGTGTGTCCACTGAAAAAAAAAATCACTACAAAATCTTTTTATTTTTTATTGGATGTGCAAATGCAATATCAGAATAACTGTCCTAAGGACAAATAAGTGGTACTTAACAAATCAAGTATCAAAACTCAACACACAAAGGAATTAACTACATACAATACAAACTAAACAAAAGGAAGCATAGTGCATGGTCACTAAGCGACCACTTCAAAATTATCAGTTTCTCTGGTTTTACTATTTATTGGTAAGTGTTTGAGTAAAATTTACATTTTTGTTTTATTCTATAAACTACTGACAACATTTCTACCAAATTTCAAATACAAATATCGTCATTTAGAGCATTTATTTGCAGAAAAATGACAATTGGTCAAAATAACAAAAGAGATGCAGTGTTTCCAGATGTCGTATAATGCAAAGAAAACAAGTTCATATTCATTTTTAAACAACATAATACAAACAACACAATACTAATATTTTAACTTAGAGCTCAGAAATCAATATTTGGTAATTTACAATCACAGCTTTCATGTGTCTTGGCATGCTCTCCACCAGTCTTTCAATTTGCCGTTGGGTGACTTTATGCCACTCCTGGCACAAAAATTCAAGCAGCTCAGCTTTGTTTGATGGCTTTTGACCATCCATCTTCCTCTTGATCTCATTCCAGAGGTTTTTATTTGGATTCAGGCAGCTCAAATGTGAGGGTCTTTGAGGGTTGCTCTTTTTCGATCATTCTTCTCTGTTGACCCTTTGGCAAAAGCTCGATCTTGGTGGTTTCTTAGTTTTTGGCCATTCTTCTCTGTTAATTCTTTGGCAACAGCTCGATCTTGGTGGTTTCTCGTTTTTTGACCATTCTTCGCTTTTGGTGGTTGGTGGTTCAGTGGTAAAATTCTCGCAGAAAAGGATCGTGCCGTCCCTGGGTGGGCTTGAACCACCAACCTTTCGGTTAACAGCCGAACGCGCTAACCAATTGCGCCACAGAGACTGCGTAAGGCGGCGGAGGAATTCAACATACAACGTTCGACCTACAGGCAGACAGGAGTTTGGCCGTTTGGCCCGTGCATCGCTTTGCACTAAACCAACAGCATCCCACGGGCCGCAGAAGCCCGGCTAGCTCAGTCGGTAGAGCATGAGACTCTTAATCTCAGGGTCGTGGGTTCGAGCCCCACGTTGGGCGTTGTCTTTTCGCATTCGCCACGGTCAAAAAAGTCGTCTGTGCCAAAGACGCACTACTCCGAGAAATAGCACAAGGAGTCTCATGCAAGGCTCTGCCTGAGCAGGTGTCTGGTGATGAAAAGGAAGCATTTTACAGCCCAAGCCTCTGGAGAATGCGGGCATCGATCCCGCTACTTCTCGCATGCTAAGCGAGCGCTCTACCATTTGAGCTAATTCCCCTTGCCGGGGTATAGGTGCCCTGGGACACACTAGTTGGGAAAACACTTCGTGTGGAGATGCTCGCTTTTGCTCAGCATCTTTGATTCCCACCACCCATTGTAGCTCGCCATGCATTCTTTAGACGTGAATAACTCTCGACCTGGGCAAGATAGAAGCCCCATTCCAACGCCAATGGAATCCTCCAACAGAGGGGACACCAATGCACTATGATGAGTTGCAAAAATACTTTGGTACATAGATGAGGTGGCTCGTTTTTCGACCATTCTTCTCTGTTGACCCTTTGGCAACAGCTCGATCTTGGTGGTTGCTCGTTTTTCGACCATTCTTCTCTGTTGACACTTTAGAAACAGCTCGGTGGTTCTTGGTCGTTTCTCGTTTTCGGCCATTTTTCTCTGTATGTGGCGCGCATTGGTGGTTCAGTAGTAGAATTATCGGCTGCCGCGCGGGCCGTGTATTGTTGTAGGCGGATTACCGGACAATCGGGTTGAAGCATTTTCCTGGGTCCGTGCATTTAATTATTTATTTTAGATTCCCCAAGATAGAGGGTTCGTATCCCCATTGAGGTGTTATCGAATGTGAAATATATGAGTAGAAAGCATTGGAAATACTTGGGGATTCAAAAATAAGTACAACTTTCTATGTAAAATTCGTTTTTTTGGTAGTTTATATCAAATTTAAAGTAATGCTACTACTTTGAACATAGTACAATTAGTACTCCATCAGATTGTCAGTATCTTTGTAGAAATGTACTAATGTTTTTTAGTTCTTCCCTTGTTTGTCAAGTGTGTTTATCATTAATATCCCCTGTACTACTCCAATGAACTGAACCAGCAGACTTGGATTCATTCTTATGACACAGAACCTATTGTTGTAGATGGTATAATTAAGCTGAGAAAAAGCTATATTGTTTTCATTTAATCAGGACTAAAAGGCAGTGTGGAATATTTCAAAATAAGTTCCATTTTTATTAGTCATCATAGTTTTATTGACAACATCTGAAATAATTTATACTTGTCTCAGTATTTACACAAATGGAATAGCGTGGACTGTAATCAAAGATACATGTTTTAGAAATAATATGGATCATTTAAGGCCAATAATTAAATATAACTGCTTACAATGACAAAGGAAAATGACAAACAAACAGCTATTAACAATGACAAACTTTCCTTTAAAAAGAAGGAAACTTGATCAAAAGGGAGCATCTGCCTGGCTGGCCTGATGCATTGAGGTCAGTTTAACATACACACAGATAAAAGAAAGTCACATTTATAACAGACAAAATATATGTATAAAATAGGACCGCACATTTTATACAAATGTAAAAGTGTGGATTGTGATCATAAAGATAAGCATTTCAGAAATTATATGGAACATTTAAGGCCAGCATTCAAATATGACTTTTCACAATGACTAAATGAAAATGGCAAGCATAGACATACATCCTTGTGCTCCAAATGACTGTAAACAAGAGAGTACTATGTGCGTGTGTACAACAAATGTGAATGTGCACTCTCGCCATGGTGAAGACCTCAGCAGCAGGGGCAGAGCATGTGAGATTTCTGGAGCACAGTCCTTCATCAGTCTCATATCGAGACTTGGGCTGTCCACAGGCAAGACAGGTCTTTGTCTGTCTTCTCTTCTGTTCTGGCTGGTGCTACTGCTTCTCCTAGATGCCTTCCACAATTTTCTTAATGGAGTCTTGTGTCAGAGGTGTGGACAGGGCAGGTGCAGGTGCAAGTGGATTGACAATAGCTGGCCCCATACTGACCACAGGAACAGTATAGCCGTCTCACTCCCCTCTGTTAAAGAGTGCCACAGCTGCTGAGTCTCCAGAAGTTTTCCCTGGCTTGTGTTTAAAGACGAACAAGGTGTTAAGGAGTTTTACCAGTGGCTTCACATAGCTGGATATGTGCAACCTGGTCGAGGGGTGCAGCAAGCTGTTGGGATCTTTGGCAGACCGATGGACCATGTGCAGCATGCCATCAAACACATCTTTCATGGGTGGCGTCCAGCGTGTGTTGTCCAACACAGAAAAACGTCCACCTGTCTTGGGTGGGGGTCCAGTGCGGGCACTCCTCAGCGAGGACCTCAGCCGCAGGGGCAGGGCAGGGCATGTGAGAGTTCTGGAACACAAAAAAAGCAATAATAGTTCCTGAGTTAATCATGTTGTAACATTACGATATGATGCAAAAATGTACGTCCAAAACTTTATGTTAACTTACCAATTGCTGCTGGAGGTTCCTGGTGGTTGTCTGGCGGCATCTCCTGCTTTAGCAGTGCACCAGCAGAGAGTGGCTGGCCAACAGATTCTTGGAGGCAGACTTCAACTCAGCCATTACAGCTGGATCAAACACAGCAGGGAGGATGACAACTGGCTGCTTAAGGTCCACCAGCCGTTGGTAGTTCCACCGTGCCGCCCCGGTCATGCCCTGGGCCTGGAACAATTCAGTAGCCATCCACTTTCTTCTTGTGCACTGCTAAACTCTTCACACCTGGTTAGGCTGGAGCTATGGGAAAGTAAAATAAACCAGTAATTATTTTTATGGCACTGAAAGGAACACATTTGATTAGCAGGCAGGCACGCACAGCCACACGCAGGCAGGCAGGCAGGCAGGCAGGCATGCAGGCATGCACGCACAGGCACGGACACACAGACTTGCCAATTGCTGTTGGAGGTTCCTGGTGGTCTTCTGGCGGCATCTCCTGCTTTAGCAGTGCACCAGCAGAGAATGTCTGGCCAACGGATTCGTGGAGGCAGACTTCAACTCTTCACTACAGCTGGATCAAACACAGTAGGGAGGATGTCACCTGGCTGCTTAAGGTCCACTAGCCATTGACACACACACACACGCACTCCCTCCTCCACCCTGGCTTGGACTGCCACACACCCTCCTCCAGCCACTGAACATTTGCACTAGACTGTTACTTTTTTACTACTGTATTATCCCACTTATAGTGTATTCATATTTCTATCTATTTATATACTTATCCTGCTCATAGTGTTTTCACCATACTTGTCTCAGTACTTGTACTCTGTGCAATGACAATAAAGTTGAATCTAATCTCATCCAAAGATGCCTGTTGCGGGTTGACAAATAACTGCTTAACTGACTGTGGTTCAGCAGTAGTGTTCTGGACTGGACTGCGGACTGGGGTCTTGACTTTGATCCCGTCTTCACACCAGAGGCCAGAGGGCAACCCACAACACCACAGGTTGTCTGTAGCTACATCAAGGGCACTGGAAATATCCATGGGGGACACACCTTTGTTTGGACACTGGCTGTAGAGCAACAGTACACACTCCGGTAAATTACTTGACCATTATTCAGAATGAGTTTGAGACCTAAACATGACAATACAGGAGGTGGAAATACATGAATGCAAACGCCAAATACAGTACATTTCTGTTTCAAAGACTGTAGATTTACTCAAATAATAAATTGCTTGACATTGCAAGTTTACCAAAAACAAGTTGCTTCTCTTACTGTGAAGCACCACCTCAGTCCTGGTGATGTGAGGCATGATGACACTAAGTAATGCTGTCAATCATTTTTTCCCCATGGCCCTCACTCACTGTCAGCATGATCACATCGCCATGCTCAGTGCTGATTTAAATGGGACAGGATGCTGATGTACCCCTTTCTGTCAGCCTCTTGAATTTTCTTATTTTTAGTTGAGGGCATCTTCAAGATCCTGTACTTGGAGATAATGTTAACAAAGGGTTATATACAATTGCAATTTTCACATCACTGTGTAGTGTGTTATCAAAAAAACAAGCAGATTTTTTAAATATCTAAACTATCCCTTCTGCTTCCAAAATGTCTTGCTACCAGAATTTCACCTCAAATAAACACTAGAAGATAACTGCATGCCAGAGTATAAGTCGTGCAGTAGCCCAGAAATACTAAGATGAAAAAAAAGTACTTTTTCTTTTCTTTAACTAGTCCTGAAGATGTAATCTGCTGCTGTGGTTGCTATGGGTCTTGGGGACGGGGAGGTTGCCGAAGTGTCTAGGTGGTGGGCGGGTGTCTGATTGGCTAATTCTTGATGGCTCGTGAACTCTGCAGCCAATCTTGAAATGGCTTTCTGATTGGCCCATTCTTGGTCATTTTCGGTAGCGGATGGATACCTGATTGAATGTAATTACCAAGATTGTCATAATTGAGTGATATTGCTCGACATTGTTTTTTTTGTACATTTGCATTGTAACAAAAACATTTGGATCGAGCGGGTCAGTACACAGCGTTATGGAATACCAAGAAGACGCAGGCACCATTGCCATTTCCATACTTCTCGAAGAGGTGCCAGTTGTGAAACTTTATTTTGGAGACTGGACACTGATTAGACTCATCGGCTCCTTTCTAGCTGGACAGGTGAGGTCTTTACTTCTTGTGGGTGTTTTAGAAGGAGAGTGTGAGTTAAGCCTATGAGTGTTTTTGAAGGAGAGTTGGAATAGTCCAGGCAAACTAACCCCTTTTGGAGCCAAAAGTAGAATAAATTGTAAAAGAATTTTTTGAAGCTGAGATTATTTCTCTGAGGTGTCCAGAACATGTCCATACATGTCACCAGAGAAGTGTACAGTCACACCGGGAGTAGCACCTGTCCGACGCAGTTGAGTGGCGTCTTTTATTGATGGTTCTTCTTTGTAGCCATCAAAGACTATGATAGTAGTCTTACCATATTTCTGTGTGACATATCTGACTATACCGACGGGGGGTTATACCAAGCCAGGCAGTTTTCAGGTTAGAGGCTAGTCTAAAAGCAGCATTGCCATCACCCATTGGCAGTAGGATGATTGGATGAAGATTTGGCCGATGTATTTGTTATATGAATGGTGTTTCTGCCTATGCAAATTAGGACGTATTCAATAATTGTGGAGCTCATGTGCATATTCAAATTCATTTCAAAACAAACTTGTAATACAAAAAAAGTTACTTTTCATGTATACTTTTACTTTGTAAAGTTTTATTGTGGTAGGAGTAAAGGAAAAAATTAAGCCTATTTGGGTGTATTTTGGGCATATTCGATTAGTGTATAGCTCATTTGCATATTAAAATTAATTTTCAAAGAAACTTGTAATACAACATTTTTTACTTTCCATGGGTAGTTTCATTGTGTAAAGTTTAATTTTGATAGGAGCAAAGCCCCATTGGGGTGCAATGTTGCCTGGCCTTATTGGCACACATCTCGGATTGATGAGAATTTAACATATTTCCTCAACAAGGATTTCTTAGGACTTTTAGTATGTTGTTCTGGACACCTCAGAGAAATGATCTAAGCTGAAAAAAAATCTTTTACAATTTGTCTGTCGAAAAACGCTACTTTGCCTGGCCTAGAAGAGGCCTTATTAGATGGGGTCACACATGCACAGACTGATGTTATAAGTCTCCTCTTAATACTTAGCCTGTGTAAAGCGCTGCTAATGAGACTTACATATGTTATAATTTGTTAAAAGTACAGGTTTGCTTTATTAATGTATTGCTCTATTCAATTGTTATGTGTGATTTGGATTCTTACTTCACTTATAGACGGAATTGCGACTAGAAAGAAACTTATGTGCACTATGCAGACCTTAAATCTAAAGGCCTTATATTGGCTGCTTCTTTCGCCTCCATTTTATAATTCCCATTCTCAGGTCGGGCACTAAAAAGTATTATCCATGTGACGGGGAAAGGTGCTCTTCAGTGGTTTATATCTGTCATATAATTCACTTTCAAATCTTCTCAGGTCGACATTTCTATAATGTATGTTAAATTAATTAATATTTTGAGATACTGGGCTTTTGATTTCCTTGAGCTGTAAGCCATAATGATTCTAGAATATATGAAGGTGTCACTTTTTGTAATAAATTACGGGGAGAAAAAATATAGCTTGTAGCCATTTTCAGTAGCCACTTAATGAGTGAGGCGTTTACTTTTAAGGTTACCTTTTTTTTTATCGGTGACATTTCAGAAATTATCGCAAATTTATACTGGACAAAACTTCACTTTGTCAATTTTTCTCTCCAAAATATTTAGGTAATAAAACCAGCCTCGTGGGAATATTGCTTTGAAAAAACCTCTACTGCGTTTTGTTTGAAATAGTCTCAGCCTAGTAGCTGTAAAATGCAGTGTCTGGTGCTCCGTCCATTCCAGACCACGACCTAGTATTTCCATATCTTGTTATGCAACAATACGTTGTATATATTATCTGTAAACATCAGAAACGTTTCTAAACTGTGAAATGTAGATATACCGGTACGCACTTGTGTGCACTTCATCCTCGTCGCGGGCTGGAACCATTGTTTGGAATTGGATGCGAGGGTTTGTCGGAAGGTTAAAGAGCTGCACATAACACGAGGCTTTTCCCGTTGTAGTCACTTAGAAATGCCAAATCATCTTTCAGAATACAAAACTGCGTCTGTTTATTCACTATTTACACAACTTAAACGTTTTTCATAAATATGATCGTAAGAAGCATCCCAATCTTTCACAGGCTCGCCTATTAAGACAGTTGCTGGACGTCTGAATGTAAACAATATACTATGCTGCTAGCTCGACCACGATCTGATCCTGACAACGTTTAAATGCATAATTAATGGTGGGCTACATGTGTTGATATAGTAATATGTAGTTCTCTGGTAGTGCCTTTAGGTGTACACATAGAGATGTATCCTTACTTTTATGGTTCTGGGCTATTGAATCCTTTTTTTAGCTAATATGATCAAATGGGTTGCTCTGTGTATAGCGTGATGGCTGATGGTACAACATGGTACACTCTTGTAGTGTGCGGTCTGTTTTACGTCTTATTCCCAGCACAATATGATTTATGTATGGTCCAGTTAACATCCATTAAGTGCTTGTGAATATACGTACAACTAAACACCACAACCGGTAATACAGTCATAGTACCACCATCTGGGTGAAATGTATGGCAGTTAGTGTGGTACTCTCGCTTGACGTAAACAACTCATACTTACCTGGCAGGGGAGATACCATGATCAAGAAGGTGGTTCACCCTTGGCGAGGCTCGGCCATTGCACAACCGGCCGTTGCTGACCCGAGCGAATTTCTCAAATGTAGAAATCTCGACTGCATAATTTGTGGTAGTTGGGGACTGCGTTCGCGCTATCCCCTGAAATAATGTTGAAAGACAGAAAAAGATCTTGGAACAAAAAGTACTATATAGGGGGAAGCCTCTCACTATGAGATATCCTGAAATGTGTATATGATGCACTACTTGCATGCCTACATGTTGAGATTTTAGGCCCAAATGAGTGTCTGTCAACAACTGAAAGTTTCACAGATTCAGCAAGATAAGGTAATGTTAGAGACTTGACTCATGCGGCTCATTTCCAGCACTGGTTATATGGAACTTGCTGAAACATTTCAGTTATGCTCAAAAAGCTTCATTAATCAATATGATATGATATGGATAGACATGAACTTCATGCAGTTGTTTACCAAACATTTCAGACAGTAAATTGAAATTATTATTATTATTATTATTATTATAGGATCATTTTTTTTGTATTAAATATCTGCCATTCTAATCCCAAATATTTCTTGTCAAATTCTGTAAACTTTTCCTCACGGTCCCCTAGGTGTTTTGTTGTTTGTGTGCACTGAAAATAAAAAAACCTCTTGTGTTGGTCAAGTATTTTGAATTCTCTAATCAAGGACACTATAAATTCTGTATGGTATAGTTAACATTCATTAAGTGGCTGTGAATGTGTTATTATGAAGGATGGAAGTGAAAAATGAACTGTTAAAAATGAAGGTGATGAATGCATATGAATTTCATGAAGTTCAGCCAGTTCAATTAAAACAGTCATGAAATGTTTTGTTTTTTACAGGGGGGAAAACCCAACAAAGTGTACATTTACACATGGCATTATTACAGAAAATCAGAATGGTCTAAATGTTTCCTTTCCCCCTCTTTGTTCATACTTCATCTTGTGTCTGAATATGTGTTTGTGGTGCTTCTTCCTGAAAGGGCTTTTCAGGTCTGTGCCATCCCTTGATCCAGCAGCCTACGGTCAAGGGAAAGCTCCAGTGTTTCACTGTATGGTTTGTGGAATATGTATCTAGAATACAATCCCAGGTGTCTGCATTATCTCACCCCAACCACACTACTGCAGATGCTCTCCCAGCTCTCAAGGAAGCGTGAGGATAATAGTGATGAGGTTTGTTGGTCAGAATGCCATAATCATACTCTCCTTTTACACATCATGAACTGGCTGGAATTGATTACACACATGGTACTGTACCCAGCCCCCTCATGGTCACCAGACAAAGCATTTACAGGCAAAGGTCCTACTATATGGGAGGGAACAGGGACAAGTTTGTAAACAGAATGTCACTGACATGCATGTAAAATCTTTTCTCATGCATGACTGTCTAATTATCTAAACATAAATGTCATCCTACTGATGGGGTTTAACCCCCTCGTGGGCACGAACAAAGGAATAGGACTTTTTTGGCTGTAGCAATATTGCGTAGACTAAACAATGATGTTTTTCAGATTCGTTTTATATGTGAGTCGAAGCCACCAACTATTCTATCTATTATACTTGTGTTGGATGTATGTGAGACGCCATCAAGTGTGAGACGATGGCTGGATGGTGTCATTCTCAGATGTTTGGGGCCTACAATTATAACCTCAATTTTAACCTGAAGGACACAGTGCTAAATTCCATAATGATACTCAGTTTAAAAGAAACATTTATGTAACAATTTTACCTTAAAAAATAACCGTTTCAAAATCATTTTGGTGATATACTGAGAGAAAGTATTTGTATCTGTGTATTTCATGTGTGGGACTACAACCAGTCATGCTCCATGAATTGGTTGGCATGGCATGTTTAGTTTCTTCAGATAGTTGTTGACTGTCTGACACAATTTCTCTACATGTGGATGGGCAAATTCCACCTTTTTATTAAACTTGCTTGGCATCTTCAGTTGACTCGGATATTTGTAGCTCTGTCTTTACATTTCCTGTGTACTTAAAATACTGCAAAAAAAAAAGACTAAAGCACTGTCAATAAACGCATTGTGTTAACTCCTGCGGTTAAACTTCCTCATGCATATGGCATAGCAATAATATCAGTGGGGTAATGCGTTGTGAACACCTGATATTAGCCATTTGTATTGTATAGATTTCATATAGCAACCTATTTAACACTTTACAGAGGTGATGTATCTTGCCTGCTCTAGCAAAAGTGCCTTGCCAAATTTGGGAAGGATGTCCCTACCCATGGAGTCCTGGGTCTTATGAATCACATCAACAGTTTGACACTGGAAGGCTGTGGCTTAGGGCCTGGCCACACGGAACCTGGATTGCCTGAATCCGGAAAGAAATGTTTTCGGATCGGCCTCTCGTCCACACAAACTCGGCGGATTGGGTCACTGAATCTGCAACCTTTTGAATCCGGTCTCCAGAGTGGGTAGATTCGAATACGCTAGCGGCTCCGTGTTCATGGACGCCCAATCCGCACACTTTCTAACCCGATGATGTCATTGCCCCATGCGAATGCCCCAAGTCCCACGCCCCGCCTCGCAACCTCAGCCTGAACCCTTATTAACCCTGCTGCGTCACTTCATAACAGCAACAACGACAACAATGGCAAACTCCAGGCTTGTGTTCGTGCTGCAGCATCTAATGAGTCTACTAGGCTCACTGCTGAAATGTGTGTCCACTGAAAATAAACAAATGACTGCAACAGCTTCTAGTACTTTTTTTTATTGGATGTGCAAATGCAATATCAGAATAACTGTCCTAAGGACAAATAAGTGGTACTTAAAAAATCAAGTATCAAAACATAACACAGAAAGGAATTAACTAAATACAATACAAACTAAACAAAGCGAAGCATAGCGCATAGTCACTGCATCCTTTTGGACGCCTCAAGGCCAGATTTGCTCATTGCGAGTGTATGGGCTAAGTCTACACTTAAAGCCCAGAGGGATTGCTGACTGAGCACTTGATTGACGCGCTTGTTAGATGTAAAATAACGTTCCAACTTTGCGTTTTTTGTTATGAAACTTTATTTCCCACAGTAAGATCCAATCAATAAAGTTGTCCATACATCCAAACTTGCATCTCATTTACATGTAAAAGACCTTTGGTGGTACAAATCAAGCGGTCAAAAAGCTATATGCGCTCTCCCTTTGTCAAGCAACACCTCACCTGCATGACCTTTCCCACCTATATTGTGTGAGCCCAATTAAGGTGGAGCGCCATCTAGTGTCCCAACAAGATTAAAACATGAACCCCAAATGGCTCCTACAGCGAGGGCTTATGGACATCAATTTGAATGACCTGCCCCATGTAATTTACGCCCGCTTTGTTCTGCATCATTTCTGTGAGGTCAGTAAGGAGACTGTGGATGAACAATCTGTATTGGGAACAATACAAGGTGACAATGACCCGACACATAGGAAACTGATTTTTTTAAATAATTTAGACACACCACAGACGTGATACGAATCCATGACTGTGGAAATTCTAAGTTTCGGTTATATATACAGCTGCGGAAAGAATTAAGAGACCACTTCAAAATTATCAGATTCTCTGGTTTTACTATTTATTGGTATTTATTGGTAAGGTGGGCACGGTGGCTCAGTTGCTTGCACTGCTTGCACTGCAGCCTCACAGCAAGAAAGTCATGGGTTCGATTTCCGCATGGGGCACTGTTGTCTCTGGGGGGCAGGTCCTCCCCAGAGTGCACAGTGCTCAAGTGGGCCTTTCTCCCGGGCCTTTCTGTGTGGAGTTTGCATGTTCTCCCCGTGTTCACAAGGGGTTTCCTCCGCTAAGAACCCCAACAGAAAAACATGCAAACAGAACAATCCTGTCCGTCCCTGCCCGAGACGGACGGTGCACTTGGTCCCCGGGCGCTGAGAAGCTGCCCACTGCTCCTGGGGGATCCTGGAGGTGGGACGATCCGGGATGGGTTAAAGGCAGAGCAAAAATTCACGGCGACCTCAGGCCTGCGTGTGTGTCCTGGTCACCTCCATATATATAACACGTGAGTTGTGCGTGCAATAAAAAACTGACTGCAGTCAGCCTTGTTTGTAAGTGTTACATTACAATGTAAAATTACATTTTTGTTTTATTCTATAAACTACTGACAACATTTCTACCAAATTTCAAATAAAAATATCGTCATTTAGAGCATTTCTTTGCAGAAAAATGACAATTGGTCAAAAATAACAAAAAAGATGCAGTGTTTCCAGATGTTGTATAATGCAAAGAAAACAAGTTCATATACATTTTTAAACAACACAATACTAATGTTTTAATTAAGGAATAGTTCAGAAATCAATATTTGATGGAATAATTTACAATCACAGCTTTCATGTGTCTTGGCATGCTCTCCACCAGTCTTTCAATTTGCCGTTGGGTGACTTTATGCCACTTCTGGCACAAAAATTCAAGCAGCTCAGCTTTGTGTAATGACTTGTGACCATCCATCTTCCTCTTGATCACATTCCAGAGGTTTTCAATTGGATTCAGGCAGCTCAAATGTGTGGGTCTTTGAGGGTTGCTCTTTTTGGATCATTCTTCTCTGTTGACAAAAGCTCGATCTTGGTGGTTTCTTCGTTTTTGGCCATTCTTCTCTGTTGACCCTTTGGCAACAGCTCGATCTTGGTGGTTTCTCGTTTTTCGACCATTTTTCTCTGTTGGTGGTTCAGTGGTAAGATTCTCGCAGAAAAGGAGCATGTCGTCCCTGGGTGGGCTTGAACCACCAACCTTTCGGTTAACTGGCGCCGAACGCGCTAACCAATTGCGCCAAAGAGACTGCGCAAGGAGGCGGAGGGATTTAAGATTGGACCAATCGGAGACAGGAGTTTGGCCATTTGGCCGCATTAGCCCGGCTAGCTCAGTCGGTAGAGCATGAGACTCTTAATCTCAGGGTCGTGGGTTCGAGCCCCACGTTGGGCGTTGTCTTTTCGCATTCGCCATGGTCAAAAAAGTCGTCTGTGCCAAGGACGCACTACTCCGAGAAATAGCACAAGGAGCCTCATGCAAGGCTCTGCCTGAGCAGGTGTCTGGTGATGAAAAGGAAGCATTTTACAGCCCAAGCCTCTGGAGAATGCGGGCATCGATCCCGCTACTTCTCGCATGCTAAGCGAGCGCTCTTCCATTTGAGGTAATTGCCCTTGCCGGCGCACAAGTGCCCTGTGATACAGAACTTGGAAAACCAGTTCATTTTAAGTGAAGACGCTTGCTCAACATCTTTGATTGCCACCACCCATTGTAGCTCGCCATGCATTCCTTATACGTGAATAACTCTCGACCTGGGCAAGATAGAAGCCCCATTCCAACACCAATGGAATTATCCAACAGATGGGATTCCAATGCACTATGATGAGTTTGAAAAAATACTTTGGTACATAGATGAGGTGGCTCAAATGTGACCATTTGGGGGTTGCTCGTTTTTCAACCATTCTTCTCTGTTGACCCTTTGGCAACAGCTCAATCTTGGTGGTTGCTCGTTTTTCGACCATTCGTCTCTGTTGACCCTTTAGCAACGGTGGTTCTTTGCCGCTTCTCGTTTTCGGCGATTTTAGATTCCCAAAAGAGGACTCGTATCCCCATTGAGGTGTTAATGTGAAATATATGAGTAGAAAGCATTGGAAATACTTGGGGATTAAAAATGAATTACAACTTTCTATGTAAAATTAGTTTTTTGTAGTTTATATCAAATGTATAGTAATGCTAATACTTTGAACATAGTAAAATTACTAATCCATCAGATTGTCATTATCTTTGTTGAGCCACCACTCTCTCTACTGTAGAGGATGGAGGAGGAAAGTCTAACCAAACCAGACACTATCTGGTCTACAACAAGTGGAGTGTGTGAGAATGAGTGACAAAGAGTGTGTGTGTGTGTGTGTGAGAGAGAGAGTGTGTTTGTGTGTATGTGAGAGAGAGAGACAGAAAGTGAAAGAAAGAGTGTTAGTGTGCGCGTGTACACTCACTGGATCTGAAGCGGCGGCCAGGCATTTCAGGATGAGTCCGTCTTGAGCACCATGTGTTCCTCCGGGATGGGCTCTCAATCAAAGAGTCAATCAAAATGTCTTGCTACCAGAATTTTCACCTCAAATAAACACTAACTGCATGCCAGAGTACAAGTCTTGCAGTAGCCCAGAAATACTAAGATGGAAAAAAGTACTTTTTCTTTTCTTTAACTAGTCCTGAAGATGTAATCTGCTGCTGTGGTTGCTATGGGTCTTGGAGATGGGGAGGTTGCCGAAGTGTCTAGGTGGTGGGCAGGTGTCTGATTGGCTAATTCTTGATGGCTCGTGAACTCTGCAGCCAATCTTGAAATGGCTTTCTGATTGGCCCATTCTTGGTCATTTTCGGTAGCGGATGGACGTGATTGAATGTAATTACCAAGCTTGTCATAATTGAGTGATATTGCTTTGTTTTTTTTGTACATTTGCATTGTAACAAAAACATTTGGATCGAGCGGGTCATTACACAGCGTTATGGAATACCAAGAAGACGCAGGCACCATTGCCGTTTCCATGGAGTTTATGACATAGCCTATACTTCTCGAAGAGGTGCCAGTTGTGAAACTTTATTTTGGAGACTGGACACTGATTAGACTCATCGGCTCCTTTCTAGCTGGACAGGTGAGGTCTTTACTTCTTGTGGATGTTTTAGAAGGAGAGTTAGCAGAGGCCTCATTAGATGGGGTCACACATGCACAGACTGATGTTATATGTCTCTTAATAGCCTACTTAGCCTGCGTAAAGCGCTGCTAATGAAACTTTATATATGTTATAATTTGTTAAAAGTACAGGTTTGCTTTATTAATGTATTGCTCTATTCAATTGTTATGTTTGATTAGGATTCTTACTTTCACTTATAGACGGAATTGCGACTACAAAGAAAGTTATGTGCACGATGTAGACCTTAAATTTAAAGGCCTTATATTGGCTGCTTCTTTCGCCTCCATTTTATAATTCCCATTCTCAGGTCGGGCACTAAAAAGCTCTGATTAACTGTACGTGTCCACGGCACAAATTACATGCGTTAAATCGGATGCGTAAAGTCGCATGGGGGGCGTGGTCAGGAAAATCAAGTTTGGCTGGAGCAACGTTCAAGTAGCAAGTTCGGTTGCAGTGCTGCGCTAATGTTGCACATTAGCTTGTGAACTCCCCAAAAAATAATGATAGATGTTGCGGCAGTCAGTCATGGGCTGATTAATTAAATGTATAATTTGTTAATTTATTCTATCTGATTCATATAGGCATGTGGCGGGGGGGGGGTATATAGCTTGTAGCCATATTCAGTAGCCACTTAATGGGTGAGGCGTTATCTTTTTTTTTAATCGGTGAAATTTCAGAAATGATTGCAAATGTATACTGGACAAAACGTCACTTTGTCAATTTACCTACAAAATATTTAGGTAATAAAACCAAACCTTGTGGGAATATTGCTTTGTAAAAACCTCTACTGTGTTTTGTTTGAAATAGTCGCAGACTAGTATCTAAACGCAGTGTCCTGTGCTCCGTCCATTCCAGACCACCATATCTTCCATATCTTGTTATACAATACGTTGTATATATTATCTGTAAACATTAGAAACGTTTTTAAACTGTCAAATGTAGATATACGCACTTGTGTGCATAGACATATATAGATATGCTTGTGTGCACTTCATCCTCGTCGCGGGCTGGAACCGTTGTTTGGAATTGGATGCGAGAGGCTTTTCCCGTTGTAGTCATTTAGAAATGCCAAAACATCTTTCAGAATACAAACCTGCCTCTGTTTATTCACTATTTACACAATTTAAAAGTTTTTCATAAATATGATCGTTAGAAGCGTCCCAATCTTTCACAGGCTCGCCTATTAAAACAGTTGCTGGACGTCTGAATGTAAACAATATACTATGCTGCTAACTCGACAGCTATTTGATCCTCCTGACGATGTTTAAATACATAATTAATGGTCGGCCACATGTGTTGATATAGCAATTGGTAGTTCTCTGGTAGTGCCTTTAGGTGTACAAATAGAGATGTATCCTTACTTTTATGGTTCTGGGCTATTGAATCCTTTTTTTAGCTAATATGATCAAATGGGTTGCTCTGTGTATAGCGTGATGGCTGATGGTACAACATGGTACACTCTTGTAGTGTGTGGTCTGTTTTACGTCTTATTCCCAGCACAATATGATTCGTGTATGGTCCAGTTAACATCCATTAAGTGCTTGTGAATATACGTACAACTAAACACCACAACCGGTAATACAGTCATAGTACCACCATCTGGGTGAAATGTATGGCAGTTAGTCTGGTACTCTCGCTTGAGGTGAACAACTCATACTTACCTGGCAGGGGAAATACCAAGATCAAGAAGGTGGTTCACCCTTGGCGAGGCTCGGCCATTGCACAACCGGCCGTTGCTGACCCGAGCGAATTTCTCAAATGTAGAAATCTCGACTGCATAATTTGTGGTAGTTGGGGACTGCGTTCGCGCTATCCCCTGAAACGATGTTCAAAGACAAAAATGTAACTTACAGGTTTTCCCCATTGCTTTGACCCGTTTCACGAAACAGAAAATACATTCTCAAAACAACACGTTCAAACCTCCAAACAATTGTGCACTTGTTCACAACAGATTTTAATTTCTCATACCTTTAATCAAATTGCAATTGTATTAGTACATTCTTGTAAATAACAAGTACAATTGCCTACAGTTCGCACAAATTTCAAATGATTTAGCACATCTTTGCAAATGGTTAGGTTCAATTGCCTTCAGTTAGCCCAATTACCAATTGAATATATCTTGCTGGTCTAAACTGACTGTTGCTTCTCAGTCAAGTCGTTGGTCTCTGCAAAACATGTTGGCATAATTTCCTTATGTACATCATCACCTGCACAATAGTTCACTCCACTGTCAAAATCCTTCAGGCAAATAATACCATGGAAAACTTCATGGTATATGCTGTAATATGGATCTCTTGGATCATCGGCTTAATTTTCAGGTGCAACTAGAACTTTACTAATCAAGGGGGAGATTCACACATCCGATCACCGATCACACAGTAAGATTAGTTAGCTGACAGGTCCTATCCAGGAGTATAAATGCTTCCATCAAATAATGTAGAGCTTGACCAAGTTCAGTACAATTTATGAACATGGAAGCACCTGGCCAGGGAAACAACCAAGGGCAACTGCCTGCTCGAGGAAGAGGAGGAAGAGGAGCAAGGGTGGATGTCCCAGGCCAGCGTGGGGGCAACATCACCATGTGTACTGCCATTTCAGAGAATGGTGTAGTCACCCACATTCCCAGTCTTGGCCCATACAACACCCAGAAGCACCTGTTGTTCTTGGACCGCCTGCACTCTGATCTTATCCCTCTACATGAGGGGGGTTTGGTAGGGCCTCACTTGCCTACATTTGTCATTGTGTGGGACAATGTGTGAAAGAAATATGCTTATATAATTATTATCATGATATGTTTTAGTTTGATTTTAGTAGTGTTAAATATAAGACTAAGCTGTTTCCATTGTTCTGTGAGAGGAAGTATGAAACTGTGAGAAAAGGAGATTGGAATTCAGAGGTGTCATGAAATGTTTAGGTTAAGACTGATTTATTGTTGTAAGAGACAGAGTCAGGGTTTTTTGGGGGTAGGTAAACATTCTTATCTCTGGAACCAAGGACGAGATGGTACAAGATGGGAGTGTTTTCCTGCATGAACTGTGAACATTTTCTTTCCATAAAGTCTGTTACATTTGACCAGAGAGGCAGTGTATGTGGGAACAGCGGTCTGGAACCATGCACTCCTCTTTGCCAGAGTAAAAGTCAATTATTTATTATATTCTTGGTTGTGTGAGTCTTAATTCTGAGGTTAATACAGTCCTGATAAAGGGTGAGAAATTCCCTAACACAATGTTAGCTTCCACCGTGGGCCCGCTCATCAGGGAGTGGTTTACTGCCCATCCAAGGATGCTGATGGTGCTCTTATCACCTTACTCCCCATTCCTCAATCCTATCGAGGAGTTTTTTTTCTGCATGGAGGTGGAGGGTCTATGAGCATCGTCCTCTAAACCAGAGGTCCCTTCTCCAGTCAATGGATGCTGCTTGTGTCGATGTCACAGCAGATCAGTGTAAGGGATGGTTGCGGCATGCACAACGATTCCTCCCCCGTTGCATAGCAAGGGTGAACATCAGATGTGATGTTGATGAAAATCTGTGGCGAGACAGACAAGAGCGCGAGGATGAGCAGGAGAGTGAGGACGAAAACTAAACTCCAGCTTTGCTTTACTTTCCTACTGTATGTGTTGTTACAGTAGTGTAGGCTATACATCATTTTAGTTTTGATGTGCTTATTGTTTGACAGTATATTGTGCTGTACACATTTTCTGTTTCTGTTTGGCAATTACTGTAACAATTACTGTAACAATTTCCATGGCAGTATGAGTGCAATACTGTATGTGATGTGAAACCTTGTTGGCTCCTCTTGAATTCATCTTTTTTTGGTTTGATACACATAGTATTCTGGAAAGAAAACATCTACTACAGTAACCATTCAGTGTCAAAGGACTAAGCCAAGATTGAAATGTGCACATGAGGGATATTTCTATGGTCCACTGCCATACTGACAAAACATCTAAACGTTTTGACCTGCAGTGTTTAAACAATGCCAAAGGGACTTTTCATTTTGGGGGCACTGACTATTTGTATGAGAAAAGGAATTAGTTTTGACTGATGAGTTGTCTGTTTTGGGAGAGATATGACCTTTTGCAGGTGTGCCATAGTGTTTTACTAAACCATCTAGGTTATTTTGGCAAATGTATTTAAAGCTTTGAGAATGTCCTTTTTTTTTCGAGAGATGAGCCACAGCAATAGAGAAGGAACTTTTCATTTTGGGGGCACTGACTATTTATATGAGAAAATGATTTGGTTTTGAAGCTTGAGTTAACTGTTTTGGGTGTGATATGACCTTCTGAAGGTGATCTATGTAGTTGTGCTGAACCATATAGGCTATTTTGCCCAAAGCACTTAGAGCTTTGAGAATGTAATTTCTGTTTCAAGAATTGAGCCAAAGCAATGGAGGAAAACTGTAAGTCAAGAGTGGGTAGCAGTTGATGGCGTAGCGATTTTGTAGGGATGGTCTTGTCTGACATGTTGAGAGTTTAACAGTACCTCAATTGCTGATGAGGTATAGACTTGACATGCATTGCTACATGTACGTCATTTTTACGTTCTTCTAAGGTTTGAGTCCCATTCTATATGACAGCAGGGAACTTTGCTAATAGTAGTTGCTGTAATGATAATGTAGCCAATTATATAGTGCAATTTACATAGTTGAGATCCTAGTAGTTATGAAGTAGTAACACTCAAGAATATTTACAACTAAATGTATGAGTCAATAAACCCTCCTAACCAAAGCCCCTCACTACAAGACATCCTGAAATGTGTATTAGATGCAGTACTTTATTCCTACATGTTGAGATTTTGGGCCCAAATGGGTGTCTGTCAACAACAGAAAGTTTCACGTAGATAAGGTAGGCAGTAACAAAATAGACAATGTTAGAGACTTTGCTCATGGGCAGGACTGGTTATATTGAACTTGCTGAAACATTTCAGCTATGCTAAAAAAGCTTCATTAATCAATGTGATTTATTCCAGTTGCTTGGATGCTAAGCGCTTTATATGTATATACAAAGAATGTTATTTCCCCCGCCCCCAAGAATACTTTAGTGCACATACATTAGCAAAGTCACCCCCCCCCCCCGCCCCCTTTTATTATTATTATTGTTTTACTCAAATTACTATTTTATTGCCAGCTGTGTCTTAGACATGAGGCAGGGTTTACTTCAATTTTGAATTTTGGTTATACATGCATTGCTGCTAGTAAGTCATTTTGATGTTCTTCTAAGGTTTGAGTCCCATTCTACAAGCATGATGGCAGGGACTCTGCTTACAGGAGTTGCTGTAATGATAATGTAGCCAATTATGGTTGAGATCTTAGTAGCTAGCAAGTATGTACACTCAAGAACATTCACAACTAAATATAGGAGTCATGAGGTGCCAATAAACCCTCTTAACCAAAGCCCCTCACTACGAGACATCCTGAAATGTGTATTTGATGCACTTCTTTCATGCCTACATGTTGAGATTTTGGGCCCAAATGAGTGTCTGTCAACAATCGAAAGTTTCACGTATCACAGATTCAGCAAGATAAGGTAGGCAATAGACGATGTTAGAGACTTGACTCATGCGGCTCATTTCCAGCACTGGTTATATGGAACTTGCTGAAACATTTCAGTTATGCTCAAAAAGCTTCATTAATCAATATGATATGATATGGATAGACATGAACTTCATGCAGTTGTTTACCATTTACATTTCAGACAGTAAATTGAAATTATTATTATTATTATACGATCATTTTTTTGTATTAAAGGAGCAGTCTGCCATTCTAATCCAATTCTAGTCAAATTCAAGGCAAACTTTTCCTCACGGTCCCCTAGGTGTTTTGTTGTTTGTGTGCACTCAAAAAAAAAAACTCATCTCAACAGCCTTTCGCCAGAATCACAGACTGCACCTTGAACTAAAACCCAGCAGGTCCCTGTGCTTTGTCATTGCAATGTGGAGTAATCATGGAATTGGTTAATATGCTAACGTTGCAGTGCATGTTTCAAAAAGGATATGCAGTACCTATCCTGTTTCTCAACATACAGTAGGAATCCAGACTCGACTGATTTGAAGTTTTGGTTTTGGGAGTCAATTGTCTCAAACTTTATGGGGCCAGGGACCCCTCAAAGGGCAGAACATTTTCCGAGGACCCCCTCATAATCGCATCCAAAATTAAACCATATAGGCTTATAGCTATTTGTAATGTTATATGCTTTTGGACTCTTTTACTCTAAAATCATATAGTACTAATATCACAAGAGTTTTAGATAGTCATTTTATTACATTTGGCATTACTTGACAAGTATGTTGGATAGATTTTTAAATTATCTTTTTGTAAAATGTGCTTAGAAGCTAAATAATGTTTACCTTACATAAATACATATTGATGGAAAAACATTTTTTATCAAAGCAGATTGTAGGGTTTTCCAATACAACTCAGATTGTAGGGTTTTCCAACGGAGATGATTCTGAAGATTTATTTTTAACAAAGACATTAACAAACATGAAATATCCACCTAATGTTATCAAAAACTTGTATCCCCGACTGATACTCCGTATAAATCTCTGTACAAAAAATATGATTAACTCTTTTCAGTAGTGGTGTTGTCTGTGTGTGTGTGTGTGTGATCAATGAGAAGGGTATGCCTGTCTCTTAGCCCATGGTTTGTCCAGTCCAGTTTATTTACTCGGTCTTGTTGTCACTGAACGATGGCAACCTTTGAAAGTGAGATATCTGTTGAAAGTGAGATATCTTATACACGTATAGCGTTTTCTTTCTAGAGTTTCATTTTGACAATGACATTGAACTGGGCTACGTTCTTGTAGCCAATTTGAAAGCTAGATCAACGTCTTAAACGAGAATACATGCAATAGGGCCATCCGATATGCCCTCGGCTAACCTATCATTAAAAAAGGCCCTTCTGCAACTATAAACACGACCCGTAGGCTACTGATGGAAGATTAAATGCATCACTTGCAGATTATGGCAGTTAACATTACTAGCGTGAAAAATGCGGTTTAGTTACGTTAACCACACTGCATTCAGATCATTGTACTACGCATCGTCAAAATTCTGTGATGGGGATAATCGCTTGTCGCTAAACTAGGCTACTCGTGTTAGGGCTGAAACACACCAAACGCGTTTTTAAAACGCAAAGTGCGGCGGGCAAAACATTCGCAGGATCATCAGGCTGTTTTGCCCTGCGCCTAGGAAGCGGAGCTGCGTGCGCAACCTGCCTGGGCCGAGTGTGACATTGATGAGCGGTGCGCCTCCGCGCCTTGCGCTGGAAAGTTGAGAATAGTTCAACTTTTAAGCGCATCTAAAAAACGCTAGAAAGACGCAACGCGTGGCGGAGAAACGGCGCACACGCAAGGCGCGCCGTACCATGGGAAACAATGCATTTGCTAGCGTCCCGTTTTTAAAAACGCGTTTGGTGTGTTTCGGCCCTTAGGCTGTATATGGGTGACCTTGGGGGTGTTCATGTTTATAATCACATTTTCTAAGCTGTCGTTCTGAGAACTCTCTGAAAAGTTCAAGATGCATTTAAAACATTTTTATTTATTTTCATTCGCAAAAGGAGCCACTTGACTAGTTTATTACCTTGCAGATAGATGTGTGGTATGCCAAAGGCGAAAATCCAAAAAGTGCTGTATTTACATTGCAATGCCACTTTTATCCACTGGGGGGAGTGATCCCTATTTAATTAAATGTTAATCCTGAAACCATAGCCATTTGTAACAGCTTCTATATAATGCTTGTGTTTAACAGCCTTACATCCAGAGACATTATCCGTTAACTTCCCTTATAATTGCATTCATATTCATAGTTTCTTCATACGCGTATGTGATTGGTCGAGGGGTTGTCTCATGTAACGTCTCATTCATAACATTTGCTCTAAATGCCGAAACATGAAATGTTGTAGGGGATTTTCAAACGCTATAGGTTCTGCAATGTGAAGGAACACATTTTCCGGCGTCTTTGCCCAGAAAAATGTGTAAGTTATTAAGAATACCCTGATCGTGAAGATTAAGACGGCGAATCGGTTGCGTCTCTCATTGAGACAGTCGGCATCGCTTCTCGGCCTCTTAGCTAAGAGCACCTGAAGAAAAAAAAAATCTGTTTTGAAACTTCCGTCTTCCTTCTTTTCACATCAGATTTGCTCATATAGGCTATTGCTGACACTTTTAAAAACTGGTTTTTGAAAAATGGTCTGATGCAAATAGATTAAACAGTGATAGATTAAAGTGTGGCTTGTTAATGTCATCCCTTTCCTAACAGATAGATAGATACATTTGTATTAATCCCGTTAGGGAAATTCACGTGGAAAAGGAGCAAGGTAATAGGAAGAATTATTTTTTTTAAACTGGAGAGCTGTTATAACTGGCTGCCAAACTCACTGCGCCATGGCAACCCATTCAGTTATTAAATAATGCAGGTTGTGTCCGTTGTTCTGGCTGGTCTAATGATGCGATCACGTGGGGCAATCCGATTAGGTATGCGGATAGCGTGCAGACGAACACCAACCGCAACCGGATTTCGAGGTTACTCACTTTGGACCCCCGATTCGAGAGAGTGCGGATACAGTGTGCGGATACAGTGCGTTCGTCTGCACGATAGGGCTATCCGGAGACGGGGTTCTCCGGGTTCAGGCAAACTAGACTCCGTCTGCATTGGGCCTTAACCACTCACTGTTTTTACCACATAAACATGGTCTTTTACAAGCACTTCATGGACTTTTATATACACAGAAACGCACACACAACCTGTTTTAATGTATTTATGCTAAAAAGACTTTTAAGAAGGTGAAAAAGTGAAAAACCTGTAAAAAGAAAAGGAATGAAGAAAGTGAGATGAAACCAACGAAATGAAACCAATGTAAGAATGAAATAAAAAGAACCGTATGGTGACAATACATTTTTTCGAAAGAAAATATCTGTTCTTATCAGTTTAATATACCCTACCCGGGGACCATATATTAAATTGATTTTTGGAACTGGGAGATGGAATAGGGGCTTGATCCGTCCACTCCACGCATCGACCTGGTATTGCAGTACCTCCAGGAACGGTGCACTCCAGGGAGAATAATCATGTGAAAAGGAAGTGTTCCGATCAGTAGGCTGAGGTCGTTTGAATAGAATAGGGTACGAAACAGCATGCAGGTAAGCCACTACTATAATTTCGCTTCTGAACTCTTACGCAAACGCGTTTTGTCTTCACGGATAATTGTAGTACAGTTCTCTACAACTGTTTTGTACAAAACTCGAGACTGCATACCGTTACTATGTTTTTTACTCAATCACAACAGACGGCAAATATTTCATTATAAACATAGCACAAAAAGTAAGGACATTTAGTGTTTGGTAGATTATTTCCTTGTTGTAACAATGCTTCTTGGCAATACATCTTATACTGTTGGAAAGCCTGTTTATTTCCCTTTTAAATGGTACCACATTTGTAAGGAACTAGAAAGTACTCCGCGGCCCACTGATGTGCCAGTGATTCTCAAAGCATTTTACAGTCCCGTACCCTTCTTTTCATGTTTGTAACCGCCGCTGCCATGCCCCCTCCCCCGCACACATATTCTGCCTATAACACTTAAATATGTGAAATTATCAGGGTAGACAACTAACCGCCGCTGCCACGCCCCCTCCCCCCCCGCGCATGTATTCTGCCTATAGCACTTGTCAGTGTAATTTCGTCGCTAGATATCAGAATCAGAATCAGAATCATCTTTATTGGCCAAGTACATTTCCACATACAAGGAATTTTTCCTGGGTTTAATTGCTCTCAATGTACTTAAACTGAAAAATATGCATGCAACAGTTTAGGATAATAAATAAATATAATGTATAATATAATAATAAAATATAATAATCTGTCAACTGTTCACTAGAGTGACGGCAAGGGGGAAAAAACTGTTCCTGTGTCTGGTGGTTTTTGTGTACATAGTTCTGTAGCGCCTGCCAGAGGGGAGGAGCTGGAACAGATTATGTCCAGGGTGTGAGGGGTCTGCAATGATTTTCCCTGCCCGTTTCCTGGCTCTGGATGTGTACAGGTCCTGGATGGTGGGCAGGTCAGCACCAATAATCCTTTCTGCAGACCTGACTGTCCGTTGTAATCTGTTCCTGTCTAGTTTAGTGGCAGAACCGAACCAGACAGTAATGGATGAGCAGAGAACAGACTCAATGACTGCAGTGTAAAACTGGATCAGCAGCTCCTGAGGCAGGTTGTGCTTCCTGAGCTGGCGCAGGAAGTACATCCTCTGCTGGGCCTTTTTGAGGACTGTATTGATGTTTGGCTCCCACTTCAGGTTCTGGGAGATTGTGGAACCCAGAAACCTGAAGGATTCCACAGCAGACACAGTGCTGTTCAGTATGGTGGGGGGGGGGGGCAGTGATGGGGGGCTCCTCCTGAAGTCCACTATCATCTCCACAGTTTTGAGCGAGTTCAACTCCAGGTTGTAGCGACTACACCACAGGGCCAGATGTTCAACTTCCCTCCTGTATGCAGACTCATCTCCATCTCAGATGAGGCCGATGATTGTTGTGTCGTCTGCAAATTTCAGGAGCTGAACAGACGGGTCTCCTGAGGTGCAGTCATTTGTGTACAGAGAAAAGAGCAGTGGGGAGAGCACACATCCCTGGGGGGCACCAGTGCTGACTGTCCGGGTGCTGGATGTAATTTCACCCAGCCTCACCTGCTGCTTCCTATCTGTCAGGAAGTTCGTAATCCACTGACAGGTGGTGGCGGGCACAGTGAGCTGGGTGAGTTTGGTGAGGAGGACTTCTGGCATGATGGTGTTGAACGCCGAGCTGAAGTCCACAAACAGCATCCTTGCATACGTCCCTGGGGAGTCGAGGTGTTGCAGGATGTAGTGCAGTCCCATGTTTACTGCATCTTCCACTGACCTATTAGCCCGGTAGGCAAACTGCAGAGGGTCCAGCAGGGGGCCAGTGATGACCTTCAGGTGGGACAACACCAGTCTCTCAAAGGACTTCATGACCACAGACGTCAGGGCGACGGGCCTGTAGTCATTTAGTCCAGTGATGGAGGGTTTCTTGGGAACCGGGATGATGGTGGAGCGCTTGAAGCAGGAGGGGACTTCACACAGCTCCAGAGATCTGTTGAAGATCCGTGTGAAGATGGGGGCCAGCTGGTCAGCACAGACTTTCAGACAGGAGGGTGACACACCGTCTGGGCCTGGAGCCTTCCTGATCTTCTGTTTCTGAAAGAGCTGACACACATCTTCTTCACAGACCGTCAGTACTGGGGGGGAGTTAGGAGGGAGAGGGGAGGTGATAGCAGGGGGTGCAGTTTGTTGGGTGAAGTCTGAGTTGGAGCGGGGTGTGGATGTGGGGTGATCAAACCTGCAGTAAAACTCATTAAGATCGTCTGCTAGTTGAGGGTTCTCTGCAGTGTGGGGGGACGGTTTCCTGTAGTTGGTGATGTCCTGCAGGCCTCTCCACACTGACGCAGGATCATTGGATGAGAACCTGTTTTTAAGCTTTTCAGAGTAGCTCCTCTTTGCTACTCTGATCTCCTTCGTCAGTGTGTTCCTGGCCTGATTGTATAGGATCCTGTCCCCACTCCTGTAGGCCTCCTCTTTGGCCTTACGAAGCTGTCTGAGCTTTGCCGTAAACCAAGGTTTATGATATGGGTCTACATCAGTATTTTTGGCAATGCACCTTGGCTATTCAGACTATTTAGATTGACATAAATATGTCTTCAGTCCCAGGTATATTTATAAAGATAAAACAAGTCAATGGTGAACTGATCAACAGAGGCTCATGTCGCGGACCCCCTGCAATGCCGTCACGGACCACCAGGGGGCCACGGACCCCTGGTTGAAAACCCCTGATTTAGGGGATGAGCAGTAGAGCTGAGTATGTGGGTTGCACCAATGGAACATTTGCCTAATCTTCTGTTTTTTGGAATATGTATCTAGAATACAATCCCAGGTGTCTGCATTATCTCACCCCAACCACACTACTGCAGATGCTCACCCAGCTCTCAAGGAAGCGTGAGGATAATAGTGATGAGGTTTGTTGGTCAGAATGCCATAATCATACTCTCCTTTTACACATCATGAACTGGCTGGAATTGATTACACACATGGTACTGTACCCAGCCCCCTCATGGTCACCAGACAAAGCATTTACAGGCAAAGGTCCTACTATATGGGGGGGGGGGGCTGACTGCTGCTGCCTCCTCCCTGACTGCTTCCACCATGCTGCAGCCAGGTGTCCCAGCCTCTCCTGATGAGTCTGGGTTATGTAAATTCATAATTGTGTATAAAGAAATAAAATCACTGTATCTGCATTTTGTCCCACATCTGTTTTCAAAATGTGTCACTCATCAGTTTTTTCTTTCTCAGGCTGTGGATGACTCTGGCGTGCCAGGCATGGACCGAGTTGGCAGCATGGCAGAGTGGGGGAGCTGATGAACCAGCCCTCTCTGGCCCTCACCAACCAGCAGGTCAGGAAAATGGATTGTCTTACTACTTTCCCTCTGTGCCATGTCATACATATTCACACATATATTTTTGTCTTTTCTCACAGGCTGCTGTGTCTCTCTCTCTCTCTGTCCAGATGGGATCTCATCCTGAATGACTACAGAGGCAGGGCAGCGTGGAGGTGATGCAAGGACTGGACCTGCGACTGACCCTCTCCTCCCTGCTAATGTGTGCCCACTATCTGCACCCCCAACCAGGCCCAGTTCACCAGTTCACCTTCCCCTCCCAGTTTCACACTTTCTGTATATAGTTCTGTATATGTTTTCTGATATATATTATTATATATGTAGTATGCTATAGTTGTTGTTGTTTAATTGGTTATTGCAAATAAAAGTTTGTTTACAACAAAAATGTATATTTCTCCTTTGTTCTTTTGTGTTTTGTGAATAGAAGGATGTATTAACTGGAACTTAACTGGATTGCACAATAGCAGAGAACTGCTATTTAGGCGGGCCCTGCTAGAAAAGTTGCGCTAACGGAAGTTTAACCACCTCAACGGTCACGTGGTTCATGCACTGTCAAAGAGTATCAAACCAATTAATCAATGACTCCCTCTACACGGATAACGGGAGAAAATCAAATTGGTATCAGTAATGTGAAGAGATTGCACAGGTATGTGCTATAAATTATGGTAGATGCGTGAACCATAGCCTATTTTAAGAATAGGCTGTTCAGGTTAGGTTACTCTGTACAGTATTTTACCTCTGTCAGTCATTGTCGCATTCTCTTAAACATTTTTTATTAACTCTTGACAGACCATTGGCATGTGTCCATTTTAATTTACAGGATGTCAAATCGTTATAAATGTGCGTTCACAGTATCATAACATAACAAAATAATCAGATGTCGATTGCTTAAATTGTGAAGCTCAGCATATTTTAGAATTACAAATGCTATATGCAGTTCCATTATACCCACAGGAAAGAATGTACATTTTAAAAAAGTTTAAAATAGAAGAAATAATTGTCTAAAAAAATATATTTTACAATTGCTGTTCTCAATGGAATGGTCATCGTAAAAATAAACTACACCTGACAGAATGAAGTATCTCTAAGAGTAGTGAAAACAGCATGCTTCCCTGTGCCCCTTTTGTATTCAGTCCACAGTCTGTCTCAAGGGTTACAATTACAAGTAAAAAATGACGTAAATGCAATAAAATGCCTGAAACTGATAAACAATGTGTAGGCCTACTGTATACCTTTAGAAATGTGCAAGTAAGCAAGTAGAATCGCTATTCTTATTTCTATTGTTATATAAAACAAACCCTTTCATTCAGATGCCATTCCAGTTGCACTAACAATCCATACCCTCCGGATCCTCAAGGGTCAACTGTCCCCAGAGAGAGAGTTTTTTCTGGACCCAAACCTAACTGAACTCTGCGGAGGCTTCTCTGATGCCACAGGTAGAGCCCACCCAGCGTCAGCACACAGGCGGCCAGCAGGACTGAGACTGCCACCAGCTCTCCGTGGTAGCTTTTGACAGGTTTGAGAGGATTGCCATCATCAGTAATTTGAGCCTTGGATGAGTTCAGAGCTAGGTTCTCTATCTGCGTGGTGATGACATATCCCTGGCATGTACTGGAGTGGCTAGTCGTATGGCTTGTGCTGGGGCTCAGTCCAGGTGTCACTGATACACCCGTTTCTGTCGGAGTACCAGACTGTGAAGTGATGTATCTCTGTCCGCTGGTGGACCCGATCCCATGAGGAGTGACCCCCTGTTTCACTGAGAATATGGCCACTGTCTTCCCTAAGCCTTGCTCCACTGACACACAATGATAACGCCCGACAGTGAGTGAGCTGCCGATGAAGACGAGGCTGCCGTCTCCTGGCTGTAAGTAGATGGCTGGAGGCAGAAGACTGTCGTTCAAGAACCTCCAGGTCAGAAGTGACTGACTGGAAGGTTTGGCGCAACGTAGCCATGTCAGCCTGTTGAGTTCCTGGTAGAGTTCCACTACTGGAAAAGATGAATGAGAATGTAACTGTGAGACCCACATTATGATATCACTTAAGGTATGAGTCATGGGTCTCGCTATTTTGATGATCCATGACTCTAGCCTCAACATCCCCCGCTAAAAATGGACAATATATAAATACTGTAGTTGTTAAACTACAACAAAAGGATTTGAAACTCAATAAGAAATACAATATGAAACATTCATACCTTGGGGACCTTTCTCTGAATCAATGCCTTTACATTGCCCTTCTGTATTTCCATGTTCTACATCTTGCCGCCTGAAAAATGATGATAGGTTGCCATTTTTCTGATGTTACTTCAACAGATACTGTATGTATATAGTCCAGATATACCTTCTGTATGACAGGAAAGTGACAGGAATGTAGTGGATGCATTCAAAGAGTAGAATCTGAGACAAAACTGGTACAAATGTGGGCTTATGCAGGGAAGACAAAGATGTTAAGGTGATAGCTACTCACACATCAGATACGGTGGTGGAGACACTGTCACAGACTCCTGTAGTGGGAACCCAGCCACAGAAGGGATCTCTTGCCATCACACATTCAGCACAGGTTTGATAAAATGAGCAGTTACATACTGGCACCTGAGACACACCTTCTGGTGAGCCTACAAACACCATGCCCTGAAGACAAGAACAATATACGCCCATTAAAGGATGAATGTGACGATGTGATTGAGAAGCATTCTTTCAGAGGACCCAAGAAGACTGTTAAACACCTGACTTTACTTAAGCGTTTGGTACTTTCTGTGAAATAACAATGATAATAATAATAATAATACCAATAATGAAGATACGTATCACATAACCAGGAACAGAGTAGTTATTTTCATCAGTTTATCCGAAACCACAGATAAGGTCAAAGGATCCAGGGACTCAACAGGGAAAAATTCAAGGTATCAGCATAAACATACTGTGGATGTAGACAGAATGATGTTTTTCACTGTTTGTGGAGATCTGAAGACTTGAATCTCTTCTATGATGTGGGGACCCCTTTTGGACAACACCACCTTATGAAGGTATCCAGATTCTGAATGAATGGAAGAGAAGAGTTCAAAGAATGTACCAAGTATACGATGTAACATCAGAAATGATACAACACAACCAAATAATCTTTCAATATAGCAGAATCATGTCCTCGTGTTTATACACACCAGTGAGTAAGAAGAGGACAGTATAAGCTTGTCCACTGGCTGCCCGTGTCTGTTGACTCACTATACGACTATACATCTGGTCTGGAGATAAAAGAACCATTCTGTTGTCTACTGCCTGCACATTCTTCTGAGTCAGAAAAGTTTTCTTCACCAATTCCAAGCGCCCATTGTCATCATTAGACAAGCCACACTAAAAGAAAGAAACATCATATTCATATCATACTGAATGTATGTAATGTACATAGTATACAAAGTATACACTCAATATAATGTCAAATACATTTTATTATTTACCCTTGAATATCTGCTTAATATCTGTGTATGGTGTTGTGATCTCACCTCTCCAAACCGGAGACTTTTGTCAGGCTGTGAAGTATATCTATCTATGTTCCATGTCCTGTAGTTCCCTGAGAAGGCAGCCTTAATGTCCTGCAGCTTAAAAACACACACAGCAGACACTCCTGTGGCCAAGGACCTGGAAAGAAAGAGGGGGTTTGACCATTAAGTATAATATAAAATCTTTATTTAACTTTACTGTAGAATGTTTGACATTTAGAGCCAAGAGCATCATTATTTACTGAAGAAGATCAATAAATACTCATTCTCTTATCAGTTTTTTCCCCGTGGCAAACTAGAATGCAGAAGGACAGAACTCTCATTTTTCAAAACTCTAATTTGTGAAAGTCTGCTTTGCCCGGCACCAAAAATCTAAATGTGTGTGCGATATGTCAGTTTTACAACGGAAGATGATTACTGAATCATACACAAGTTGAGTTACTGAAAATAATGACCATTGAGAGCTGAAGATGCCATAGAAGGTGATGTCTTCTGAAGAGTCTCCCTCTAAAGGAGGCAGCTGCACGATGTCATGGAGGATATTAAATGGAAGCTCGTTTCCTTGCGGGCAGACCAGCTGAGCCTTAGCAAACGTGGTCCAGCGTTTCTGCAGGGTTAGCTTCCCACCAGCATCATCCTACCGCATAATGGACATAATGTTAAGAATCCATTTTAGACCTTCAACATCATGCAGTATGTGTTCACAATGAAACATAAACAGCTCCCTGAGGTATTTTAAAATCAACTACATGCACAAAATAGCAGCAAACACAAAGTGTTTCAATATTCTAGGATCTACTTCTCTAGGATCTCTAGAATTCCTGTGACAATGTAGGCTACTGGTTACCCCACACTTGACATGCTGTACACCTCATGTATCTTAGTTTGGGAAACGGCATTTCCACATCACCCAGGAGGGCAGACAACAGGCACCCACCTTGCAGACCTGGGCCACTCGAGACACGATCAGCTTGCTCATGAAGTGGTACTCATTACTAGTTTCAGTGAAGAAAAAGTAGACCTTCTCTTCACCAGGTATGGCAGTGGATTTGATAAAGGTTGGTTCTAGGATAGGGACCAGGACAAAGAGAGACAGAGAATGAGGATAGGACAAGTGATATTGAGAGCGCCATATATATGTGAGTGCGCTGTGCTCTGCCATCTGCAAGGAGGCTATGTGGCTGGCTTGGGGGTCTTCAAACGAACCTTCTAGAATTCTCATAGGGTGTTCAAGACTCACGTCCACACGTCCATTGCTTAGGAAACGTGACACACTTGGGGAACTCCCATGATAGTCTGAGGTTGTGGCTACGTACACCTCACCATCTGTGGGAGTCAATGTTGAAGTATGGTTAAAAATTCATGGACGATATTTGGGAAGATTTTGATGATCAGGAAACAGAGAAGTAGAATGCTTGATTTTGCTGTATCTTAATCTACCCACCAACTGAAATGGCTGTATTTCTTTCCACTGGGCTAAATGGACAGTGACCTTTGGCCTCTTCTGGTTTTCTAAGTTGCCTAAACGTTTCCATCTCCTGAGTGAAACAAACAGAGGGAGGGAGGTATACAGAACAAGAGAAGGGGGGACTGAGTGAGAGAGTGACACACAACAGGCAAATAAGATTTGTGAAATATGGACGGAAACATAATATTTTGACATTGTGTACGTTTAAATTAAGTGTCTCACAATAATTGTGTCATGTGGCTGGAAGGCATGGGTCCCACACACATAAAGGTGGGTGGCATTGAGGAACTGCAACACGCGGATGTAGTTGGGACATTTTACCTGAGAAGAAAACATAGTTTTGACCGTTTGTGTGGATAGATAGGTATGCCATCACACATTATATAATGTTTCCATGTACTATTTGAACAACATCAAGCGATTTCATCGACACATGATGCAAAACTAAGAGATCACATAAGTGAGTGAAAACACTAGCTAACACAAGAGTGAATGTGACAAATACCGTAGCTTTCTTGCTCCCTTGTCTGAGGCATTTATCAAGAGCAGTCTGAGATGGAGTCCAGTCAAGCTGAGGTTTTGAAGCAAAAGTGGTGGACAATGTAATCACATGCAAATAAGAACATGAATGCACTACTGACAGTGACAGAGCTTTTAGGTGAGAGAAGTGAGGTGAGTTAATGACTACGGTACCATACATTCCATTAGTAGTTAAAGCCGCAGTAAGGAGTTTTGGTCTAAAAGGGCTAACTACCATAGATGTTCATGGGGTGTTCCATCCCAGAACTCAGAACTATATAGTGGGGACTAATGGGAATGACAGATACGTTTATCTGACCTTTGCATGACCATACACCATGACAACGAAGTTGAAGATGATACCAAACCTAGTTGCCTATAGAAACTTAACTCAAAAAGTGGCAAATTGTTGCATAGTATTGCTTTAACAGTGTGATTTATAAAGCTTTGTTTTTGTGTAATTTGGATGAAAAGCTCACATTGCGGCAATACAGAGTTTATGGTTATTTAAATGACTATTTTTGTCCAATAGATACCCACCTTGTGTTTCAAAGTCAGAACACCAGGCTGGCTGACATTCAGTGAGAGAATAGCATTGCGTGCCCCTACATACAGAGTGGCCCCGTCGTCACTTAGCAACAGTGTGGTGGCATTTTCGACATCAGAGAAGTGAGCCGCGACTCTGACAGAACTTCCTGTGGCAGAGGAGTAACAGTTTTTCAGTCTCTCCGACAGGCGTAAGAAAAAATAACAAATATATGTAGCAGTCATCAGTAAACCCACAGCTGTTTGCCAAAGATAAATTCATGTTTACTTTTATTTATGAATAGCAAAAATCCAGGTTGAAAATGGAGAGACAAAAGCATCTCAATATATACAGTTCCTGTTTAGCACAGTATGTTTCAAACCACTCATGCTCTGCTGTGTTTTGTCACGCACATACATTCGTTGCATGCATGCAATCGGTTCAGAACTCTACAGCTATATTTATAGATCATTAAACCCCTGTCTATGTCTGTAAGAGGTGTCTTAGAGATGAGGCCTGTGGTTAAGCAGATCATTTTTTTGTTTCCAAGACCGACATAACCTCAAAGGCAACACACACACAAAAAGGCATATCAGTGGAGACATCATTTTACATATTTCATTGTAAGATTCTGCTGAAATGTTGCCTGAATTCTGATCTGACTTTATGGAATCTGCAGAGGGGTATTATTGCATGAATGTACTCCAGTGCCATGGTACACACTGGTTTAATACCACCCAAAATACATGAAAGAATCAGATGACACGAGTCAACAAGAAATTTCCACAAGAAGACGCTAATGTGATTGTACCGCAGCAGCAGCGTCGCAGCAGCGGCCATTGCATATCGTCACCTATGCAATTACCTGGACACTAACACTTTGCCCTACGAAATAAAGACTTGACTCTCCTACCACCTCTTGGGTGAACAATAAATCAGCTATTCTCTAACACCAATGACTCACTGACCCACACAGTCTGCTATTAAAACATGAATCAGTCAATGTACAGAATTAGTTGATGGTCTCCCTTCATTGTGTGCAATGCACCTTATTGAGATCTAAGAAGGACTTAATCACTTTGTTCCTCTGAAGAATGTCTGTTGTATTTGCCCTCTTTCCACAGCAAGAGATGGCATTTAAGATTCCTTTCATTAGTGGTATCTCGGTGGTGGAATGACCTACCTAGAGCTATCCGATCAAGTGACAGCCAAGGTACACAAGAAGTATCACAAAGTGTTTAAAGATTCACCTCTTAAAAACGTATCTGTCATATGTCATATTATTATAGCTAATGTTATTGTTAATTTTACTATAATGTGTATATATTTCCAATTTTATAGATGACTTTGGATCGTCATCTGAATACCATTTTCATCCTTTGTGTCTCACCACACAGAACAGATATAAGTTCAATAAGACGTGCATTTTGTGAAGGCTATCTTTTGGTGTGTTCTTGTAGATTTTGTTAAACACAAAATCAGTCGATTATTGAAGGGAGGCGCTCTTCTTTGAGTGCCCACTCCAGCATTACAGGGTAGTGCCAATCGACTATAGCCACTGCATAGGGTGCTACGTTAGTGACCAGAAGAAGAGAAAAGTAAAACACTGACTGAGCAAAGTAATTTCCTGTAGTTTCTTTACAGTTTTAAACAGATGCAGGTGAATCTCTGTAGGGATCCTTTCCATGTTGTCAGACCCTTACAATAACATTTACTAGCCCGTCAGGGGCTAAAAAAAGCAGTGTACTTTGATGTGCATGCATGCTTGATAGGATTCCATTGTATAGCTGTTTTGTAGTTGCCAGTTTTAGTATTCTAACTCAATACTGGACCAATTCAGAGCTATTTACTGATTGCAAACCAACACAAATGTGATATGCAAATCAAATTTCATAACTGGCTGGTGTTAATAATGCAAAATAAGGGCAGAAATAACTTTACCCATCTTTGTAAGCTGCTGTTTGCATTAGAGTGCTAATAGGGTCAAACTTCACAGCTAATTTACTGAAATAGTCCAGTGGCAGAAAATTAGCCTGTCTATCAAAAAGCTGGATATAAGCCAAGTACACTGCATTTGGGTGGACCTGTGAATCCTAGAATGGTGACAAAATAATAATAATAATAATAACAAAAATTAAGAAGAACAATATGTGTTGTACCTGTGGCACACACATAAATAAACAGAAAATAAACTGGATGGGTCCCAGAACTGGAGAAGACAGGCATCAATAGAAGGCAAGATATAGGTGTACAGGATCGTGCAAGCTGTCATGCTGTACAGGATCGTGCGAGCTGCCATGCTGTACAGGATCGTGCCAGCTGCCATCTTTACAGGATCGTGCGAGCTGCCATCTCTACAGGATCGTGCAAGCTGCCATGCTGTACAGGATCGTGCGAGCTGCCATCTTTACAGGATCGTGCGAGCTGCCATCTCTACAGGATCGTGCGAGCTGCCATGCTGTACAGGATCGTGCGAGCTGCCATCTCTACAGGATCGTGCGAGCACCATTGTGGTTTCAACCAGTCTTCTGAGAAACAGTCATAGTGAGAGGACCAAGAAGAACCCACTGAACTACACTTTTCAACAGACTATACTCCTAAAGAAGGGGGGTAAAATGGACAAAGTGGGCCATGATGTTTTTCAGAAAAATAGTAATAATTAACCATCAATCACACTCATTTTTAAAAATTAAAGTGTAAACGGACATCAGTTTTCAAGGTTTGGCAAAAACAATCTACAGCTCGAGATGTATGCACCAACACTGACCATTTCACATATCCTGCTATATGCTTTCATCATCCACAGATCAGGACGGAAGTCATTTGAGGTCACAGTTTTGAAAGAAATTAACCATTTCGCAGGGGAAGAAACATCAGTGTTAGCATGCAGTATCACCATACAATGCTGAACTGAAGCCAAAAATACTTGGACACATATCATGTGCACCCTCTGGATACAAAGTTGAAAGAAAAACAGCACGAGAAAGTTTCAAAGTAAAAAAGTTTCAAATATTTCCAAATAACTCAAACTCTCAGCCTGAATTCCTTCTTGTCCTCTTAGCTCCTTCATGTCGTACAGTGGAACAGTTAAATTTCAGTTGAAGTGGTAAACTAAATGCTTTAATCAACAAGAGACAAGATCTTGACTCACCGTTGTCATGAATGGAGAAAGAGGTACGAGGTGTTAACCAACCATGGGATACCATTACCCACATGAGCCCCACAAGGACTGCAACTACCCAGAGTCTGGCCATGTGCGCCATGCTGAACCAAACCCCCGTCCAGAAATCGAAATCAGCTCTTATGAGAAATAAACGGGGATAGCCAGCAAACTGAAAATCTCTAAGTTGCAATTCTGAAAAGTGGTGTTTCGTTGTTGCCTCAGATGCCTGACAATGTAGACCAGTGGCAAGCTTGTGTCATTTTCTCTGCAGTGCAGAGGTGTCAGCACAAGATGAGGAAGGAAAACAGTGGCACACTTCTCTGTAAGTCTAGAAACCACAGGCTGTTTGTTGGTTAAACGTGTTAGTGATAACTAAGTCTAACAATCTTCACATAATTCTTACTGAACTTTCAAGTCACATCATTTATGAATATTTAAGTTGAAGAATTTGAATTACATTTTAATGAAAAGCTAAAAACGTTCATACAAATAAAATATTTAGACACATTAAAGGGAAACAATTGGGTATATGCAAAATTCTAAACTGAATTATAGGTTTACACAGGTTTGGTGTTAACTGGGTTAATTTGTTCCTTTGAAATTTGCATTGATATTTAAGAGACTGTGAATTGTTCAGGTTGGTTTATTCACACATCCTTCATGAAACATGACATCATATCCTGCCAGAGTACAGTATTCTCTGTGGTCACTTCCATATTCTCTGAGAATGGTTTCCCAAAACGAGTGGCCTTCTGTGAAAGTATATCACACAGAATACGGTCATCTGTCTGGCAAACTATCTTGCTTTTAAACAAATGTCTGAACTTCAGACCGAGCCTTTAATGTCCATCTCTCCGTGTGTGTCCGTGTTAATCTTCATCTCACCCAACTGAGTTACCACACTATGACTCTTATTTCTTCATCTTTGTCTCAACATGAGAAAAAAGGAACAAATGACAAAGTGAAATCTCATGAAATACTGAAATCTCATGAAAGGTTTAGTGAGATCCTTCCTAAACAAGATTGATAAAACCACATATAATAGCCGAATAGCAGCCATGTTTGACCAAGGCTGCATGCACATTGAATTAAAAATGGATGGCAATAGTGGAGGACAAAATAGAGAAATGTATCTTCTTTTCCATGTTTGTTTTTTCACAACTGCACAGTGATAATCTGCTCTGACAACCAAGTGCAAAGAGTTTTTCTTTCCTTCATGACAGAGTTCTCAGTACATCTATCCCAAATGCTTATTACAACCTGAATTTAGCTGTGACTTTGTGGTTTGTATGATTGTGCCAAAACAGAAAAAAAAATAGATTTGTCAATATTTTTCTAAATAATTCAGAGAATCTTTCTTCCATAACAATCAAAAATCAATCCCAGAATGATCCTTACAAGAATGTAATATGGATACCAAGGAAGGGTGAACATTTGACACATTCTGAAATGAATGCATACAGAGCACAAACCAAAATGTCTCCAACTCTTTCACCGTGTTATTTGTAATGTACAACATCAGGCAAAATTAACAGATGACAAATGACTATATGTGAAAACGGAAGGCAACCATTTGCAAACTTGTGTAGAGACGTTCTTCAGAGAGACAAATTCACAGCCATTTCCTCTTGGGCTGCCATTCACACAGCCACTGACACGCTGCCTTGGGTCAGAATCTCTCAGATTTCCATGGCAACATTAACTTCAGTGCAGACATTCCAGTGTCTGGTTCCTGATGCAAGGGCAATCATGACACCTTTTATGCATTTATGTCTTTGTGAGAATTGTTTATGGCTAATTCAATGCGCCAGTGCATTAAGCGATCATAAATTTACCTGCATAGCCTAGGCCACTAAAGCACGTGTGAAAACAGTGAAAAGCTTAGCACAGCACGGTACTGTCAGAGTGATGTGAGTGCTGTAACTTCACATGACCACCAGTCAAAGATAGAAATGATAATGACCTGAGCTTACCCTAAAAAATGGGGCATTGCTGATAAAGTCACATAAAGTTGGAGCAGCTTGTATGTTTTTTCAACAAAACATTTCCTTATCTCTCATACTTTCACACCCACTGTCGATCAGAAACAGACAGAAAAAAATTGTTCTGCATTGGTTTTCACAAATGACTGTCATGTGACATGCGAAATCCCTTCAAAAAACATCCATGCTTTGACTGTTCACTCTTCCAGTGGGTCCACTTCAAAAGCTTGTCTGGGTTGTGCAAACAGACTCCTCTGCGCTTTTACACGCCATTAGGCAAGTTACTTATATGGCCAGGTTGCAAGAGGAAGCTATCGCGAGGAGGGAGGAAATGAGAAACATTTGGTTTCAGCGCAGTCTTAAGGCATCGCTTTTGCTGAACTCTCTCGTAGAATCAGTGCAGCGCAGGGTGGGTGAGCCCCTTCTCTCCCGTAGGAGGAGTCCATGTTCCCAGGTCCTTGGCTAAACTGGAGAAGCCAGGAAGTAGGGTTTCCTTGGCTGGGGTGCCCTCGTGGGGGGAAGAGGCGGATGCCTACGCAAGACAGAGAGAGGTGGGGAAATGGGATTGAAATATAGCTGAAAAATGTGCAAGCACACCCACACATACACGCGAAACCCACACACCCACACATACACGCGAAACCCACACACCCACACACGCACACATACAAGCACACACATGCACGCACACCCATAGACACACACAGTAGTTGTCAAATCAAGTACTCCATACCTAGTTGGGACTACACCAGCAGATGGTACACGCAGCCCATGGGTTGAGGGTGCAATCGATGCCCCTCCTGTCGCCAAACCTGGGGGGTGTCCGGGGGCGCCAGCAGGGAAGCTAGGTGGGTTCACTGGTAAAGGCTTCTTGGGCACTGGAGGCTTGGGAGGGGCTGGATTCTGAAACGGCACACAAAATACTTTGACCATACTGACCATACTGGTGTGAGACACCCGTAATATATTACATTTAGCATGAGACACCCTTCCAGCGTTCGAAGTCTTTAAATGTCTGTTCAGCGTTAGTCTGATGCTGGGCACACAAAACACTTCGACCATACTGACTAGCGTCAGCGTTAAGACTGGTGTGAAACTTGTGACTTCACACCATCACCCGTGAAAAGTCTTTAAATGTCTGTACAGCGTTAGTCTGACGCTGGGCTTCTGGTCCTGTGATACCTGGCTATTCGCTTGGACTGGATCGGGGGGGAGAGGCTTGTCTGGAGGTGCCGGTCGCTTCGAGGGCGAAAAAGAGAAGAAGTTGGTGAGACCGACCAATGGCTTTCCTCATCTCACCACATCCACAACACAACACCACACCAACCTCACCACATGCACACAGACACCCAGTAAGTCCCAGCATGCCCGAATCAACTCAACAAAATATAAATCACTGAGAATAAAAATCCCAGGAACGGTTTTCAAAAGACACGATCACACCAAAAAACACCAAAGGGCACCAATTTCTATTCCCAGCTTAATCACAAGCTTTGTTCTCTGATAGTTAGCATCTGCAGCAAGTGGAGATGAAGCAGGTTTAAGGACAGTGTATATGGTGTGCACTGAAGATCAAAATGTACAGAGATTTAAATTGAAATAGCATTGAGGAGCGCTACTGTGATGGTCTCCATTACATCCAGTAATGCACAGTGAATCACACCCGTGAAAACCTGTCTCATCTCCACATTCTGCTCTAGAGGCCGTCCCCATGCATCATCCAAACGCCTCTAGGGGAGTGAAATAGAAACATGGCCACAGATCACAGGGCACTGATCATGCAGGGCCACTAAATCAAGTCATGGGAGAACTACAACGGAATGCTAATGATTTGATGGATTGATTTAAGCAACAGACAAAATGTCAGGGTGACATGAAGGGGAATTATAAGCATGATGGTGGCTGTAAACTACTCGGCCCCGTGTACCTTGCGCTGAGTCTTCCCCTGAGAGAGAGGGGGATCAGGGGGAAGAGGTTTGTTGGGAGGGGTGGGTCGTTTTCTTGCCGACTGGGCAAGGGGAGGAGAGAGGGAGAGAAAGAAGCAAGAAGCAACATGGCATCAAGTTAGATCACATGGTCAACTGCACAACTGCACACAAGACCTCAAAGCCAGTTTTTCTACATAAATGGCGAATGTCAAAGTTCATCAAAAGGCTTTTTGACTGCTGTAAAGCACACACATACTGACAAACACACACACACCACTTCATGGTGACCAGCTTGTTCCTTCATGTCACATAACCACACCAACACAAAAATAATAAATGGAAAACCACAGCCACTGAAATTCAAAGAATCAACAGTTATCGCTAGTGAATCACTACAAACACATTTCCCATCCACTGGCCTGGGTTCTGAGCCAAGCCGGGGACTTTACCTGATTAGTCTTTACAACTGGGTCAGGGGGAAGTGGCTTATTAGGAGGAGCAGGCCTCTCTTGTACCTGAGTTAGGGTGAAATAGAGCAAGCAGAAAAGAAAACAGGTGGTCTTTTAAAGCAACGTGCAAAGTGAGTATCTTTTTTTTAACTTTTTTTGAGTGGTTGGTATCTACGTAGAGTGTGAAGTGAGTAGAGGCTATCAGGAACCCACATTTCCATTTCCACAGAAACCTATGATACGAATTTGGGGTATATTTATATGCTGTGTCTCTAGGCATGCAAGGCTTAAACACATGCGAACCGCAAGAGTTAGAAGAGGAACAGATGCTATACTGAGTGAAGAGCATGTGCTAGACATATTGAATAAGCTGGCTTTAGGCAGGATCAAGGGTACAAAAGGGTACAAAAACGTTGCTTCTCCTTCCCTAGAGTTGATTCCATAGTCTTTGCAATCGTGTTTAGTCTAGATACCTGTGCAGAGACACCCTGTTTGGATGTCATGGCAACATCAAAAATGGCACAAATAGAGACATACGACCACAAAACACAAAAAGTGCCCCAAGATACATCCTGTGCCTGGTAAGGTGGTAAGAGACACTGTGATAAAAATCACCAGCAACAATACAGCCAAAACAAAAGCATACAGAAAAACATGTGTAATGAATCTTGAGAATTTCCAGAAACAGACTAAACACATGTCCTTTCAATTTGTATTAATACAACGGTGTCAGCTGCCCACAGTAAACGGGGCCGATGTTTGATCCAGGACAAATCAGTCGGCAATTGCATGACCTACATTGTGTGGCAGAGAGTCTCACGCTCATTTGATGTATCATCATATGCCTAAAGACCCAAGCATTTAGCCTCAACTGCAAGTCTGCAAGTGACTCTCCAATTACCAGTTGACCAGACATGCCAATAGCGAAGAATCCAAAACTGGCTCCCAAAAATGTGATGGAAATAAGTGTTCATCGTCTTTTTGTTACTTTAACATCAGATACCATGCAGTCAGAGTACTGAGCAGTGGAAGTTGTACCTTATTGGTGGAAGTGAGAGGGATGTCATTCTGCTGCTTCGACTGGTTCCTCAGAGGCTGGACCTCTTCCCCCTTGTGGTCATCACTGCGCTCACCGGCTCGGGTCCTGGGAGAAAACACACCTATTACATCGGATACATCCAGCGCTAGTGGCACATGTATCAAGATATCAGAGACATGAATGCTATTACTAATGGTATTATATGAAACCAATGCTACAAAAGTCACACAGGTAGTAACATCAAGGCACTAGCACTTTTACAATGGAGAGAATTTTCCAGCACTAGTAATGCACTATTTCACTGCTAGCAGTGTCGTAGCAGGACTCACAGGAGTACTTGACAGATATGATAGTCAGATGTTCATTTAACCAGCAGTAGTACATACACAATGACAACTCACTGTCATGTGGCGCACTTCAAAATGGCGGTCAATGATTTGATGAGCAACAAGGAACAAGGACAAAAGGTAGGATGTTTCACTACAAATAACAATCAGACAAGATTCTGAGGAGCCACGGTAAATGTCCAATTAAGTGTGATTATGCAAATATGACCAGGGAAAGAAATTGAACCATGGAAAAGATTTCTTTTTACCACCAAGTGAACTCTTCAGAATGGTCAGAATCACATTTGGAATTGACTTTGGATTTCTACACAGACATTGACACACTCTTCAGTAAAATCAGTGACACACATGATTTTCTGGAGGACCAACACAAAAACAGAAAATGCTTGGGTGATGGAAGGAAACACAAGTCTGCATCTAAAACAAGAACTTAGATTAATGAGGGGTCATTCATCTCTTTTAACTATACCTTTACCTATACTTAGATGAGGGTTCTTCCAAATACATCTTGATATGGGCCACACTGCACACACTGTTTTTGAGGGCAGGATGAAATAAAATGTTTCCAAATTTATTTGCAAACCCTGTTGTTTAGTTGGCAAAAGAATACCAAAAATCTATAGTCTCAGTTTCCCAAGAGGATGTATAGCGATACCTAAACCAATAAGCCATTACTATCAGTCAGTTTAAATGTAAGCATGTGATACTTTAAACAACACAGATACATCCAGGAGGCAGTCCCGACTCTTGGTCATAAACTGAACAGCACTAACAAGGGCGAGGTTTACATTAAGGTCCCACTGACCACAAGTGTTAATTAGCATAACAATGCTTTGCTGTGGATAAAAGGATCAACAATCACTCTGAATAAGCGCATTTGCTAAATAACAACAAAAAAAACTTTTCCAGGGGATCACGCTGAGCCTTACGTTACTAAGACCGAGCCTGGCCTGGTCATTTGCCCTGATTGATAAGTTCTTCTTTAGTATGGTTCACACTGACACTAAGACCGATCCTGGCCTGGTCATTTGCTCTCTCACCGGCTTTGCTGGTGGGACTCTCCTTTCTGCAGTGGGCTGATGCCAAGGCACGACAGCTTGCGGCGGCAGCGCGGGATGTGCAGGGCGATGCACCACAGCATCAACGAGGCCGGCAGCACAAGCAGGAAGAACACCAGCAGGGCCACTTGCACCAGGTCAGAGTCTGAAGATAGAGATGGGGGGGGGGGGGCATGTTTTTAGGACTCACAAAAGGAGGCGGCTTATACTTACAGATCAAGGGAAAATAAACCTGTCTGGGCATGGTTTATAATCCCATGTAAAAAAATGACTGTTATTATTTCGAGTACTCTGTGGTAATGCCCTGACGCGTACATTATCCAAATAGTTCTTCACACAAATAGACTTTTTAAGTTTCAGGTGTTGCGTTGTAACATATTACTTGCTGACTTCAAGTTATACAGAGCAGCCATTACAAAAAGTGAACGGACTACTTGTGGAATGATACGAAAGACGTGAATTAGATTTGTGTCTTTTGATTTGTAAGTGAATAGGTGCAATATATCAGAGAAAACAAGGGGAAAGTCCTGTGTAGGTGGACACCATATGGCAGAGAAGCAGAGATTGTACAAAGACAGGTGGGTGTGGCTGAGCACCTTTAGGCTGTCTGGCAGGTCCGCTGTCCACACTGCCTCCTGAGCCTGAGTATTTACAGTCTGGAGGAGCCCAGCCTGTGTCGCAGTGGCAGTTCTTATTGCTGTTGCAGACCTGGTGAGAAACAACAGGAAGACAAAGAGAGAGAGAGAGAGAGAGAGAGAGAGAGAGAGAGAGAGAGAGAGAGGAAGACGGAAAGATGTTGTGGTTTTTCAACACCTCAATATAAGCTTGTCCTATTGTTATTGTGCACTGCATTGGAGATGGCAGTTGTACACCTGCAGTGAACTCTCACCCCATGACCATGGCATTTCCTCTTACACTCCTCCACTCCAAAAACAGACACATCCTGACAACGCTGGTCTACACATGCCTGAAAGAAAGGTTAGGGCATAGCGTTTACAGTAAGATCAAGCATAGCATTGACAGTATACAGTATACATATCTATACATATTTAAATATCTGTATCAGGGGATATTTACTTTAAAAGAACCTTTAAACTCTAAAATACAAAAACAATGCACACCCTGAAACAGTTTTAACAATTTAAAGGTATAACATGATTTAACAGGGGGTAAAAACTCAAATCAACTGTGTTTTATTTTTTTTAGAAAAGGCCAAAAAGCCAAATTATGCTGGGGTGGGATGCCTACCTTGCCTTGACCACAGGAGGTTCCCTGGGTTACCATGGCGGGGTCAGAAACATCGTCTCCGAGGTCAAAGAAGGTCCCGCGGCAGGTGAAGTCACTGTGGTTCAGGCGTACTTTAGTGGTGAGGATCTCTGCATTGGAGCCCAGCAGGGGGCGATCACTCCCACCCTTACATTGGATCCTCCCGCAAAGCACGTCTCTGTAAACCGTTCCAAGATATTAACTTACATTAAGAGTTTTTTTTTTACCCAGACAGGGCTATACGTGGACATGGTCTTTATGTATATCATACATGTATTATGTGTGGTGGCAGTGGAGTGCAAAAAAAAACTAAACGAAAAGAAAATGTGAAAACAACAGAAGTGCAGGTACACCGGTATACGGAAACTAATACGTCGTCGGACCACGGTGGTCCTCAAGTGCAGTTGCAACATCTGTGCCACCGCAACTATGCCATCTATATACAGCAATTAACATTGATAGTATCAGAAAAATGTGTCCCACTGAAAAAATGCTTAATAAAATTAAAGTTAGCTATAGCTGTCATGTCTTTTGATTTGTAAGTTTCAGACTTTACACAATAGCCTTGCAAACGCTCACTTACACAAGTTTTCAGTAATACAGAATGCATTAGCCCTATTGATACTTACGCACTGGGACATGGGATGTAGGAGCCATTGGCCATCTGGCCACAGTTGCCATACTTGCTGCCCTGTTTGTTGACAGAGGAGAAGCACACAGGTGGAGCTCGTGTGGCGTCTAAGGAAAAGGAAAACCATTCTTAGAGGATGCAGTAGTCCTAAAAGTACTGGAACACAACATTATGATGGGTTTCACAATTAAGGTTTGGTCATAAATGCTCATTGTTCCCCAATGACTTGTAAATGGGATAATTAATTAAGAGTAATCAAATACCAAGGTTATGTTCCCCACAGCACTAAGGCCAAAAATAATTCTGTATAATACATTCCTTAATTAGCCCATAAACTGTTTAATTACTTCATTGTACAAATACTTCAAATCGTTCTCAGCAAGACCATCATCCTACTCACAGGATGGGAATGCATTTGAGTCACCAGTGAGCTCATATGCTCTACCATTATACCTCTGGATCCCAACATGCATCTATTATGCATCTCAGCTTGGTTCTGATTACTGAGCTTGGAATTGTGTCATTATTATATGATTGAACCTATAGTCTTTCCATGCTTACACTTTCTTTTAAGTGTCTGACAGCTTCTCCAGCCACAGCTTTAACATGTGTGTGTGTGTTTGCGTGTGTAAGAGAGAGAGAGAGACAGCGAGGGATAGGAGGACGGAGAGGGATGAACAGAAAGAGAGAGAGAGAAAGAGACGTCCATCAATCTGGTCTCAGATTCTCTGATCAGTCCTATACTGATCTTTCCTCTATTGCAAAAAGCATGCGGTACTCACTGGGCCCCCAGAGCATCTGGCACTGAGCGTTGAGGCTGGCGCAGACGCCGCTGTAGCAAGAGGAGGTGGTGCCCTCGCAGGGCTCCCCGTTCTGCAGGAAGACGTTGGGGGGGCAGAAGGGCGAGTTGCCGGTGCAGTGCTCCGGGAGGTCACACTCCCCCAGGGGCTGCCGGCACACCCAGCCCGCCGTGCGTAGCTGCAAGAAGAGTAGAGGGGGCACAGGTGAGGGGGAGAGGGGGTGAGGGGGTGAGGGGGTGAGGGTACCAGGAGTGAGGAGGTTGCCAATGGGTGACCTAAATGATGGTGTCCTGGTAGAATGCATGCTAGGGCTCCTCTCAGGTATTTGCTTTCACTTTGCGCTGTTTCTTTGCACATAATGGATACACTGAAAACATAATTAGTACTAGCAATTGATCGGCAATAGTGTTTAAGCTATAAACCCAGTGAAGACATAGCTGAGAGTAATGGGCTGGCAGAGACTAGCTAGCAATGGGAAGGTTTGAGAAACTTCCAGAATCATTCCAGGAATGTGAGGTGATGACCACAAGAGGAGTTGGTAGCTTAAAGTACAGGTGAAATGAAATATGTGTTCATGAAATATCCATGAACAGACACACCTCTCAAGCACACTCACCTTGCAGTTCTCACAGCAGATGCCATCAGAGGAGCACTGAGCACCAGGCATCAGCTTACATGTGCTGGCATTGCAGCAAGGGTCATTACACTCCTGAAAACAAACAGTTGTGGGATAACGATTACAATGGAGGCCATACAGCTATGTGGACTTTGGCCTTTTTCACGCTGTTGACTCACGGCTTGCGTAGGCCTACGGTATGTCAGAAAGGAAAGCTGATAGACTTGCCCATTTATACAACTGCAGTGGTGCTAAACATCATACTTCATTTTGAAGATTGTGCCACATATCTTTGGCATTTTTGTCTGATACTGAGACTTGTGAAATATGGAATATGGTTTGCTATATACAAAGAATACAATAAACCACTTCTTAACTGGACTAACCACATGCAAAGTAACACACCCATAAAGTGTGAAACATGAGAATAGCTGAGTATTTGGCCCACAGATGCTTGAAATAAGGCATAATTGCTTTGTGCACAAAAGGAAAATATTACACCACCTGTTAACTGAATACATCACATGAACTGGGAAAGATAACAGCTGACAATTTGATTAAATCAAACTTACATCAAGAAGGCCGCAGTCACACTCCTCGCCCTTCTCCACGTATAGGTTGCCACAGCGTGGGCCGCCCAGGAGCATTTCAGGCTGAGGCACATTGAAGAGGCACATCCCTCCGCCGTGGAGCAGGCTGAGGGAGAGGTCCCTGGCACTGCAGCTGCTGAACAGCTGGCCTGGCATTAGGCTGGAGGGGAGAAAGCAGTCCGGTTTAGACCAGGAGGACAACATGGTTTCATCAAGTAGAGGTTAAACCATAAGTGACTTCTTTACAACCCCATGAACAGAAACCTTCTTTAGCAACACTATTGTGAACAGAGATAGAAGGTCTCAAGAACAAAGAGGCCACATTTTAGAAATAATGAATTGTTCTTCTTCTGAACAAAAAGAATAAAATCATGATCAAATGGAATTCTTTACAATTCATGAATGAAACCACCTAACTAAATAGAGGACCCTACAATATTCACACTGTATGTTAAGTTGAGGCGGCCTGTCGTTGCCGTTGGCATTCACTGAGTGGCTCCTCACCCTGTGGAGGGCTCCATGATGCAGCCTCCCATGCGAGGCTCATTCTGGCACTGGCAGCGCCGCTCCGCCGTGTCGTGGGTCATGCCCAGATTATGGCCCAGCTCATGTGCCACTGTGGAGGCCACGCCAAGCACACTGACCAGGTGGTCCTGGTTTAGAGAGAGAGAGAGAGAGAGAGAGAGAGAGAGAGAGGGAGAGGGAGGGAGAGAGAGAGAGAGAGGGAGGGAGAGAAAAAGAAATTAGTAAAAGAAAAAACAGAGAGGCACAGAGAGAATACATAATGGAGATGCAATAAATTAAATGAACCCTATATTCAATGTCCATTTCAAAATGTAGACATAAGTCATCTCTCAGTTCAAACAAGCATGGCACCCTCCCTCCACAGTACTCACCACATTGACCCCTCCAGATCTGTCCTTGGAACACATGGATGACTGGGATGCCATTCCCACTGTTGTCCCATCAAAGGAATCCCCCCTAAAAAGGCACAGCACCAGTCAGCCTAGGCAACCGCACACTGTCTGGTTATTAGACGTCACATTGCTGAACCGGCTCTAGATGAAAGATACTAACAGTAGCAAGTAACAGTAACACATTTGATTTGAAGGACCATAAAGGGAGCACAGAGAGAAAATGTACAACAATCTACAACATATTCTTTTCGATTTAAGAATCAACAAAACAGACATCTTCTAGACCTTCTTATTGGGTGCAAGGAGAAACACATCACTCACATGATCAGCTGAGCGTTGTCATGGCGTAATCTTGGAAGCAGCTCGCGTGTCCTCCACTCCAGGAAGCGATTGAGAGTTTCTGTGGGGCTCTTGTCCACCTGGATCCTATCCTGGTCGCTCCAGATCTCCAGGCCAAGAAGGGCCACACGCACATTCAGGGGTCTGTAGAACTGCAGGGGCATTGTAAAAAAGAGTACACTCATGATGGTAAAGGTTGAGAGAAGTATGGAAGGAATGTTATTCTGAGTAGGCTGCCACTGTGTAATGAACCTCATCTTTTAGTTCATTATCTTTTGGAATGCTTTCAGTACATTATGTGTTTCATCTTGATGGACTAAGTTGACCCACCACCTGTATCTGGTCAACCAAACACTATTTTTGTCATGTGACCCTAAATTTAGTTTGCATTCTCCGTTTTCATCTTGCTGTGGAAGAAAGAACCATGCTGATGAAGTGGTAAGTATATTTTTTTCACCAAAAAATGTTTTTAGCCTTTTTTGGCATATCAGGTCTCATATCAAATATAATTTATCACAGTTTAAAAAGTTTTATCAGATATGTTGATGAACCGGCAGAATGTAAAAACGTGGGGCAAGTTAAGCCAAGAGACCACTTTTTTATGGGACCCCTGTATTTTGTTATCTATATGAGATAGGCACTCTGCTAAGGTTTAAAATGATGGCACACATCCTGAACTTTTGCCGTATGCGGTAGTTTTATTTCCAACTCATATTCCCTTGGCTATAGGTTGACTTAAGTAAAAAACCTCCCCTACATATTGTTTAATGGAACACAAGCTCACAAGCAGGAACATGTCTCCTATATCATATAGGATGTAAAAAAACAGGACAGCATACCCAATCCACCTGGTTTGCCACATCCAGCATTCTATAGATTATGGTCTTGTTGTTCTTCTGGTAGTTCAGGAACTGCGTGACAAAACCATAGCATGACCCAATTATTACAAACACACCACAAACTAAAATTACAGATACATGCTCCTGCTAGACAGCCCCTCCACACATTTTCTATCTTCTGATATTCTATACAGCCTGTGCAGACTCTTTGATTAATGTTGCATGGCCCCAGACATGCGTGAGAGCAGTGATGATGGGAGTGATGAAGTGCTGGGCTTCATGTAAGCTGACACCTCATTTCACCCTCAGAGAGCTTCCTGTTACCTCTTTATGGTCTGCCACCAGCACCAGCTCAATGTACTTGGTCTCAGACAGGATGTCCCTCTTGTGCTGTGGGCGAGAGAAGCAAAGAATTAATAGAGCGGCCTGTGCTTGTGACCGACTGCATTACTATTATATTATATTGGATAAGCGAATAAACACACATATAATGCATATAATCACAAACATGCACACACAAACACATGCACGTACGCGGGCACAAACACACACACATATACATGTGTGCCTGCATGTGCACATATACAAAACCACACAGAAACTCATACACAAACCGGACATGCAACGGCACACACGAACACTCTTAAGTACCCTGAGACCATAAGAAAAGTACAAACGGTATTGCAACGCTTCCTTGAACACAAGCGCCTTACCCTGTGTACTTGTGGTGGGGCGTAGAGGGGGGGCACTGGGGTGTGCGAGACCCCGCAGCCCCCTGCTGAGGGGCCCCGCTGGTGGGCGGGGTAGAGCAGGTGCATCCCCTCCTCCTCAAGGCCTCCGCTCTGCTCCTCACTTTCATCCCACTCGCCGTCCTCCTCTGGCTGGAGCTCAAAGCTCAGGGTGGAGTTGATCACAATGACCCCCCTTTAGCGAAAAACAAAAACATAATCTGACTTGATGCACTGCATGACAACTTTTCATATTTGAGCTGATATTAATGGACGGTGCATTTCAAAGAACAGTTTATTCACAATAAAAGAGGAAGCTTTCTGAAATATAAATGATTAAATAGTTTTACCAAGTTTTCCAATGGAGTACATGCAGTATATAGGGTGTAAGACTACTTCCCCAAAACTATAAGATGGTTTGAAAAAAAAACTAATTGTAAACATAATCCCCTTAGTGTAGAATTGCATCTGAATAGACCCTTTACACACACAATAACTGCCAGTGTCTTGGAGAGTTTTGCTCAGTCATATTCTGAGGTATGTTTATCTGCTTCGTCAAAAGAATAGAATCCATTGAGTGAGGCTTTCTACTGAAAAAGCTGAATAAAGTGAGCTTAGAAAGAACCATTTCTACATCTACAGCTCTGTCCACAGCAATCAGCATCACAACATCTAGAGGGTATTTGAAGTTCACAGCTTAATATATCAACAACAAACAGAAGAGATATCCTGAAAGCTGACTCAGTAGAATGGCATCATCGGAGAGAGCAGAGGGAGCACTTCCTGTTTATTTAACAAAATAGAGAGTCGGGGTGCAGAAGCCTTAAGGGGAAGTATTCTGTACAAACATGTGCACTACTTCTATTTCTAGAAGTCAGCCAGACACAGCACAGCAAGTATTATTTGAAAGATTCTGGTAACCAACATGCCTTGCCCTATACTGCATCATAACCTACAGGGGTTAAACAATGAAACTAAAACCAATATGGTGTTTGAGGTTTTACGCCTTTATAAGCGTGGCCTGATGGCCAACCACTGATTTTACATTCCATCAGTCAGAGCAGAGTGTGAAGGTTGAATGAACAGCAATAGCACAGCTGTACATAAAATATTGCAATCCACACAACATAATGGGAGACAAATCAGAGTTCAAAAGAGGACAAATTGTTGCGTCTTGCTGTCAAGTCTTTGTGGTGTGTCGAGAGCCACAGTATCCAGGGTAATGTCAGCACACCACATGAAGGACGAACCACATCCAACAGGAGTTACTGTCGACGCAAGAGGAAGCTGTCTGAAAGGGATGTCCGGTTACTCACAATGTGAAACATGTATTGTTCTCTGATGAGGCCACATTCACTGTCTTTCCCACATCCGGAAGAGTTACAGTGTGGAGAAACCCCAAAGAGGCTTACCACCCAGACTGTTGCGAGTGAAGCACGGGGGTGGATCAGTGATGGTTTGGGCTGCAATATCATGGCATTCCCTAGGCCCACTACTTGTTCTAGATGGGCGCGTCACTGCCAAGGACTACCAAACTATTCTTGAGGACCATGTGCACCCAATGGTTCAAACATTGTTCCCTGAAGGTGGTGCCGTACCACTTTAAGTCCACACACTGGGAGAGGGTTTGGCTGTTTCAGTATCCTGCTCTCTGCCCAAGGCCCAATCTGAATTCTTTCTATGGGACTCTATCCGTGCTGCCCAAGTTGTTTTTCTAACGGAAAATTATCGGACGGCGTGTGTTATCGGCAAACGTTCGCGTTGTCATGTTAACCCATTATTAAACTGAACATATCGATTGTTAATCCATTATTAAACTAAGCATTTTGATTGTTTAACAGAATGGCCGATGTTTGACACTGTCCGATAACTGACATAGCTACGCTACATGGCATGATGACAGCTAAAATGAAACCAGGGCATGTGTTCCTTATCGCAGTTCACTGCGATATAACACAATGGTACATGACGAATGTCATGGCTACAAATCGAAGCATTTATCTATTCACGCCTGAAAGGCCGCGAGATCTGTCAGCGCGCGCTCCTGGCCCCGCCTGCCAGGAGTACTATAATACCATTACGCGCGCCCAGATCTGCCTCTTTTGAAACTTCGCAAGACGGAGTGAACATCTCTGAGTATATCTCAAACGCTTACCACAGTCAAAAGAGTTTTGTGTGCTTTCACTCTCTACGGGTTGGTGAGTTATCGGGTTCCTTAACCCTCACTAGCTCAGGGCGCCACGAAATTCATTGGCCTAATTCATTGGCTTAATTTCATTTTGAAAGTAGTTGCTGCTATCCTTGCTGCCTGGCTGGCTAAGTCTCTGACTAGCCTGCTAGCTTGCTAACAACGTGTTCGTTGCAGATAGTGTGCTTGTGTTTTAACATTCTTCTCTACTTTCAGATTGATAAAAGATGGCCAGACACTACCCCGACTGAGGTCACGTCCGTCCCAAGGGCGACCGCCACCGTCGGTGCGTGACCTGCCTAGGCAGGGACCACGCGGAGGGCGCCTTCTCAGGCGAAGCCCCTGTCTGTCCCATCTGTGCTAGCCTCCTGCTAGCTAAGGCTACCAGGCGCCTTGCGTTCTGGAAGCGCAAGGACGCCGAGGAGACTGCACTAGTTCCATCCGGGGCTGACGCCCCCGTAAGAATGAGTGCGTCTTCAGCCTTGGACTTGGTGAGCGTGAGCAGTCGCCTTGCGGCGGCAGCTCCGCTCCCGGGTCTCTCCCCGTCTCCGCCGCCTGTCAGCCCTGGGGCTGCGGGCAGCAAGGCGGAGGAGCTTCAACCAAGCGGTGTCCAGGCAATCCCCCACGATGCGCTCGAGCTGGACATCAGCCTGGATGATGATAGTCTGCTAGACTTCTCCGATGGGCACAGCTCAATCGCGGAAGCAATGCAGACGAGCCATGACGTCAGGTTGCGGGTGGAGACACCTCCTACCTCGTCTCGGCTCCTGGGCCAGTAGCTCCACGAGGTTGCGCTGAGAGCAGCCAGCTGCCTCGGGCTCCCTCTCCCTCCCCCTCCCAGTGTGCGGTCCTCGCTGCTGGACGGGGAGTTCTATGCTGGCCCCGCCACGTCAGTTCCCTCCAGCATCCCCTTCTTTGAGGAGGTGCACGAGGAACTGCAGGCGACATGGGCGATACCCTACTCGGGCCGAGCCCCGGTGCCGGGGTTCGCGCCCTACATGCAGCTCCACATGGCTAAGGAGAGGGGCTACCTCTCCTTTCCTCAGGTGGAGGATGCAGTAGCGGGCTACCTCTCGCCCGCATCCCCCACGATGCGTCTCGGCCAGAAGCCTCTCCTGCCCACGCGGGTGAGCAGACACCAGGCTCAGCTGGCAGAGAAGTCCTATTTGGCTGCAGGGCAGGCTGCCTGCACGACCAATGCGGCTGCATTGCTACAGCGCTACCAGGCAAAGCTCCTGACTGAGCTTGCCTTGTCGCTGGGGGAAGATCACCCGTCTGTGGCAGAACTCCGTCGCGCGACGGATCTGTCGCTCAGACTAACTCGGTGCACGGCACAGGCACTGGGGAGGGTGATGGGTGCCGCGGTGGCTACCCAGAGGTCTCTGTGGCTATCACTGGCTAAGCTGTCAGACAGAGAAAAAGCACCACTCCTCGACGCCCCGGTCTCTGTCCAGGGCGCCTTCGGGGAAGCAGTGGTCACAATGGCTGCCAAGTTCGAAGAACAGCAGAAGAGCAGAGAGGTATTCCAGGCTTGGATGCCTCGCTCTAGTGGCGCGGGTGAGACGTCCTCCTCAGGACACACCACACCCGCACCGGGCCGGAAGAGAAGCGGGTTCCGCTCGCCAGCGCCTCCAGCAAAGGTATCCACCGGGCGAGGCTGGCAGAGACATCCCTTCCGCCCTCCAGCGCAGCCTGCAGCACAACAACCAGCTGCGCGCCCTGCCCAGGGCGCAGCCCAGGCTCCGCGGCAGCACTCCGCTCGCCGCGGGCGAGGCAGAGGGAGACCTCAGGCTCCCTGACCGTGACAGTCAGCCACTCGTCACACAGGGGGGAGCGGTGGAGCCCACACCGCCTCCAAAGAAATCAGCCCGTCGCTCACATGTGGAAATCATGTCCAGCACGGTAAGCAGGTTTTCACAAGCACCACAATCATATGTCCTAACTCCTGTCCCAGATGGCGCAGTGCCCAGGCATGCTTGTGCAACTCCCCCCGCGATGCACACAGTGCAATCGCACCCCCAAATTTTTTTCGAAAACATGAGGGGGCAGCCCCAGATCTCGTCCCCCTCCCTAGGCGGAGTGGGTGTAGATCTAGGCTTAGACTCATTGACCATGAGCGGGTTAGTCCCCGACAAATTCAACTCAGAGCACAACCTCCCCGGTTGTGCAGAAAGTTGGCGCGCATGCGCAGTGTCACCATGGGTGCTAAAGACGGTCTCAAAGGGTTACGTTCTGCAGTTCGCCCGTTCCCCTCCGCCTTTCAGCAGAGTAATACAGTCTGTGATACAGCGAGAACAGTCTCACTTCCTACGGGAAGAGATTATCTCCCTGCTCAGAAAAAAGGCCATAAGCAGAGTTCCTTTCAAAGGAAGGAATGCAGGCTTCTACAGCCGTTACTTCCTCGTACCCAAAAGAGACGGGAATTATCGGCCTATATTAGATCTACGTGTGTTAAACAAAGCACTCATGCCGCTGCGGTTCAGAATGTTGACCCCACGCAGGCTTGTGCAGTTTATAAGGCCAAACGATTGGTTTATCACGATAGACTTAAAAGACGCTTATTTCCACATTCCGATCCACCACAGACATCGGAAATATCTGAGGTTTGCGTTCGGAGGAATAGCGTACCAATTCAACGCACTCCCATTCGGCCTGTCCCTAGCGCCGAGGGTATTCACAAAGTGCGTAGAGGCAGCTATCGCCCCATTACGTCTACGCGGCTTACGCGTGTACAACTATTTGGACGACTGGTTAATTGCTTCCCATTCAAAAGCTGCAGCAGTGCAGGATGGCCATCTAGTGGTGGCACACCTGTATCGACTGGGTTTTGTTGTAAACAGAGAGAAAAGCGTTCTCTGCCCCAGGCAAGTTACGCATTTTCTGGGTATGATCTTAGACTCCACCTCCATGGAGGTCAGGCTGTCTCAAGAACGGATAAGTGCCATCAAAGCATGCGTGCGCCAGTTCCGACGGGGACAGTCAGTCTCGTCGCTGCGCTGCCAACGCCTGTTAGGAATGATGGCGTCGGCCGCTATAGCGCTCCCGTTAGGGATGTTGCGTATGCGGCCATTCCAAATATGGTACCTGTCTATGAAGCTCAACGCAGTCACAGACAGGCATCGCAGAGTAGTGGTGTCCTCCAGATGCAGGAAAGCCCTGGCGATCTGGAGAACCCCCTGGTTTCTCGCCGCGTCAGGCACTATGGGCATAGTGTCGCGTCGCGTGGTGGTGACCACAGACGCTTCCACCAAAGGCTGGGGAGCGGTCTGCGAAGGGAGAGGCGTGAACGGTCTCTGGTCTGTGACAGAAGCCGCGTCTCACATAAATGTGTTAGAGCTGCGAACAGTAGTCCTAGCTCTACAACACTTTCTGCCCAGGCTGAGTGGTCAGCATGTACTAGTGAGGACGGACAACACTGCGACCTTGGCGTATATAAATCGCCAGGGCGGAGTGCGCTCCCCGTCATTACACCATTGGGCGACTCGCCTGCTCCTGTGGGCAGCGAGGCACGTCCTGTCCCTGAGGGCAGTTCATATACCAGGCCACCTCAACTATGGTGCAGACCTGTTATCGAGGGGCGATCCTCGAGCAGCAGACTGGTGCCTTCACCCACAAGTGATAGGTCAGATCTGGGTGCGTTTTTTCAAGGCGCAGGTGGACCTGTTCGCGAACAGGCAGAACACCTGCTGCCCGCTCTGGTTCTCGCTAGGGGGCGACGATCCCCCACTAGGCATAGATGCGCTGGGCCACCAGTGGCCAGCCCTACCCCTATATGCTTTTCCCCCGATCCCGCTCCTCCAGCAGGTGCTGTGCAGGATTGCGGGCGAGGGCAGGGAATTGATATTGATAGCCCCCCACTGGCCCAACCAGCCATGGGTGGCAGATCTGGTCAATATGTCAGTGCAGCAGCCTTGGGAGCTGCCTCTACGGAGAGACCTCCTAACGCAGGCGCACAGGACGGTGTGGCACCCCCATCCGGAGTGGTGGCGTCTCAAAGCCTGGCACCTGAAAGGTGCAGGCTCATAGCGTCAGGCTTGTCGGACGCGGTGGTGGCTACAATACAGAGTGCCCGAGCTGTATCAACACGGGCTCTGTATACGCTGAAGTGGCGCAGTTTTGAGCAGTGGTGTGCTGCGCGTCAGCACGACCCCGTTAACTGCGCGCTGGGCGTTATTCTCGAATTCCTACAGCAGTTGTTTGATGAGGGGAAGGCGGCTTCTACTCTCAAAGTGTACATGGCTGCCATTTCAGCCTGCCACGCAGGCATTAATGGCAGTTCTCCTGGCAGTCACCCGCTAGCGTCACGCTTTATGGCGGGGGTGAGACGGCTCAGGGTGCCAGAGAGACACCTCATACCCTCTTGGGATCTGCTAGTGGTGTTACGTGCTCTCACAGGGCCTCCATTCGAGCCCCTGGAGACAGTGGACATAAAGTTTGTCTCTTTAAAGACCGCGCTGCTGCTGGCGTTAACGTCTCCTCGCCTCCTCCTTTTGCGTCAGCAGAGGAGGAACGTTTGAATAAACTCTGTCCAGTGCGCGCTCTCCGCTGTTACGCAGAGCGCACTAGAGCTTTCAGACAGTCAGATCAGCTATTCGTGTGCTTCGGTGCACGCGCAAAAGGCAGACCTCTATCAAAACCGAGCCTCTCCCGTTGGATAGTAGAGGCTATCGTGTTGTCTTATAAGAGCTTGTCTTTAGATCCCCCGGAGAAGTTGCATGCGCACTCTACGCGGGGGGTCTCGTCTTCCTGGGCCTTACTAAAGGGCGTCTCAGTGGAAGATATTTGCAAAGCTGCAAGCTGGAGTTCTCGCCACACTTTCATTAGATTCTACATGTTAGATGTGGCTGAACCTAGTTTTCTTCATAGCGTTCTGCGGGCAAGCGATCTCTGAATCCCTTGGCCTGAGAACGATAGATATGATAAGTGTGTTCATTAGTGTCTACATGTTATGTTGCACATGAAACATCCCAGGGTTTTCTTACGGGCGCAGGATCACGGATCCCTGTCGCCTATGATAAAGGTGGCCCTGTTAAATTCTTGGTGTTCTGCAGGCGAGCGATCTCTGAATCCCCTGACCTGAGAACGATGTATATGATAAGTGTGTTCATCGGTGTCTACATGTTTGTTGCACATGAAACACTCCAGGGTGGTTTCCTACAGGCGCAGGATCGCGATCCTTGCCGCCTATGACAAAGGTTGCCCTGTTAATATGTTCACCGCCAGCGGCCGTATGAACCTCTATGAGGGCAAAGGCTTCAGTAGAGCTGGTGTGTGTAATTGGCTGCCACTGTATTATCACGCGGGAATGTATAGGGTCCCATTGTGTTATATCGCAGTGAACTGCGATAAGGAACGTCTCGGTTACTTACGTAACCTCGGTTCCTTAAGCAGGAACCAGATATAACAAGGTTGGCGTGTACAGTGTTACCTTGGATTGATTGTCTTGCTCAGTTTCTTTCCAAGGCAGATCTGGGCGCGCGTAATGGTATTATAGTACTCCTGGCAGGTGGGGCCAGGAGCGCGCGCTGACAGATCTCGCGGCCTTTCAGGCGTGAATAGATAAATGCTTCGATTTGTAGCCATGACATTCGTCATGTACCATATCTGGTTCCTGCTTAAGGAACCGAGGTTACGTAAGTAACCCGAGACGTTTCTAGGGTCGTGTAATAGGATTATTTTTATTTTTCTGTCTGCCAGGCTAAGGACATTCTGTGGACTTCACCCAGGTGGGCACACTCAACACTTCAAAATGGGTTCCCACAGGCACCCCTGTGTTGTTTTAAAAAGTGAGATTAGCAGTCAGCCGTAATGTTCTTGTTTTAATCCGGATTGCAGATGAAAGTGTGCCATGAGGTCTGCACACGCACTCCCGGCTCACGTTTCCATGAACAAGCTGGTCCCTAACCTGGCCCCTTGACAAAGGGATACGGTGCCTTTCATTCCAGTGTTTGGTCCTTAGGGCTAAGGTAAACCCAAGAAATAGGACAGACACATTCTTGCACTGAGGGCCAGCTTCACCAATTACATGACATAGTTTTGAGTGCATATGAGAGGGATATTGCCTGAATGCTTTCATTCAAACTCACACAGCACCTTTGGTATGTAATAAGAGGGAGCCTCAAGTGAATCTGTTGAAGTATTTGCAGAGTTTGTAAAATGTCCACGAACTGTATGAACCTAAAGTGAACTTACATCAACTTGCACTGACTTCATATTTAAGTGGAGTGGAGCGGAAAAGGGAGACACCTGACTAAACATTGCTATCATATCGCCCATATAAGGGCAAAAGAGAAGGAACTGCTCAGTAATGTACAAAGAACACCACAGCTTTGCATACTGAACCTGGTGAGGTAAATCTCTGGCAACTCAATCTTTTCACTGTGAAATTATGTGGCAATGGTCAGTCACTGTAATTGTTAAATGGCTTGACTTAATTTGCACAGCAAGTTCTTACCTGAGTCCAGCACAAGTACTGAGAGCCACACGGGACTGAGGAAACCCTTGCACAGAGCCATGGTAGTAACAGTGAGTCTGTGAGCAGAGGGACATGTGCCTTAGAGCTCGTTCAACATTTCTGACATTCTTTATAAACATCAGTGGTTTCACTGTAGCCCTCACTACTCTTTTGGCCTTCTTTTTCAAGCAGAAATTATTTTACAATTATTGTAAATATCTCAAACAAAATCAGTAAATAGCATAATATATAAATAATTTATAATATCTTAACCCCACACATAAATATGGCTCACCACAGGACTCTGTTCCATAGCAACCCCTGTTCCATTTGGGAGGTAGTAGAACACATTTGGTGGTTTGGGCAGAAGATTTCTGAGGGAGCAGAGAAAAGAGCAATCTTATGTAAAATCACAAGAATCAGTATTTAAACTTTTGGAGAATCAGATGGTGAGGGAAATAGACTGAGATCATGGGCAGTTCTGGTGAATGACCAAAGCTGACGTCTCAGGTTCAATCCCTACCGACTACATAATGCAGTATCAAAATGAACAGCTTCTCTGTGTTGTATGTTCTTCTAGAGGAGAGGCTCTACAATAACAGTCAGTGACAGATTTTATGTTCTCATTTCAATCAAAAGCACAGTGCTTTACTATTCGTCTAAAAGTAATGTCAGTAAAGTAAAGTTAGACCAAGTACCAGGTAAAGTCAGGTGTCTGTACTTACTGATTTTTCTCCAGGTCCAGCATGTAGATCCTGTTCCCAACCTCAAGGCCGCACTGGAGCCTCTCGGGGTGGCCATTCTGCATGGGCAAACACACTTGAGGTCAGTTACAGCTACAGTCCTAGGTTTTGTGCCATGTGCCAGGTCAGTCAGCTCTCCTGGCATTGTTGGCGAGGTCACTTGATTTGGCAACGGTACTTGATCGGTGATTAGACCAGTGGTTCCCAAAGTGTGGGGCGGGTCCCCGGGAGTGCGCTCAGTTACACCAAGGGGGACGCAGGTTGAGGGCTAAAAAACTGAACGAGAACTCTACCACGTCAAACTAAGTATGGCGGTTTTCCTCATTGACCAATGGGGGCCTGTCATGAAAAGTTTGCTAACCATTGGATTAAACAAACAAACAAAAAACCCACTTGGTCAGACAACAAACACTGTCTGTTTCATTGATGTGTTCAATCTAAACAGCTCTGCGGTCAAGGCTGTAACACTGTAATTAGACATTTCAGCCTGCTGAACTCTGTTTTAAACTGTTGTAAACTGTTGTTTTAACGTTGATTTTTAATTGTTTCTCAACATGTTGTTTTCACGATAAGAGTGCGAAAGATGATTGGCTTAGCAAATCAAAGCTTACTTGAACTAAACCAACTGTATTCTAAGCAGGTCATCACTGGGTCGTGGTTACATTTAGGCAAATACTTACAGAGGCCACGGCTCTGTGCTACAATATTTACCTTGTGATAAAACTGTACCGACAGTCTATCCATTCGTATTCAACTCTTAATTGGATTAACGACCAATCCGACTGGATGATCCTGTGACTGCCAAACAATCGTCTCCCAGACATAGCATTTCAGGACGCGGTTGCCTTGCACGATACCTCAAGTCTAAATGGGAGTTGTCAGGCTTGCAAGAGTAGTTGACGCCTAGGTGGTTCCTAAACTTGCATCCCTCGAAATCTCCATAGCCCAGCCTCCAACCGTAAGCACATTAACTGCCGTTGAGGCCACTTCTGCTGAACTAGCTGCTGACTGAGAATCTTTTGACCTCTTTAACTCTGGGTGGCATGGCAATAAGAACACATTTCCCTCCTTGTCTCTCCTCTCTCTCTCTTTAACCCCCTCCAACCCCCTCTATCCTGTGCTTTAGATTAAGTGGGCTAAAGCAGGAACTGGGCAAAGTGAGTCTTTCAGCTTCCCCCCCTAACACCCTCTACCCCTGCAGTTACGACTATAAGGATCCCAGGGTCTCCAACCAGCCCACAGCCTGGCCCTGCTTTCAACACCTCTTCCTGCTATTCTGCGCAGCCTGGCTGCCGTTGGGGGATGACAAAAGTGAAACGCGGAGGCTTCCTGCTACCCTGCTGCTGCTCCCGCCGCCGAAACGGCCGACAGTTTCCTGCTTCCTGGCTTCTGGGAACCGATCGGCATGCCTGGACAAAACCTCTTTTGGGAAGACAGACAGACAGACAAGAGTGAGGAAAGGGATGGCCTCTGCTGTGGCTGTGCTCTGCTGTGAGCTTTGTCTCTGAGCACAGGGAAGCAAGAGCAAACAGAGCAACACAAATGCTTTATGGCAGAGAGAGCGAGAGCATTCCGTTTGGGCCTCCCAATATCCCCAGAGCACAGTAAATCCACATGACCAGCAAACAGCTGCCAGAGAGGAGCCACGACAGACAGGAACACTTCAAGGAGAATGTCAGGAGGGGAAAAGTCAGCACAGAGTCAAGCATACCATCCATTACATTATCTGGCTTTTGCTGGGCCTCACAATGTCACTTAGTGGTAGGCAACAACACAAATCTATCAAGCGAGATCCCATAGGATAGTTCACTGTAGTTGGTGAGAAACAATTCCAAGCCACATCTAAGGAACCATGAAAGTAGTGACTGGTATAAGTAGAGACAGTACATTCAGAGAATAGTGCCCTTGATTGATGGTAGGACCACCGAGGCCTATTTGCAGCGTTTGGCTTTTTCACTTTATTGTTATCAGATGGCCTCAGTAAAAGATCTCCTGGGAGCACAACTGACTTGAACTGGGTGGGTCCCCATTTTTGAGCATGTTTCCATGACCGCGGAACACATCAAGTAAATGGGTGGACGTCTGGCTACAGCATTGGCAATTCAGCCTGAATAGTTAGGGAACCAAGGCAGGAGAAATGTGAGGCAGGAAGAGGGAGTCCCCTTTGACTGACTTGTCTTGAGGTTGAGGGAATGGTAACCAACTGACGTCAGCACAAACCAGCCTTTGCACATACCACAAAAGAAAATTACCCCTTCCAAATCTGACCCAAAGAAAAACAGCAAATACTGATAATTGAACAAGACGGACAAAACCTCAACGCAAACTTGACGTTCATCTGGAATTAAACAGCAAGTACAAAGGACAGGCTGCGCTCCAGAGCAGAGCAGAACACACAAGGCGTAGAGCTGTGTTTCCTAAGATGAATCTCTACAGCAAATATTTTCTAATCTCTCTCTAAAACCTAAAGCCACAGTTTTTAATTTAATTTCCCTGTCATCCAAACAGAAGGAGGGAGATTAACTCTGAATATATTTTTTGGCTTTTAACATTTAAATTTCTTATGTGTACATTTTCCCCCGATGGTAATTAAGCAAATCTGATTTGAGTGTAGGGGGGTGATGAGAATTAGGACAGAGAGGCAATAGTGAGACAGAGAGGGATGATGAAGAAAACAAACAAGAGAAGATCCAGAGAGAGGTGTGTGGGACTCGACATCACTGAAGAATGGCCCACCTTGTGCAACGTCTGGACTAACCACTTTCACATTATCACACTCAAACATCTGGCCAGATGTCAGCCCCTTCCCACCCTTGCTTCTGTGCTTTCCTCCGAACTTCTCCCTTCCCACTCTCTCCTTCCCCTATCCCACTTCTCTCTTTTTTTTTACCGCTTCTTCGTTTTCTTTTATTCCATGACTTTTAGTCCTTTTATCCTTCTTCCACACCCCTTTCATAGTCATCAACATCCTCAAATTCCCCTCAACTAAATATCACTGCATCCTTTCTTGTCCTTTCTTTTTTCCCTCTTCCTCTGCATCACTCCCTCCTCCCATCAATCCATCCTGTCTCCAAACCCCATCCCCCTTCCTTACATCTCACGTTCACTCCACCCCATTCCCTTTCTTTCACTCTCTCTCTCTCCTTCTGTGTCTGTATCTCTCACTCTCTCTTTCCCTCTCTCTCCACCTCACTTACTCAATGAGGTCATGTCCCTGATCATGTGCTTTTTCCAGTGAGATGAGCTCACTGCCAAAGGACTGCTGGGTGGGGTCCATTCACTCACGGCTGCCGTGGACAAGAAACGAGAAGAAAGAGCCGGAAGGGGAGGTGCAGGGGAATAACAGAATACAGGGGATGGGGTGTGGGGTGTGGGGCATAGACATATATACATATGTATATATGTCTATGGTGTGGGGTGTGGGTTAACAATTTCTTCCACACCGCACCTTTCGTCTCAATGCAATAGCATTCCCCTCCCTGATGAGGAAATACCTCCCAGAACAGACACAGCCCTGTTGATTCTCTTGTTAATTCATCTAAGGGTTGTTCCCATATGTTGATGGTTATTAGTAGTTACCCTGTCAAATTTCAAATATGTCCTTGTTTGTCTCATTCTTCTACTATTTCACAATCCTCAATCCAAGAATTCATGGCAATGTATTATCCAGTGATTTCAACCAAATGTAAGTCTCACTTTTGAAATTTCAACCAAGGCCATGACCATCGGCTTCTAGGAACCACTTTTACATCGAAGCTAAAAATGCCTAAGCTAGGGTGACATTTGTTATGCTGTGTAATTCAAGTCACGGCATTATCTGGTTAGAGAAAGTGCACCCCTGTGGTTTCAACTTAACCTCCCCCCCCAACATGAGATTTGCTTTCTCTGGGTGTTTTAAGGGGACCAGGCTGGGCGATTCTTATCCCCCTCCCTCTGCTTGTCTCTTCCATGAGCTGTTTCATCCTGAGGGGATGGGGGTGGGGTGGGGTGAGAGGGTGGACATGCCAGCTAAGTATGGAGGGAACCGTCCCCCGAATTAGATTAGAGAGCTGCTCCATAATCCGCCTTAACGTAGCATGCCCTGGTGCATCTCACACACCATCACATGTAAGTGTGTGTGTGTGTGTGAGAGAGAGGAAGAGAGAGACTATCTGTGTTTAAATGCATGTGTGCACACAGTCAGAACCATTCCCCATGTCTCACAGTTTGTGATCATATCTCATTTCCGTGATCTTAATGTTAGACAGTTTTACAGTCCACATGGTAAATGGCAGTTCAGTGTAGAAAAGGTGTACAGGCAAACATAGGGATTATGTTTGACAGATTGTGAGACTTGAAAATTACACTAGATCCCTTAGAAGGGCAGCCCCCGTGCAACAGCAGCAGTCACAGAGGTCTTTGATTGCGATGCCCTCTGGTCTTCTGATCTCAGAGGTTATCTGCTATGCTAAATCAAACAGGAACAAGACTGAATTCAACACCAGTAGTGCATGAATGGCGTAATCCACCCTCGAGGCCAACAACTACCACATAATATAAATAAACTTCAAACTTGCATCTCACTATTTTGTAAATCCTAGATACCAAATATCCAAAGTATTTACATTAATCACAGTGGTGTGTTGTCCTTATGGTGGTAGTATTTATATGACCATGTTTAATTTGGAGTGACCGTTGGTGTACTCAAGAGCGAGGTGAGGTCAAGACTTGGCTATAACCAGCATGATCTTTATCATTTGAATGCCTTGGACGGAGAAAGAGCTGCATGCTTTATTTAACAGATGGGTGTTGATGAGGGTGTAGGCAGCATATTTGCAGCACACGCCCATGCCATCCCCCACCTTTCCTTTCCTTTCTCCCACTCTCCCTTTTTTCAAAATAAAGCTAAAAACAGCTCTGTGTTGCTGGGCTCATTTGCTCTGATTAAATGCATATGTGGGCGAGACACACAGCCACAACAACATCCTCCATAACAAACTGTTAAGTGAGCACGGATGACTAAGAAGCCATGGAGAATCTATGGGAACCACGTCCTCCTCACAGTGCTCTGAGTGTGCTAAGCGCTAACACCAGTGAGTCAGCCTTGAAGCTATACAATCACTGCTGAGACACAGACATCTGTGAGATAGACCCAGTGCTTTTGCCAACAAGACCCACTAGCATGTGACTCTGTGATGTGAAGTTGGCCCTAATTACTAGTTCTGCTTGTATGACAGCTTAGCTTCCCTTTCTGAAGACTTAAAAAAAAATAGACAATATAGTGTGGCCCTCACACACATCCCCTGAATCCACCGTGATCTGGCTCAGTCACACATTTATTTTCTGCCTTCCTGAGTGTGAGTGTGTGTGTGTGTGTGTGTGTGTGTGTGTGTGAATGAAGGTGAGGAAAATGTGCCGCCGGCTTCCTTCTTTGCTCTCATGTAACGCAGGAAGGAAACGGGCCTCGCTGACATATTTCACTGGGGGCTTCCTGCAGAATAAGTATGATCTGAGAGTAGGGACAATCTGGCCACTCTGGAGGTATAGAGACACTTCCTCTGCAGCTGACAGGAGTTCTGAAATCACATCCTGAAGAATCCACCCCACCGCCCACCCCACTTTGCTTCTCCACCCAATGACACACCAGCCACTAGATTCATCATTTACATTGGTTCTGAATATCTCACTGAACCAACTGCTGAATTGGTTGAAGGATTTTAAGTACAACAAATCTACAGTCTCTCTCTCTCTCTCTCTCTCTTTTCAGATTCTTCACAACTGACATGCCGTACATGTGTGACAAACTAACTGATATTTTGGTCCAAACAATACTTGAAATCCCTGTGCAGGCAAAGTCTTTACTATTTCTGGAGATTTTTCTTAAGCTTTCTACAGTATTATCCACACTCAGAACCAGTATCTAGTCTTCTTTCCTTACCTGCAAAGCTTCTGTTAGACTCTTCCTGTGTCCGTTCACTATGGCAAAGGGTTTCGTCCTCTCCAGAGGCTTGCCTTTTCTTCCATGGTGATGGTCATCATTGTCTGGGATTTCGCAGGAAAAAAGGTTATTTTTAAGCGCTGCATATCAGTGACCATCAGAGGTGTAATGCTGTGACCTGGAAACATGAAGTCATTATTAAGGTCATTGGTCCCTGAAAGTGGCCACCTGCCCTTTGTTTTAGTTGGATATTGCTGCGCAGCCCTGGCAACCAGTGGCATGAAAGCCATTTGCACAGTTTCACTGCGGAAAACGTCATCATGACCGCATCACATGCCCTGGATTCCATCATGTTGTCACAGTCAGGTCCAGCATTCAGTTCAAATAAAAACTACACCCTCAACATCTAGGTGACTGATGAAGCTAAGCTGTTCTAAAATGTTAAGACATCTTATTCAGATGTCCTAAATGGCATTAATTCGAGGAATTTAGAGGGAGCAACATTAAAAAGTGGAAATCAGCTTCTAGCTGACAGAAAGACCATGGGATAGGATAGCCGTACAGCACTGACCTACTGCATACTTGGCTCAGTTACATACATCATTAATAAAGACATCTTGGCATGTGCCCAGAGACTATTAGCTGATCAAGTTGCTTAAGTGTGTGTGCATCAGACAGGCCAAGCTAAAGACTGAACAGAGTCTTTGGGCTAATACATGTCGGCATGCACTTGGATTGCTGTGTGTTAAAAGAAGGCAGCTGGCCACTGGACATGCCTAACAAAATGTGGTGGTCCGGTGGAGTTTTTTATTTAGCTTTTTACGTTTTCATTAACTGACTATCATATGCGATACATTTTGGGAAGCAGAAAAACCTTACCAGCAAGACAGCACATCCTTTGTCGAATGAAATGCAGTATTTAGCTAAAGTAGCAGAAATATGTTTGTTTGGCATGATTTGACAGTAATAACCCTGGGAACACTCGTGCCATTGTTGGAGCGGGCCAAACGCAGTGCTAATGGCTTCCCATTATCCAAAGCTGACGCAAGCTGTGACTTGACAGGGACCCAAAGGGCCCTGCGTAAACTGAACACCACTGTTACAGACCTGGAGTGAAACCACACAGGTCCCATAAGGTAAGAATAACAGGGTGTGGGGAACCTGAAGGAAACTCCATACAGGGCGTTTTTTTTCTTTCTTTCTCATGGAGAAAACTCCAAATAGTGCCTTTTCCCCGTGGGTGAAACCACAGGCTATGAATCTTAATGTGTCACTGACAGACTCCCAACAGACCAATAACAGATACATGCAAGGTGTCGGTGTCAGTGCCAGTGCCAGTGAAGAGACTGAGCAAGCCTCTCACACACATCTGTTCTTGGTCACAGCTGAACTAAGGCCACTCACTCAATCACAACGAAGTGTGTGTCACTGACAGTGTAACAGAGGGCAGCTGTTGTTATGGTTATGACTGGCTGTGAGTTGGTGAAAAAAAGCCTTGTTACAACTGTAAAATACACAATCACAACATACATTTCTGTCAGGGCGATTTTTACAGGCTGACTTGTAAGTTACTTATGATGAAGTCACTTCAAAATGAATATGCAAATCTAATGCAAATGGCACATATGGAGCAAAGACCTCAAACATTCTGGCCGCTCAGGGAGAATGCAAACACCATGTGGTGACCTGGTGTGTAAAGCACTGGCTAGGATTAGGCCACCTGAGGCAAATGTGGCCAGCAGCAGGCACTGGGCCGCCTGTCTTACAGGTAGGCTACTGATCCAGACAGTGTTCATTTAAATTAGGCTAAACTGTCTAGAGAAGTTACAATATAACTCATTACGCTGTTATTAGCAGTGTTACCAAGACATTTTGGGTGAAGTATCTTCATTTTGTATCTAGACAGACAGACAGGCACCATAAACAAATAACTCATGAGTACTTTCAAAGAGTTACAAATGTGTCTTGTCATACCTGAATGCAATGCATGGCTCGTTGCTGAACTTGTATTTCGCTGTGAAAGGGTCTCCTCTTTCGACTCTGTAAATATACTAGTGGAGGTGTCTGGAATTTCCACATGTACAGGCTGTAGCGCTTCAGTGTCATTGAAAAGTTCTAACCGGCTCTGCGCAGGTAACAGCACTGTCATGGATAGGGCACCTTTCAAAAAACCGCAAGGGCTACCCTGAAGTAATAACACAGTTAATAAGACACGAAGTGGGAGCACTACTGCGCAGGCACTAAGGCTCATAGTTGACGCTTTAGTGATAGAAACCAGTGTCTTCAAAGTGTCAATCTTCTGGTCCTGCTCTATGTCCACTCTAGACCCCACTGCGGGTGCTTGTCCGGACTCCTTATTCTACACAGGTGGAACTTCCATGGACTCGTTGAACCAACGTAGATGCGCCTGAGTCCTTCTGTGTTAGAGGCCAAGTGCAAAATAAGCTGTCCGCACAAAACAACGTCCACGAGGCAGCATACAACTGTACCTACCGGCTCTGTTCACACGAAATGTCACATTGTGTGGTCTGACATTAAAACCGCGTTTCGTCCGAGCATGGTTACACAGCTGACGCATACGACAATCCATTTGCTCGTCCAAACGACAATGAAGTTACTTTGTGTCCGATCCCATGTTCAGGTTCTCAGGTTGCCGAAGTTAAAATTAATTTCGATTCAAGCAACATCAGCTCTGCCAGTGATGTGAGGACTCGGTGAACACTGTTTACTCGGATGGTGTAACTGTATTTTGCTGCGTAGAAACCAACTAGGCGGGATTTCCTCTCGGCTTTTAACCCTTTGCCATCCTGGAGGTGGCGTCATGTTTCTGGTAGGTTTTACTTTAGGGTAGGGTATAATTTATCATTAGCCTACTCAAAAATATCGCAATAATTTTTTCAAGATAATGAATGAAAAAAAATGCAAACACATCATAGCAGCGTGTTTCTTATCCTTTGATAGATTTCTTGGCAGTTTTCCAGCAAACCAGCATCATCTTAAATTCATTTTGAGAGGTGCTTGAAGACATCCTGATGTGCAGAAGTTATGACTACACTGTGGACTGAACTCGGCCAATTGTAGGCTAGGCTTTGTTCAAGTGCAGGAAATTATCTATTGTTTTCATAACAATAAAACATTCTGATTGTTTACCTATTTAGATTTGATATACTGTTACAAAATAAACTTTTCACAGAATCGTATTAATCCATTAAAAGCCTTCAAACACATTTGAAATACTTCACATTCAATTGGAAATAATAAAACTGACAAGCACACAAAGGTAAAATTGTTCAGCTGTTAAAAACTTTAGTCAACATAATAAACATCTGTATCGTTGCCACTGTCCAATGGGTCATGCTGTCTGCATGGAGCACAGGCATAACAGAACTGGTCCAGGTCTCTCCAGCACTGAGGGCAGTAGACCACTCCACAACCAGGTCCAGGGCAGTCCATCCCCTGCCCTCTCCTCTGACGCTCTCCACACACACAGCACCACTTCAGGCCCAATCGCTTTATCTGGACAATCAGAACTGAGAATATCTGAGAAGAGGGAAGGGATGTAAAAACAGGAGGAGGGGGATGGAAATCAAACTTAGGAATAGCTTTTGGGGCTGTGTTGACCTTCCTGTGACACCTTTCCTGAGAACACTTTATGTCCTCACCTTTTCTGGAAAAGTTACACTTCCAAATCATTGGACACTGATTTACATAGTGAGAACCATGGTAGATGATCAATTCCATGATCTGACTATGATTTTCAAATCTTGTCTATTTTCACATCACTAGGCCACTGCACCACACCATTATGACTGGCAAGGCTTGCTGTACCAATGTATCACGTCAAAAGTTCTGGACACTCACAGACATCTGTGACCTTTGTGCAGTCATTAGCTTTCTGCGCTGGATATTGACAAACATCATGCGTTTCTGTATCTGCAGGTTGTAGAGGAACAGAATTCGCCTCTTCTCTCTCTGAGCATGAAGACATCCAACACACAGAGCACACAGAAATGGGCAGACATTAGATTTCAGAGAAATGTATGATGGTAAACAGTATGACAGTGATTAGCAGTACGCTCTATGTGACTGTTTATAACTTTACATAGGGTATCGGTGTCCCAGACAAAGTATTCTTTTCACCTTTTTGATTCCACTGACATTGACAGCCACATAATCTCCCTGAAGCAGGTTAAGACAGCTGCAACTGAACCAAAGCTAAAGGCCCACACTCTTGTGTGGCCCTCTTTGTGCATTTCAGCTGAGTTATTATCACACTTGAGCTATGGGTAATCCTCCACAGAGAACTGCATGAATGGAATACTGGTAAGAACAGTAATGACACACACGCTGATTCAGGACGAAGGCATGACAGAGGCGAGGGTAATTCCCCCCTGCCCCCCCCCCCACCCCCACCCCCGCCTTCAGAGAAAACACGTGCGCACACACACGCCGGCATACACCGGCAAGGTCTACACAGAATACAGTTGGCTTAATGCTATTACAGTAAGCCCTTCTCAGCTCAGTGCTACTTTGCTGGATGCTGAGGAAGAAAATGCATTTCTTACAGGATTGGAGAAATCCATCTCCCACCGTTCACCCCATAAATATATAAATTTAACCCAGAGGTGCATTGCTTGTTATGCAATAGTTAAAATATTATTTTGTGGTATTCTTGGCAGTGTTTCAAATGGAGGACTTAGTGGATTGTGTCTGTATAGAAGTATAAATCATTTTTCTTCATTTTGAGTAAGTTAGATTAAGTGGCCACTACAAAGTGTGCTCAATTGCTCAATACAAAGTGGATTTATCCGGAAAAAAAGTGGAAACTGCAGTTCCCAAATGTATGTCGAAGAAAATATCTGTGAGAAGAAAATCAAAATGAATCCTATGTTTGTTTTCTCATAGCTACAGTAAATCATATCTTCATAAAAAAAAATCATATTACACAACATTTTTTGACTGTTTTTGTTTGTTTTCATCAAGAGGGATGTAAAGGACTTTTCTGTATTTGTTCAGACTTTCCTGTGCCAGGACTAAAAAGGTTACACCATAATAAATATTCTGCTGTTGGAAAGGCGGGCTTGATAAACATGCGTTGACCGGGAAGCGTGCCAACATATCCATCTGAGAACGCAGCCGTTGCTTTTAACAACCTCTAACCAAAGGCACATCAAAAACATGCAAAACATTGCCACAGCAGCAGCATCTATTGTAATGTGTTGGAAAATGTCATCGCATCCTAAATGACAGGAAAGTAATTTTACTAAGTGGAATGAAATGTTTGTTTAGGGACAATGATGTTAAAATTTGTGATCTGTAAAATGGAGGCCACATCTGTGTTCATTCATATTTCATGTGGCCAGTTCTGTTAGCCATATATATATATGTACATACAATCATAGAGGGTGTAAGTTACAGGATCCTACAACAACACTGTCACTTTAGTGTGATCTAGCAGCCAGTCATTTTGAATCCATACACAGTCAATGAAGGTAACTCATTGATGGTAAAGCTGCAATTAACACCCCATATCAAATGTGAGCCCCATTTTTCCAACAGGAAGCAACAACATACATTGTATTATATATAATTTTGGTTAAAGGTGTTTGTTTTCATTTGGGATGAAAGCAATGTAATGTAAATGTAAATGACTATGTCACTGACATACGTACGTAACTCTCTCACCTTGGGGAAATAGAAGGCTGCGATGACCCGGCGCAGTCGGTTGCTGTACACCTGCAGGCAGCACATGAGGGCCATTATGAGGAGAGGGACAATACTCCACATGTACTCCTCCCAGGTCAAGGCATGAGGCTGGGGCAGACAGTCTGCGGACATGAGTACATTTCAGCACATCAGAGGGACACAAAATATGAAATGACATGACGCTGCACTGACACTGACCAAAACTGAATAATTAAGTCCACCTGTATGTGACTGAATTGCTGTTAGTATAGTGACTTAATAGATTTCATGAAATGGATCAGTATACATTTCAAGTCCTTTCCAGTCAACAAGTGACTAGAGAACGTTTTCTGAAAATACTATGCATTCATATCTGCTAATCTTATGTTGTGTTTCTGACACCAGCAGATGCAGTGACAGCTTGGCTGGCAATTCAATTGCTGAGTTTCACTGTCAAAACAGTGTCATTGGTTTTATTTATAATGGCAAATAACAGGATGTACAAAATTAGAACTCCACTGGACTCAGCTGATACAAATGGAGAGTCTGTTTTTAATATCCCATAAAAAGACATAACACAAGGCCACCTACGCTGGTTACTGGACTGCATATCCACACTGGAGGAGGTGTTGAAAGCGCCAATTGTTTTCCGCAGGATATTCGCCAGTATGGACTCCCCACCAACATCAATATCTATGTGGTGATGACCTGAGGGGGTTAAAATATCCCATTAGAAAAGAGTCATCTTTTATAATCTACATGCCAATTTATACTTTATTTTTCATATCTTTTCAAAAAAGGGATCTAGCCTGTTCTGTCATGTAGTAGATCCAGCTGGTAGTGTGTTGGAAAAGTGAGGATGTATGAATAATATATATGCACTCATAAACATAGTCTATTCCATATATTGTACTAATGTCAAGTCTATTCCATATATTGTAAAAATATCAAGTCTATTCCATATATTTTAATATTATCAAGTCTATTCCATATATTGTCAATCCAGAAACGAGCCCTACTCACTGGAGAAAGTATACTCTGTGAATGAGTGTCTACGGATGATGTCAAAGATATGATAAAGGATCCAGTCCACAGCCAGTAGCACACAGGTGAAGAGGGTGAGAGACAGCACCTGCAGCAAGCCAACCACCTGTAGAGAGAGTTATAGTCACTATCATTTACCATTCGTCAAAATGAAAAATGCTTGAATGCTTGAAAATGCTTGATAGGCCTGAAACTATATTTCTTCATATCTTCTAAATTATTAAGCATTTGAGAGGTTAGGCAGCAGTGATATGCAGGTGCTGTCATTCAAACAAACAAAAGTCAGACTGACTTTTAAAATTAAGAAAATGTGGAACTCTAAAGGGACAAACCACAAGCTTGAGCTCCGTTGGGTGGATGGAGAAGCTCCAGGGGTGGATGAAGTGTTTCTGCTCTGCCTTCTTCAGGGGTAAAATATACCTCTTACCCTAGAACAGCAGTTGAACTTCTCAAAAACCTTCAGTCATACAGACATGTTGCGCACATGCAGTGGTTTCCATATATGCAAACAAAATGAATGTATTACTTGGCCACTACATTTCTTTGACAATTACTATATCTTGACAAAAGTATACTTTCCTGGCTCAAAAGAATATGATGACACCAATGTGGAATATGGGACAAATAACTCAAAAGAATACGATGACATCAATCTAGAATATGGGACAAACAGCATCCTTACGGCTTTTCTCCTGCGTGCATCAATCTGCCTGAAGTATGTTGTAATGTAAATATTGTCGAAGCGAATATCCTGGCAGTACTGTCTTGCATATCCAAATGCACTTTGTGGATATTGAAAAACAGGAGAACATGAATGTTGCTGTGATTATAGTGTAAGCACAATTGAAAAAATCTTTTCATATGAACATTTATGCTGCAGTCGTCTCTTCATAATTATGGTAATTTAATTCAGCCATACAATAGAAACGTGAAACTTACGAAACAAACACAGCAATGACAGCAAAGGACAAAAGGACATGAACTAATTCCAACAGCTGGTCAACAACAGCCTTCTTCTCCTCAAATGTTTTGCTGAGTTCTGTGGAGAAATCCTCCTGAAGCATGGACAGGCCAAAAACCGATTGCTGCTCAACTTTCTATGCACAAAAAATATGGGAGAAGTGTTGGTAAATAACTGCGTGTTCTTTTATTTGATTTAGTAAAAATGATAAAGCATTGATATATCTATCTGATATCACAAGCAATTGTGTAGCCTTAATTATTTTGTTCAATATAAATATTATGACTATGTTACAGTTAAATATCTTACAATCTTAAATCCCAGGATGTGAAAACTATTCAGTAGCTTTTTGTTTGTCCCACAGTAATGTGCTGATGTAACGGTAATCTAGCCTCTCATCAACTGATGCTTATGGATTACATACAGGGGATTATGCAAGATAACACACAGTATGAACAACTAGAGGCAGGTAAGCAGATATACTGCATTCACAGTAGGTATGAGAGAGGAAATGGATTGGACCTGGAGGATCACATTAGTGGTGAACTCTGCTCCGAGTTTGTCTATGGACAAATTGAGCTTGTCAAAGGTCTGCCCAAAGTTTCCCTCCACAGGAATTTCATCTCTGCACCAAGGTGTCATGACTAAGGAGATAACAACAAACCTGATGTTAATCACCATGTGAAGAACTAGCACCAAACAGAAATAACCTACTGTTTTCCAAGGGTACAGGCAATATTCATGCAGTAAAAAAATGTGTGGAATTAATTTAACTGATTCATGGATATACAAATGGAATTTCATACAAATGAATAAATGATTGACATACTGTACTTCTGCAATTGTTAGGGAAGCTACAGTGAGACCTGATTCATGAGATGTATTATCAAAACAATCAACTTCTGGGCTCTTACCTTTCATGACATCACAGAGAATCTCAAATTTCATTGGCAGACAGAGCAGGTGGTTGATGAGAGGGACAGCAATGGTATTCATGCACTCTTGCCACTTGACGTCAAACCAGTCCCGGCAGCGTTCTATTCCCTGTTCCACCACATCTGCCACAACCACCATAATTGCAGTTGTTTAAATTGTCACAACATCCTGTACTTAAGACTTAAGGCAAATGATTGGTTACATGCCCATGTCATTATTACAGTGCTGAGCTCTGACACTCACAGTCACAGCGCATCATTGTTTTGGCGGCAAAGACTTCCTGAGTACTGTTGCCTGTGGTGACCAAATCCTGTTCAAAGTTGGTGTACCCATACCGTCCCATCACCTCATCTCTGATGCTCTGGAAGTTTCTAGTAATGTTCTTGGCTTCGCTCTGAAGCTCTCCAGTGTCGTCCTAAAATGAATGTAATGCTTTAACAGTGGATCAGTAACCAACTGGATAGTACATGAACAATGTGAGTAAAAGACAACAGCGGTTTTCTGTTTTATTACACATACCACAATCTCCTGGACAACTTGAACGAATGGGTCCATCACTACTCTCCACATAACTTTGCTGTGTTGAATCTGCAAGTCCATATTACAACCCATGGAGTAAGCCACATTCTGAATGTTGCGAGGAATGTTGGAGATGGGCCCTGTCAGAATGGAATTCATACACGCAGAGTTTTCAATAAGATCTTGAGTGATAACACTGAATAATGTTCAATGCAGATTTCACTCATGCAGTCTCCTGGCTCAAGACCTGTATAAACTATGAAACAAATCCAAGGGGATGAAAAAAAATAACAGGGATGCATTTTATTTCTTGAGCCTGCGCAATTACAGTAGGCTACACTTAAAATTCATAATTTACCCTGATAAAGACCAAAGAGGACAAACAGCATGAGATAAGCCCTTCCGTGAGAACCAAGGATGCTGGGGAACATCAGGAGGACTGAGCAACGGAAGCGTGTGGAAAACATTCCACCCAGAATGCACACACCTGAAAATTCACAATAAAGTTAGCCTTACTAAACCAGAATATAAGCCTGTGATATGTTTAGTGGTGTCTTACTATTTGAAAAAAGACTAGGCTACTCACCAACAAACACATAGCCAACAATTAATCTTTGACTGAGGGTCATCACAATGTTGTGCATCAGACCCAGATATAACCCTAAGAAAGAAATATTTGTGTGTTTAATCAAAATAGACGGCATCTCTTAAAATCTATGTACACTTTAAAGCATTCTTGCCTGCACCACTGACGATTCCAAAAATTGCACCAAACAGTTGCCGAGCCTGTGGAAACTCGTGAGCTGGACTGAACATGAACCTCAGAGCGAAGCCGGGAAGGATCCTCTCGCAGATTGTTTCGATGGCTGTCAGAAAAAATATCAATAAGAGAATGGGCCTAAATATAAACGTCATGTGCTATTCACGCTTACATGGTGTCTAAAAAGTGGTTGGCCTAAAAATAGCTGTACTGTAGCGGAGCAATGCATTCTCACTTGAGTGAGGTGGTTTTCGTTTTTTGGTTTGTAGAAGGTCAACCAGTGTGGATCCCATTGTATCTCAAGGTTTGCCAGTGTCAGGAAGAAGACATGAAGGAACACCACTGTATGGCTCAGAAACTTGAACCACGTACAGCAGGCACCTGAAAGCACTAGAAGCACATGCATCAGCGTTGGTGCTAGATTTGTGGTAGAATCTGTCGAATTGCTGATGGCGTCACAAACACTTTGCAGGTGTTCTGTTACTTTTAAGACAAAACTGTTTTGTTCCAGACTGCTCCACGCAACTGCAACACACCAATCCAATATGTAAAAAAAGATGTATGCTAATTTGTTCGTTGATTGATTGGCGATACAAGTCTGCACGTTTATCGAGCAACTGAGACGAACGGCATCATGGCTCTCAAGCCTAGAATAAAAGCTTACAGTCCGCGATACCGTGTATCTCACGAATCGCCATTCAAAAAAGTGAAGCGCAGTATTCGTAGTTTTTTGGTCGGCTTACTCATAGCCTCGGTTTATGGCATGATGGCGTTGTTTTTGCAAAATCACGGTCTGTTGTACAGCATTATCAGTACAGTAGTCATTGCTGCTCTTGCCGCATTTGGCATGGGCCTATCTAAGGGCATAAGGGCTAATGTCATGCTGATGCTGCCGACTCTGTGTTCAAGTACGTTTATAATCCTGCATGTTGTAATTAGGCTACTGTTTGTGGTTAATTCCAATTACAGTGTGCATTAAGAACCAAGAAATCATAATTTCACATTTTTAGAAAACGGGAAAAACATCTTGCTGTTCCTCGCCTTCTCGATGGTCGTCCAAGGCCCCATGAGCAACACGATGGAGAACTTTGACCGTGCGGCGGATAGTGTTGTGTGCGGAGCCGAGATGGCCATGAACCAAACTCAGGAACTGATGGAGCGCGCAGCGACACCTTTGCTCCGTGAGTCTCACATAAATGTGTACCTGTTCAGTTTGCAAAAGGCAGCCCTGCAATGTAGCCCACTTCATGGGTTTGAACTCAACGGTAGTCGGTAGATGGTAAGCGTTCTTAGACACCTTGAGTTGTGATCTTCAGCTGATGGTTTGTGGGCTGCTGAGCACATCATGAACAAACCAAATTTACAAACCAAACTAAATTACTTGGCTTCCGTGTTTGTAATTGGCACTTTGCGTTCAGATAGACAGTAAATATCATACAGGGTTGTTATTGTGCCTTTATTCTGTGTATCTGTTGGGTTGGGAATGAGGAGTATTTTCTATTTCTATTTTATTATTTACTTTTTAAATACACTTCTTGACATTTTTTTTCTTTTCTTTAGCTGTGTTAAAAAAGGTTAAGGAGGTGGCAAGGAATGCATACTCGCTGGCAGGAAGAGTGCAGAACTTTATTATGTCTCTCACTGAGTCAGTTCAGCACATCGGTGAGTCACAAAGAGTGGGCAGATAGATATTCATACTAGAGGGGCTTATTTGTTACATTTCAAGTGCTAAAATGTTGAAGTGCTTAAATCTGCATAGCCTATTTCTGAGAAAGAAAATATGTCATTGTACTAATGACTATCTGTTGTTTCAGCTCGAAGCCTGAGGAATGTGTTACATTTCCTAGCTGGAATTGGAGACGTTTGCAACGACAAACTCGGTACACCGTACAAGAGATGCAACCAGCTGTTTGACGAGGCTCGTGATGACTGCAGGGAGCAGCTCTCTGTGTTCGCCTTCCTATGCTACATCGTGGATGGCTTCAAGCCTCTTTGCCATCTTGCCAAAGGTCTGTTTTTAAATAATGAGTATCCCAGCCCTCCTGCCTCTAAAGAGTCCAAACATCTGCTTGATTTGGGTCTGCTATTGGTGTAACCCACCTCATGGAAATCATTGCACAATGTTTGTTAGTATTTCAATCAGATGTTCTCTGCTCTGCAAGCTCTGTTTTGTGCCTCTGATTCAGCAACTCATGGACGAAGTTGGTTGAAGAGTCCGAACATGTGTTTAGGTGATGAGTTAATTACCTGACAGACATAGCCAGCTTGAACCAGTTTTTCCTATTTAAAACGGCAAAGCCTGACTGGAGATGCCGGGGATTGAACCCGGGACCTCATACATGCGAAGCATGCGCTCTACCACTGAGCTACATCCCCTCTCACACAATAGGCTTTTGTTTTCTCTCTGTAGCCCAACCCCCTTACTATCTTTTCAAGATGGCTATGGAAATCCACCTTAGACATTGACTGCCACTGAAAACGTTTTAACTATCAAAAACACTCATTGTAACCAGCAGCAGCATGACTTTTGGATTAATGTTCCTGACATCAATAACCATTTTTACCACTTTAGAGGATAAAGATGCCATCAGTGTCCTCTAGAAGTTAAACGACATTTTAGGCCATGGTCTGGCCACAGAAAGTGTGTGAGCAGCACTTTCAGAGGGTTTCCATTGACAGTCCTGTGCTGGGTGCCCATGACTCACTCACTTCCTCCTTTAGAGCTGTGTTTTCTTTTCAAATGAATTATTGTTTGATATCCGCCTGTGCTCTCAGGTCAGCCTGACCAGCACTTTTCTGGCTTCTCAATCCAAACATGACCTCAGACTGGAGCCGGGGCCAGGCATGACATGAGAGAAATGATAAACTGAGATCTTAAATCATTTCACTGGAAGTGTTGTTGCCTACCTTTTACTAGTGTTGAGTGTAGTCATGCAATTTTTTTGTATTATATACTTAAGAATAATACCACTGAACCACAGGGAAAGATATATTATTTAAATAATCAGTGGCTTCCTGTTATGTTTTGTCAGAGCTAGAGGCTAGTCTAGCATTGAGAAAGCACTCATTTGAAAGTATATTATGGCCAAAAATGGGGAAAAGACCGCAGTCCACAATTTTTGCGAAAGGTTGTTCATGTTTGAGCTCAACAGCCAATCAAATTACACCCCTCCCTTCCGTACTGCTGAAGCACCAGGTTGATTGGCTGGGATTGTTTATGGCTCTATGTTTGTCTTATTTACAGAGCCAGGTCTGTGTATGAACACCAGAGTTTTTTTTTTTGCATAAAACACTGAACGGACAGCTAGAGAACCGTAAAGAGCAATTAGTTAAATTTGACAAAATGTGAATGGGATTAGAATTGTGGACCTCACCTGTAAAAGGAATAGTCATGATGTTGACTTTACATCACTTAGTTACTGTTATTAAATGTATTTAAATGTAATTCATTTATTGTGAGAAGTGAAATGTTTTTGGTGTGCTTTTTAGTTTTAGTGAGTCATGCACGATATGTCTTCCTTTTCACACAGCTGGTCAGTTTTTCTGCATCATCCCTTCATATATTGCAGATCACATCAAAACAAAGCTTGCTGACAGTAAGTAGGGCATTTCTGCTTTCAGATTGCATTAAACTATTTATTGAACAAAAGAGCCTTAATATTTCAACGTGTGGTCAATCTGTGTCATTACACACAGCATTTAAAGGCATTCTGATCATTATATAATGTAAAAAAAATACTTGTTGCCTTTGTTTATCCTCTAGTGACTGTGGAGGCATTTAAGAAACTAAGAAAACAGTTTGAGTTCAACATATCGGCCTCGATGCACTATGACGTGCAACTCAACAGCAGCCAGTCAATGCAAGAGGTGTCACAGAAAATCATGGAGGAAATCACAGAGGAACTATACCTCTTTCAGAAGCTTTCAGGCCTTCTGTCCTATCTGGGCCTCTTCCTTCTTGCTTACATTTACATTCAGTGAGTGGTTAGTTCAGCGTAAGCCTAGTGTAGGATAAAAGGCATTTATGCTAAATTAGGGGTAGCCAATCCCTCCCCTGACAGCCACACCTGGCTCTAATATTCTGATGCGCCCGAAGAACATTAGCTGAAACTGGTGTTATAATATGGCTGTAGCGCTGCAGGAAGAGAGAGCCCCTGCTGTTACGTGGCACTTTTGCCTACCCATAAAATGCCAGCTATGTTGTGTTTGCTCATTTGTTGAACATCTTGGTTTGTCAAGGGCGGTCATGTACAAAAACAGCTACCTGAAGCGCGACGACTTCGACAACAGCTACATCACGGAGCGGTTCGTCCAGCTGGACCAGAGGCGCTTGTGCGAGGGCAGGCCGACCCTGCTGCCCCTGAGCCAGAGAGAGGCTCTCGCTTACATCCAGCCACGTGAGTGTGCAGAAGGTGTCGGGTCAGCCACTCCAAAACACACAATAGGTTAGGAAAGAAGGGAAGGATGGGAGGAGAGAAACAGTAAAGGGGGAAGTGAGAAAGCCCTGATGGACGAAGCTGATAAAGTTCAGATCTAAACTCAGTGGGTCAGGGAGTAAACCTCTAAACCACTTTGGATGTGATGATACTGTTGTAATTTAGTCTCCACACAGTAACATTAATGATCTCTCTGGCAGTGTCTCTGCATCTGACTGGCAGAGAGAGAAGAGCAGCGATCACGAGCACGATCTCCGTCCTTCGGCACATTGCTGTGGGCTGCGCCATCATGGCTCTGGACCTCATTGTGTTCTGGGTGTTTGATACAATCCAGCATCTTGCCAAGGGAGAGATCGTTGCCAAAGGTAATGAGGTTGACGTGACTTAATAAAAGTCCAAGGTCTATTGTCTGATGAAACGCTGAGGACTACACTGGTGAGGCCTTTATCAACCTGTAAAGGTTAAGCTAAAGTGAAGATAATACATTTATCATCAAGAATGGCAGGCTAGCATATGTTCTATGTATGCGTTTTTCATCTACATATGTACATAATTCAAACATATGGACATTAGTATAAGATTTAGCAGTAGAACTGTGCAATTGTTTTTTTTTTCTTCTTTTTTTTCTTTAAATTACCACCTCTTCCTCAGCCCCTGTGATGGTCACAGTTGAAGTAAATGGCTCAGGCTACACATCAGACATCTTCAAGGATATTGTGGCCTCCTTTGACATTCTGCAGAGAGGCAACATCACCATACTAAGCAAAAAATGTCTCATGGAGCCCAGAGAGCCTGACTATACAGGATATGTGGTCATAGGTAGGCTCGCATTGGTATAGTATCAGCCGTACGCTGTATGCGCTTGTTGGCCATTTAGTTACTGTACAGCAGTGACATCTAGTGGTAGATATGGGTATCAATCTTTCACACACTTCAGAGTTTCAGACTGATTGATGACGAACATATGTAGTTTACACGGCAAAGGAAAATAAACTTAGTTCACATAGAGCGAATCAGAATGACAGATTCAAAATGTATGAGACTAAAGGAACCAAAACATAATATATGAAAATGAAAGTCAGTGTAGCTGTCCCAACTTCTCCAAAGGACATGAATCTGTTTAGTTTACACATCCAACTTTTTGGGTGGTGGCTTGTTTAGAAGTTGAGTTAGCAGCCGACAGATACTTAATGTTAAATGCATTGCATGGATTATCTTCCTGCTCGTCCTTTGTTACAGGAGCTCTTTATGGCCTCGCCCTTTTCATTGTTGTTGCTGGCAGCTATGTCAAACGTTTACGAAGGCTGATTTGTGCCAACTACCACCCCAAACGGGAGAGGGTAAGTCACCACTCAAATGCTCTTATCTACCCCACTCAACACCACTATTGTCAGTTATTTCAGTATGTTTAACCACTTAAAAACAAAAAAATATATAGTTTTTTGATTGTGTTCTGAGTGTAGATGTTCTTGCGACATGCTTTAATTTGAAGGAAATGCATGCAGTATGACTTCAGCTCCTCTGCGTTAATGCTAAAGACATGTATATGACTGGTTATTTTAGCAATGCTGGGAATCCATGCAATGCAGGTCAATGGTGCCATCGCCAATGACTGTGACACAGAGGTGTCTGTCTGAAAACACAAGACAGCATAGTTTCATTTTGAGTGTCAAGAGACTGTCATTTGTGTGTGTTTGTGTGTGTGTGTGTGTGTGTGTGTGTGTGTGTGTGTATGTGTGTGTGTGTGTGTGTGTGTGTGTGTGTTTTACCTCTTGCCTGTGGCACAGGAGAGGATCCATGCTTTGCATCAGCGTATCCTGACTCAGCGGTTGACTGTCCAAAAGAACTTGCTGAGGTTTGTGGCGAGGAGCAAGGAGGATGGACAGTCCAGTGGTTTCCTGAAAGCACTGGCCTTGGTGTAAGACTCAGACAAACAGGTCTTCTTAAGTCCTTGGTTGTCGTGTAAAGAGACTTTTCTACTTCTCAGTGGGCGTGTTGCCTCATGTTTGCCTTTTGTCTGCTCTCAGTCTCCCGGGTGGATCAAGGGTGGCCAGATTTTTGGGAGCCTTTGATCAGTCCTGCATGGCTTGTGGGAAGGTCTTGGAGGGCGAGGATGATCCTAACACCCACACCTGTTCTACCCCAAAGTGCAAAGGTATTTTAAAACACCTTCATAGGCCATTCACAACACAGACTATTTTAAGGGTACCATATTGAGAGGCCTATTTTCCTCCTAGGCCTGTACTGCCTCCAGTGCTTTAAGAGTATGGACAACATCTGTGCTGTGTGCATGAGGCCTCTGACATTCCAGGAAGACAGTGAGGAAGAGCTGTAAGTTATGGCAGGGAAGGCCAGATAAACTAACACAGTGGACTGTGTTGGGAGGAGATGAAAATCCAATATCAATATCAGCCTCAACCTGTTCTTTCTCACAACATCATCATTATCAATATACACATCATTAGTCAGTCAGTATGTAACCATTAAGTGTGTGCAGACAAACCAATCAAGATCATCTGTATCTACAAAAATGGCAATTTCTTTTAGATAAGGCTACCTAAATCCTTGTATTGGAATACTTTATGGACACCAAAATGATTTGGCTATTGTAATGACAGGAAAAGATCTGTAATTTTTTATTTGTTTGTTTATGTGTATGTGCATGCATACGGTTGTGTGTGTGGGTTTGTGTGTGTGTGTGTGTGTCCCTCAGAGACTCCAGTGATGATCAGCAGGTTAGCCTCTGGACCAGTGCTCTCACCTCTCCTCACATCAACCAGAGGAGAGACTGGAGGAGGCTGATGAAGAGGCGCATTTCCGTGGCAACAAGGAGACGATCGGTGACTGGCCAGCACAGGAGTAAAGAGCCGGAGGACACCGCTGAGAACAGTGACAGCAGTCCTGTCATCTTTGATTCTGATTCTGATACTAGGTATAAGAAACGGTTACTTAAACCTCACAAAGTAAATCAATATAGTTGATGTATTCTAATATGTATGCTGTCCTCTCTCTCTCTCTCTCTCTCTCTCTGTTTATGTGTTTATGTGTGCTTGTGTGTTCATGTCTTAAGTGAGCCAGACATGTCATACCAGCACCCAGAATCCAGCAAGTGGAACACCAAGTCTCTCCTCAACATTGTATCTGTTAAAGCTATGGAACCTCAGCAGAGGGACAGTGACACTCTTTCTCCCAATGCACACTCCATGAACAGAAGTCATTCTGAAGAAATGCACCTGGACACTGTTGTAGTACAAAGCTCTACTTCACAGTAGCACTTATAAGCTTGGTTGGTTTCATAATCCAGGACAAAGTATTCATTTGTTTGTAAATAAAGCCTATTTTTGAACGCCTGTCATAGACGTTTGAACAGTATTTGAACAGATTTGGACTTGAATTAAAGGGAAAACGGTTTACCTTTCATTTTCAGAGCTGCTGTGTTATCTAGTTTCAGCACAGACAGTTTGCTTCATCCGCAGAGTTTTAAAACAGAGCAAATTACATTTTTTGGAATGTACCCATAACAAATAGAATGTGGGTGAGCGAGTTTGGTTTTGGTTCATTATCCTGCATCGTACAGCAGCTTCAGGAATGCATGTTATGAGCCCACAGCGTCGTACGCGTCATTCCTTCAAGTTCAGGACAAGTGGTTTTGAACGCTTACAGTGGGCTTGAAATGTTCAACCACGTTAAGGGGTGTTTTCAGAAAATAATGTTCTCGAAATATTTAGCAAAAGCAGACATGGTAAACCCTAGGCCTATCAGTAGCACGAGTTTCCCGTCGTCTACTCCTTAATTTAGTGTGCCAACTCAGAACTTAGGATAATAAAAATAAGACAAACATTTAAATTCAAATCCGAGCTCTGGCTGTTGCGCAATTGCAAGTTGTAGCAATCGCTCTATTCTGTAGCGCATTTGCTTTGCATAGTTTCTTGCATTTCATTGACTGACGTGGAAGGTGGGATGGATCCAATTCTTTCAGTGGGAGGATTCAAGATCAGAGTTGGAAGGGCTGTTGAACGCCAAAGGGAAAGAGCCTGTAAAATATACTTCCTCAGAACTTTGAACAAGGTGGTGGTTGCTTCTCGACTTGGCAAAACGTATTCAAATGGCGACTAAGGTGGGTGCACTTTTGTTACTGTAACTTTTGGCGAGTGCGTGTTTGAGTGTGATGGATCATAGGGGAAATGTCTGTTTCAAGTATGCGGACCATGGAAAATGGTGTTAACAATTGATTTCAGGATGTTTTCAGGAACATTCAGTTCAACGTCCTGATGCGCCGATTTAACACATAAAACATAAACTCTACTACTCTCATCTCTTAATGCTAGGCAATTATTAGCCTACTCGTGCGATAAGTTGCTCCTATTGCGGTGTCGCATAACTTAAAATTTGGAACAGGTAACTTGTAATATTTCGCACATCTTCGATGAGTCAGAGAAAAACGTTCATGTCGCCATTCTTGACTACATGATCACCGATGAGTGTTAATTCTATTGTGTAATTCTTAAATATCTTGATGTGCATAGCCCAAGCTATTTGCACTGTGGCCGTCAGTGCGTATAAATGGAAAGCACGGGGAATCAATCAAATCCCTGCAGGCAAGTGCTTAAAGTGGGAGGCTAAGCTACTTGTGGCTTCTCGCGAAAATATAAAATGTATATAATAGACAGCACGAGATAGTACCTGAATAGAATAGAATGTGATATCTGGAACAACCGATTAAAGCATACAAATCCTACACCATACAATAACAGCCCGGGAGTTTAATTGATAGTAAATTAAACAATCAGACAGACATGATAGTCTCTTGCCCTAGTTTAAAGAAGGTAAGAAAATGACTGGCCAAACGGTTTTCTCAGGAACACCTTAAAAGTAAATACTGCACAGCAGTGTGTCAACAGATAGAAAGACACAGGTGTGGTGACTTCACATACGTCCTCCTGGTTTTATGCCTCTAAAGTATCAGTGAGTACGTTTTGTGTGTAAGTAGGTTGTAAGTGTTTTGTAAAAGCTTTACTATTCAAACAGAACAGTCTTCAGAGTGTTTTCAAGCTGTGAGAAGTTGTGAGTTGTGAGAAGCTAGTCGCATACACAAGAACAATTTACTATACAATCATTATGGCCATTTATATTGCACAATTAAAAAAAACTGTTTTGCACAGTAGTCTTTCAGGCAAAACAATGAAGTTTCCTTGTTTTGGGGATTTATATGAGTATGGATAGAAATGATTTACTCAAATTGAAATGGTCTACCTCTTCAGTACTCAGACTTGGAACAGGCCCTCTACACACTGGTCAGCAAGTTTCATGATGCCTCAGCTGATAACAGCCCCACCCTGAAAGTGGACGAGTTTCAGGGCCTTCTGAGCAGTCAGTTGCCAAACCTGGCCAAGGTAAGCACTGTCTCAAGTCTAGATGTATGTAATCATGGTGTGAGGACTATATTATGACTTTTTGTCTTTTTATAGGGCAGATAATGTATATGAAAAGTAGGTATTTTGGTTTAAAACAATGCAGTTATTGTAACATTCTATATTATATTGGTCTAGATATCTGTACAATTGTTTATTTTTTTTAATTAAAATGGTAATTTTCTTTACATCTACTGGTACTTTAGTAAGAGGGGTAGTGTAAAATGATCTACCAGACACCAATAGAACTGAGTATTAGAAGTTGAGGTTGTAAAGAAGTTGAAGTACCATACAGATCATGCCACAGAACATAACACCACACATTCAGAAAAATCATTGCATTCTTAAGACCTGTAGTAAACGGTTAGTGGGCATTCTTCCCTGTCCGCCATGATAAACATGGGTGTAATTTCATCATCTCAGACCACAGGTGACAACCAGGGCATGAGCACGATTCTGCAGGAGATGGGCGTGGAGGATGGAGGTGGAGTCAAGTTTTCAGACTTTTGGAAACTGATTGACAAACTGGCAACCACTCAGCTTGGCCTCCTTAGCCATGAGAAAACAGCTAAATGTATGAAGTGCATTCTGCTCTGAGCCTGGAAGTGATTTTATGCGTCTCTGAAACCGATCAGCCCCATGTTTAGTTATACCTGCCCAACCAGGTGAGGTGTTTTTAGTTTGGCACACCTGACCTGGCCACTAATTCCCTCATATCGATTCCACACTGCTATTCTTCACTCAGTTTCATAAAACCTTTGACATTTTCACCACTGTTCTCATAAAAAGGGACTCTGCATCTTGTTTTCCGAAATCCCTTAATGGCCTGACAGAACACTTTAAATGAGTGTGCAAGGGTTATGTCATCCTTTTATCTGGTGCTACAGTTAACATATTTGTGTTTCTACTATGACGTTTTTATGATGTATTAACAACAAAATTATGATTATAATAATAATAATAATAATAATAATGTACAACATGTATGAGTATGTATGACATATCCCTATGTGTGGTATGATTTTGTCATTTTAATAAAACTATTCCTTTTATTTAAATAGACTTTGTAATGGCTTTTGAAAATGTGTATACATTGCTGATGTTTAATTGTTTTTGTTTATTTTGTTGTTGGTAGACTGTGTTGAATTTTATATTTCAAGAGTTTGGTTATGTTCATTTTAGAATTTTATTTAGTGGGAGAGTTCTCAGAAGATTTGTTAGGTGAAAATTCACTCAGTTACCTCAGGACTCTGGAGTTGTAGATAAGTATATTTATTCAACAACAATTGTCGGGCTCACTCACCGCGAGAAGATGAGAGTGAAGCAATTTCACAAACATCGCACAGGGTTTATATACGTACATTAAGATTTATCTAACTCTGACGCCATAATTATACATGTCCACAGAAAATAGACACACATCTAAGGTCTCTCTGTGTTATCCCGGCTGCTTTCTGTCACACAAGCATTCAGTAAGAGATGGCAGGACAGGCACAGTTCGACCCTTCTTATCACCTCTGACCTCATCCAGACATGGACAGAAGGTTCCTTCTTTAATGCATGTAGCTTACACACATACGCAGACTAAGTGGCGTCAGCACTTAATAATCTAAGTTACACACAGAAACACAGAAAAGCCATGTTCCTGCTCACATAAGCACATGATTCATACAAAGTAATGAATTAATACAAAGCCATTGATTAACACATTCTTTGATCATGAACAGTGATCACAAAATTAATCCTATCAGAACTCTTCAAGCAATCACATCCACTTCCCTCATCTTTTCTTTTGAAATTTTAAATTTCATATGTGTGAATTTATTGCATCACTGGTAAGAAACCAGCTGCAATTCAATTCTTTTTTCAAAAGGCCACTTGTGAAATGTGCCAGACCAGTAGCCTCTTCTTTGCCATAAGGCAACAAAAAAAAAAAAAAACAGAAAGCTGCATGACATTACATTTTCTTAAATATACCCACAAAATATTTCAAATTGATTTGACAGTCTACTCGACAATGAAAAACATGTTTGAAGAAAAATGAGTAAACGTTTGTTGGCAAATGCCAAATTGCCATAATTTTTTTCTAATGGAAGGTGCTGCCTGATGTGCATTTAAGTGGTTATAGCTTTGGCTAAATCATTATTTGTTTAAATAGGCTGGAGCTGGATTTTGGGGTGCCACAATTTAGCAGTCAATACCAATACCAGTGAAATCCATGAGTCTCGATACCTAATTCAATACCATGGTTAAAAAAAAAGAATAAATTCCAACATACACTCCCTCATTAAAAACATTACAAGAACAGTGGCATGTAGCCTTCAAGGGCTTAATTACAATCAACTTTGTATGATGCCACAGCATGTCAATTGCAGTACACGGCCAAGACATGAAAACAAATATGGAAATAATAAATAGGCCTAAATAAAAATTATGAGATTTCAGGTATAGCTCAATGACTGTAAGAAAACAGCTAACGCTGCACACACACACAATGTAGGCTATTAGCACACACACACACACACACACACACACACACACACACTTCTATATACTGAGAGTACACGCAGGAATTTAAAAGACAGTCAAAATCTGGAAATATTTATTGATATATACAGTATATATCTATATATATATCAGTGTTCCGTGGTGCTAAGCGTTGTTCCTCTGGCTTTGCCATCAAACAGCTGACTAGCACACTTGTATGAGTATATGCTGCCCCCGTCAGGTCCGGAAGAATCGCAGCCTATGGTAGGTTACTGCAGAAAAAACAGTACTGTCATGTTTTTTTTTTTTTTTGGCATTAATTGGAAGTATCAATTCTTGTGACATCCCTAGCTGGGTTGTATGATGACAACCGTCAGATGAATCTCCAATCTTAAAAAAATCTGTGACTCAACTTTGTCATCATCCACAAACAAGGTTGGCTATATACTACTTCCAGATAGTACATCCTTATTGTACCCGAACACTGAATGAAGGGATGGATGAGACAAATGGTAAGGGTAGCCTAGGCCTATTAGGTTGTGAAGGAGTTGCAAGTCAGGGTTAAAAATCTAAATAAATAATGATTGACAATAATCAGTTATCCAGTGAATCTCATATTCATTTGTATTTTTGTATCTATCTTTTTAGTTAGACTTCTTCTCTCTGGTTAAAAGTGTCCTGCCATATGGATGGATGGATGGATGAATACTTTATTAATCCCGGGGGAAATTTAGGTAACATTTTATGAAAAACTGTGTTCAAAAGATAGCAGGAGGTCTGATAGAATGTGTGTTTTTATGACTTCTTGTCTCAGGTCATGTGTCCCACTGTTAATCTTTACACCCCCCAACCCCCCCCCCCCCCCCTTGTGACAAACATCTCTTCCAAGTGATCAGGGCAGCTTTGATTAGCCTAACATTTATTCGCGTGTAAGAGTGACCCCACTGATTAACATTCTCTCCTGTGAATAGATATTGTGGCCGTTCTTGTTTCAGAGTAGCTGTCTCATACATATTTATGTGGGGTTGGGGGTATTGGCTGACACCCCTTCCTTTGGTTTAGGATACTTAAACTTAAACTGTTTCATTGTCTATTAGAGATGCAGGCGGATCCTCATGTGAAACCATGCTCTCCCTTTGGTGTGCACCATTGTGAAGAATAAACCTTGTTCCTGATTGAAAAGCATCCTTCTGACTGAGTAATGAATCTCTGGTATAAGAAAATTAAAGTAGGATGATACAACTTGTCTCATGTTTTCGTTTTGTTTAAACAGGTAACTTATTTATTTCATAGATGATGCTGAGACTCATGGTTTGAATATTGCTTGTGGACTTGTAGGCTTTGTCCAGCTTTGTAAGACTGTTTTTACTTTAATACATTTTTACATTTTAACATATTATGTTTGTAAACAATATTTATTCATCATTATTTGATCAGTGGTCAACTATGTGTTTTTCTTTTAATTTCAGTGGATGGTGAAGAAAAAAAATGAAAGTAGCCAATTACAACTTTTCCCTCAAATGTATTTAACATTCAAATATCTGAAGATACATTTGAAATCGTTTCCCCTTTATTCAGCCCCTTCATCCCCCCAATATCTAATGTGCTCCCGCTTACAGTATGTGCTGCTGAGACATTTTTTCTGAAAAAGTACAAAGAAATACATTACCCCAGTAAAACATTTAATTCACATTTCTTAAACATATTTGTAGATGTTATTTACAAATATCTTAAAGTCTTCTTCTGAGGATGAAATGTAATGCTGCTATTGTCAAAAATCATCTTAAAATACATTTCAACAGTGTTTCCCCCTCATCCACACTGACACCACATTGTCAGCTAATGGCGATGCTCCTGCTGGTCGACTTTTTTTTTGGAGATGGGGAGCCTAAAAAGATTTCCACTTTTCCAGACATGCCCTTGTTGGAGCCCTAGCCCTGCTTTTCAAAGGCACATATCTTCATGTGGTTGTTTCTGTATGGCTGCTTGCCAAGGCCAATCAGAATTATCTTTCTACTGTTATATGATTCCTTAGTGTATTCCTATGGGTGTAAACCCCCGGTGTGGGCCATTCTATTCTGGGTTCCTGGTGGGCCCCTGAAATGTTAAGTGAAGATCAATTACTCATGTTGATGGCTGTTCAGCCTGCTCACCTCTTCTTCTATGTGTTTTAAGTGAGGCCTCTCATACTGATGAGTTAATCCATATTAATCTAGTCATAAAAAATATCCTACAAGGCCATCAGAGAAGGGTTCACCCACCTGGCAGGTACTTCTGCCTTACGCCATGTAGCCTGGAGTATTGCCTCTGGAAATATAGGACTCCTGTTCACTCAGGCATAAACTTCGACATTCGCTCCACAAATCAATTGGTTTCATTTGGGACTATTTTCATTGTAGCACTAATTCAGTTGTGCCCACCCTCCTCCTCTTTCAAACAACCAAAACAAATCCCCATAGGCCCAACCTTAATTCCACGCAGAAGTATCCGTCTGTGTGGTTCCTTAATATCTAAGTCAATCAAAATAACCTTTCCAAAATGGGCGTTCTCGTGGCCGTGACCGGAAGTTAGACTGTAGTTGCTCACGAAATGCTGTTTCCGTGAAGACGCGTCAGACTTTACAGGAATATGTCTAGCAGTGGTATGAACAACGAGTTAGGGAGTGCCTAGCTAGCCGGTGACTCTCAAAGTTTTTTTCTTTTAACCGTACAATCACAAGTTGTGACTTGTGACTTACGTAACCATATAGCTAATGCTTATAATAATCGATCAAAGAGATTCATTGCAAATGCAAGCTAAGATGTAGCGATAGCATCCATAGCTGAGTCTAACTTGGACTGCTAGTATTACGTTTTATGAAAACACCGTGGAATCCAAGAAACCATGTCCTTTGCCGGTGATCAGAAAAAGTTGGACAGCATTGGTGTTGTCCCAGTCGAACACGAGGTTTCGTCGCCGTTAGATGAACAAAGGAGATGTGTCTCTTTGGAAAACTGCTGTGTCTGTGATAAGCCATTACACTATAGTCGGTTACCACAACTCTTTCCATGTTTACATTCCGCTTGCAATACATGTCTGTCAAAACAGCATGTGGAGGTGAACAACAAAAAATCCATAGGTAGGTTATGTGTCAACTACCTTGTAATAGTGCCTTGTTAAATAAGAATGATGGTGATTGCCACATAGGGTTGACATTAAGGATAACTTGTTTTTGTTGTATGTCTTTCTCTGAAGAATGTCCCTCCTGCAAGAAGTCATTTGGTATCACAGAACTCACGGAAAATATCATCTTTAAGCAGTCTCATCCCTTGTCTGAGAAGGGTGATGTCTTTAAGGTGAGCAGTGTTGCCCTCCTATTGTCTCCCATTCATCAGAGAGGTCTCTGATCTACCCCGTTAAACCCCCTGCCCCATCCAACTCCAAGTGTTATCATTCCTTTGCTGACACTCGCTGAGTGTTATCTCTTTCACCATGGACTCTCCTTTTGTTGCCATTCTATGTAGTGTGGAGGATGTGATGAGCTCTCGATCAGTGGTTGGTGTAAGGACTGTGGGGAATTCCTGTGCTCTGATTGCGTGTCTGCCCATAACCGGGTCAAACTCACCCGGAGTCACACCATTGTACCACAAGAGCTATCCACAGGTGGCTATCATAACATCACCATCCTTGGAATTCAGTGTTTCCATTGTTACGACTGGGAAATTGGCTGACGCGAAGCGTGTTTAATGTTTTTCCTGCCACAGGTGCACATCCTACCCTGTACTGTCCCACTCATAGAGAAGAACCTCTGAAGTTCTTTTGTGTGACCTGCAATTGGTTGACTTGTCGGAACTGTCAGTTAGTTGACCACAGAAATCACAGGTATGGAGAAATGATTTATACAGTTGCATTTAAGCTTAGAGAGTGGTGCTAGAAAGTCTGCAAACCCCTTACAAATTTCTGAAAATGCAATTTTGAAGGGATGATAGATATTTGGAAAGACGAATGGAAAAATGTCTCCTCTGTGATTGAACAGTATTGAAACGTTCCCTGTCACGCTACATTCACAGCTACCAGATGATCAGTGAGGCCGTATCTGCTTCAGTGGAAAAGCTTCAGTCACTACAGGGGAAAGTGACCAAGCAGAAGCAGAGAGTGAAGCAGAGTCTCTTGGATTTGGATCAGAGGTAGTATTGTGTGGTTTTATTTGAAAGAAAACAGGGCTAAAGTAAGCCTCTGACAGATACCTTGTACTATATCTTGTTTTCTGTCATTACTCTGTGGTAGTTTGGTGATATTGCTGTTGACTCACAAGTGAGTCAGAGCCATTAAGCCTTAAGATATACCCTTGCTGGCGATGTGTTTGCATATTATTATTATTATATTATTATAACAGCATACGTACAAATGTTTCTCCCAGACTACGGAACATAATTGAGCTGAAGACTAACCTCAAGAAGAAACTTTCCCTGGTGGTGTCAAAGATCTATCGAGCCATGCTGATCAAGGCAGCCCAGGTCTTTGAGTCTGCCATGGTAATCATGCATTGCCACAAGTTACTCTTACTCTCACAACTCTTACTCTCTGATCACGCAAACACCTGCATGATCTTTATTATCCATATACATATGCAATGAGTATTGGGTCTGTTGGTCAGCAATCTGAATGCTCATTCTGTGTCCCTTCTACTTGTAGAGGAGGTTTTTTTGCTTATGCTCACATCCCGATATTTCTGATTGTTCGTTGCGGGTGGCTGTGCTTATGTGAAGGCAGTGTACGGGAGAGAGGAGAAAATTCTGTCCCTACGAAAGGCCAATCTGAGGAAAATGGAGGAGAGACAGGACTACATTGTGTCTTTTATTGAAAAAACTCTCAGCATGGAAGGCCACACTGGAGTGCTCCTCAAAAACAGGGTGAGTGTCATTTTCTACCAGCTTTGGGGGCGCATTTTTTTAAAAACAGTGCAGAGGATTCACGTTAACAAGTGGCACACGGACGAAACACAGAAAGCGCTTATGCACAAAAATATTCGGATTTATTGCATTTAGACATTTACATTTAGTCATTTAGCAGACACCAAAGCGACGTACAAGGGAGAGAACAATCAAGCTACGAGCAATGGAGACCTAATGGATCAATACTATTTTACATAAGAAATAGAAAGTGCAGGAATGTAACTGCTGTAAGTGCAAGTTAATAACTAGTAGAAGTGCAAGTTAAGTACTAGTAGAAGTGCAAGTTAGGAAGGGAGGTGCTCTCTGAAGAGTTGGGTCTTCAAGCGCTTCTTAAAGGTAGAGAGGGATGCCCCTGCTCTGGTAGTGCTAGGCAGCTCGTTCCACCAACGTGGAACTACAAATGACAATAGTCTAGATTGCTGTACTTGCACAGACGGCAGTGCTAAACGACGCTGATTAGACGAGCGCAGCATCCTGGGGGTAACATTTGCCCTTACAAGAGCATTTAAGTAGGTGGTAGCAGAACCAGCAATCACTCTGTAAGCAAGTATAAGTGACTTGGACTTAATGCGAGCAGCTACAGGCAGCCAGTGGAGCTCAATGAGTAGCGGATTTTCTAACACAGTGCGCACACACGTCCCACTCCGGTTTCCGTTTATAAATCGGAAACAAAGTCGACATTGGCGCACACGAGTGAGCGTCTTGTCCCACCCTTCTAACGCCCATAATTGCCTGTAAATAGTCAGTGAAACGCCCATTACATTCATCCAAACCGATTGCATGAATATTAAATATGAAATGTTTTGTGTGACATAAGCTGTACAATGAAAGACGTGGTCAATAAATAGTGTTATTTGATTCCATACCTTGTGGTCTTACAAAGTGCGTCAATCCAATTAGACACCCTAACACGTCTGGCATAAAGCGGCTAAAGGTTGGCTGAGAGATCCCTGACTTGTCAGCCAATTTCCTTTTAGAAAAGTGCTGGTTGACAGTAATCTGAGGGTTGGCAGAACTTGAAGTGGGACAGGCATGGCTTGGTTTCTGCGAGTGCTTCTCTGTAAAGTTGGGCCCACTACAACACAAAGATCCAAGAGAACAGCTTTTGGTAATCGGAACCGACTCATAAGCCACTCATCATCATTGGCCAATAAATCTTGCCGGTCTCTGAAAATTTGCTCTCTCCAAATTCTTCCATTCGCCATATCTTCCAACAGTGCCAAAGCAGCCATTGTGCATCATTACGCATTGCTATTGCCTGCCGTTTTATACTCACCCACGAATTTGTGAAAACAATATATGAAACTGCACTTGTAACAACAACAACTGCGGCATTGAAAATGGTATCAGTTTAACTGTAATTTGTCCTGCTGTTCACCTTATTATTTATGAAAATAATGCATAATTCATAACAGTGAAATGCAGGTATTGTTTAATAATTACAGATCCAATTAAATATGAATCCTGATTAAACTGTACAACATATCTAAGGGGTTCGGGTTACATATCATCCTAAATCATGTTTTGTGTGTTTGTGTGCGCTCTTTATTTATTATACGTGAGAAGTAATTTAAATAAGTGTTTCTCGAGTTTCATCCTGCCATCAGAGTCGGAACCTTCAGTGGAACTCCAAAGCTAGGACTACCTCGTATAATAACACTTGTTATCATTTATAAGATACATTTGTTCTTCCCCCCACAGATTGAAAGTCAGATAAAGGATCTCCTTTTCCAGAGTGTACTTCCTGCTCATTCCATGGTTGAATTAAATGTCAAGGTCAATCAGACGATCATGACATCAGTGGAAAATTTTGGTGAGTCTGGCTTTTACTAAATATTTGACTAAAATGCCTACACTGCTAAAAATGTTCATGACAAAGACAGTGAGTTTTAATGTGTTGGTTTGCTTTCCAGGAGGAATCTCACTCAAACAGGTCCCCTTTGCACGAAAACAGTCCAACCAGTCTGAATCCCTGCTTGAGAGTGTACCAGATCTACAGAATGTGCCCAGGAACTGCATTATCAACACATCGTCGTCCCCGGACTCCCTTACCCTAATGGCTCTACTTGGTCAATCCCCAAAGGGTCCCCACTCTCATCATAGTCAGTCTCACAACGCCCAAGGTGGTCTCCCTCAGTCTATGCCTGCCTCATCTAATGCTCCACAGCCTCAGTCTATGCCTGCCTCATCTAATGCTCCACAGCCTCAGTCTATGCCTGCCTCATCTAATGCTCCACAGTCTCAGTCTATGCCTGCCTCATCTAATGCTCCACAGTCTCAGTCTATGCCTGCCTCATCTAATGCTCCACAGTCTCAGTCTATGCCTGCTTCATCTGATGGCCTTCGGTCTTCTCTCGCTTCTTTGCCTCAGCCTCAACCCCACATTAATGGACATAACCTGCAGCAACATAATGCTGCTTTACTGTTACCTGTACCGACCACATCTTTCTACCAACATCAGGCTCAGACTGCCATGTCAGTTTTTCCATCACCTGTAACCTGTAGTCCTTCCCAGGCCTTGTGCACCCCCTTCAGCATCACGGAGCCATCAGTACCAGCACAGTCTGCACCACAAGTGCAGGCCCACTCTAGCCCATCAGTACCAGCACAGTCTGCACCACAAGTACAGGCCCACTCTAGCCCATCAGTACCAGCACAGTCTGCACCACAAGTACAGGCCCACTCTAGCCCATCAGTACCAGCACAGTCTGCAGGCAAGTGCAGGCCCATTCTAGCTCAGCTAGCTCCCAAACCAGCCATAGCCCACTCTAGCTCAGCCAGCTCCCAACCCTGCCATAGCTCATCTCACTCAAGTAAGCCTCACCCAACAGCATCTCCATTGAATCTATCCATTCCTCTGACTCATCCAAAACCCGCACAGCAACACTCTTTCACCAATCCCCCTCAAGCCTCGTCTGCTTCCACAGACTCAGGGAAAGCCCAGTCTCTACATTCTCCAATTCAGTCCAACACGCGCCAGTCCCCTCCCTCAGCATTGGTCCAGCAGATACTGATCTCCCAGTTTTCCAAAACGGCTTCCAATAAACCCTTGAGTGTTCAGCATCAGAGTACATTGAATTCGATTGCAGACCAAATCTCGCTGCTCCAACAAAGTTCTTCTTCTCACAACGTCAAACAACTTCCATCCAAAAAATGGAAATTCCATGGGTATCAACCCGCTCCTGGGCCCAAACAGACGTACCAACCCACGGACAGCGGCAGAATTGCTTCAGTAAGTTCAGTGATCTCTAGATTTGTTTAATGCAAGGGAAGGAAGTAAATGTATTTTGATGGTTATTTCCACTGTTTTGTTTCTAACCTGTAGACATGGATGATGGTTTGCCATGCCAGATATTCAGAAAGCATAATTTTTTATTCAGTGGAAAATATTTCAGATTTTGCCTGGATTTTCAAAACAAAATGCATCAAATTCTCTTTCTGTAAGAATGATTTTGATATCCTTTAATAATGATTTTTTTTCCTTTTTCAGGAATCAAGCCCAGCTGATTTGCCAGACCTTCAGAATAACAGCCATTTGAGCGACACTCAACCTTTGACCCTCCAGGGATCCACCAGTAAGACACAATGCCAAGAGGAGCCATCAGGACAGAGGGATACCCAGCCACAACTAACCAAGAAAGCCTTAAATGTACATAGTAACTGGCTCTGTGGACTTCCAAGTAGCTTTCGTGAAATATTGGGAGTTCCTCCACCTGAGGAGGTGGAGGACTCCCCTCAAACAGACCTTGTTACAACCGAAGATCTGCTAGAAATGCTAGTAAGGGACTATGTCCATTTTACTTGCTTGAATTAGTTTGTCTGACATATTAGGAATGGTAAATTACTGATGGTGACATTTAATATTGTTATTCTTATTGACAGGCTGGTGACACTGATTCAGTGACGTCTGACGAGGCTGTAAGCACAGTGGAAATAAAGAACTTTACACTTCCTGAGAGTAAGTTAGAATCAGATAACACTCTTTTTTTTATATAAACTGTATTCATGTGAAGACTGTTCTATGTGTAATCATTAGTGTCTTGGCATGCTTTTTCTCTATGGGATCTAAATCCACAAACTTCAGTGTTTTTCGTGCCAGTTTCTGTGAGTCACAGAGCAACATAAAATACCAATTTTCGTTTCCAATAACAAGTTTGATATTCACAAGCAGAGATGTTAAGCTGCCGAGTTGATCTGGTTCGACTGGACATAAAGTTGCCGCTTGCTGGACATCCGCTTCCTCAGTTCAGAGTTCGCACCGATGGATCTCATGAGATGATCTCACTACCGGGGATTAGAAACATGGTACGTCTCTCAGTAATACAAGTTTGAAGACATTAGGATTCATGTTTAGAATTCCTCTTTCAACGGGGCTTGAAGCTCTTTTGATTGGCCTTACTGATCTATGATTTCAGCTTGTAAAATAACATTTTTCACCTGGTTTGTTGAGGTTGTTAATCACCGTTATGCCAAGTGACTGATCAGTGATCGGTCAGACATACTCTGAGAAGACCCCGTGTGGTCCACCCTGAATCCAGTGCTAATCTTGAAATTCTAACACTGTATTTGTGCTGTAATTGAATCAACCTTGCTCAACTGAGCTAATCACTTGAATTTATTTGTGACTACCACACATTGCAGAATGTGATGCACCAGAAACTTTGGACGGACTTGCATGTGTATAGAGACAATACTCTAATAATATTAATAATTATGAATTCATATTATTAATATTTTCCCGTTATCCAACTGTATTCCAGGAGCTCTTGGAGAAACTCTCAGTCAACTCTGAGAACCCGAACTCCCCTCAGTCTGTTGGCTCTAAGGATATCAATCTCCACTGCGAGGTGTGTGACATGAACGGAGGCACCCTGATGTGTGTGACTTGTGGAAGGGGCTTCCACAGCATGTGCCATGTCCCGCTAATCACCACCCGGCTCTGGGGCTTGAAGCTCTTTTGATTGGCCTTACTGATCTATGATTTCAGCTTGTAAAATAACATTTTTCACCTGGTTTGTTGAGGTTGTTAATTTACCGTTATGCCAAGTGACTGATCAGTGATCGGTCAGACATACTCTGAGAAGACCCCTGTTGGTCCACCCTGAATCCAGTGCTAATCTTGAAATTCTAACACTGTATTTGTGCTGTAATTGAATCAACCTTGCTCAACTGAGCTAATCACTTGAATTTATTTGTGACTACCACACATTGCAGAATGTGATGCACCAGAAACTTTGGACGGACTTGCATGTGTAAAGAGACAATACCCTAATATTATTAATAATTATGAATTATAATGTATTCCAGGAGCTCTTGGAGAAACTCTCAGTCAACTCTGAGAACCCGAACTCCCCTAAGTCTGTTGGCTCTGAGGAGATCAATCTCCACTGCGAGGTGTGTGACATGAACGGAGGCACCCTGATGTGTGTGACTTGTGGAAGGGGCTTCCACAGCATGTGCCATGTCCCGCCAATCGTCACCCGGCTCTGGTGAGTGGGAGAATCAGCTCACTCAGCCGATGTCAGGTGGAACTTTTTAAACAGCAAGCTAGGGGGCTTTTGTTCTGCTATGTAGGTATAAGCTGGGTAGTTATTGTAGTAACCTGGCCAAAGACACGGACCACGAAGAATGATGTATCGAGTTTATATAGAATAGCAGATGTAGCAATACAGAATTACTTTACACTAGAGCTCCGCCTAGTGGTATAACAAAAGACTGATATCGTAAACATTACAAAAGTTATAATATATGTGTACACATGCAATTCAAATTAGAGGGTAGACATGATTCTCAGTTTCACTTCATTTAGCACCCACGGTTCCACATGGCTTTCGTGAGATATTTGACATTTCTCTTCTTCTCTCTGTCTGCGCACCTTAGCCGTTTCAGATGGAAGTGCTCCATATGCCAGGACCTGTGCGACTCAACAGACCCATTCAGGAAGGAGAGACGCTTGAAGCCCTGCCTGAGCTCACTGGACCAGAGGGTAGGGTGCACAGGGCCAGGCCATTTTAGATTGGAAAATAGATCATTATAAGTCTATGGAAAACATTCTTGCGTATTCGTCACATAGCAGGAACCTTATATTTTGCATTAATCAAGTAGACCTACTTTATTAATATAATCTTTACTTACACTCTGACTCGGTGAAGTGTCAGCTCTATAATGTGACTGCCTTACTTTGAATAAGCACTGCATTGAATTGGCTATTCGCCTTGTTTTCATATAATCGTCGTGATCTTTTGGACTAATTTGGCAATTGTTTGACAACATGCGGTTTAGAGACCAACAGAGGAACAAGCGTTGAAAAGTCTTAAAGATAGGGTGTTGGATAAACTATTCCTTATGGCTTTGAAAGTTGTGCTTGTACTTGGAGACAATTACCAGACTAATGTTTCCGACTGAGGAATGGGTGACTTCAAGTTCAAGAGGATTCACATTTACAAATGATTAGATTTGGTGTTCTTCTCTTTCTGAAACGGGTTACGGTATGTGCCACTGCCATCATCCATCCGGCTTGTAGCTGACAGCTTGCCAGGCATTGTTTTTGGCATCTTATAGCACCAAAGGATTTCTAATTTCTAGGTATCCAATCACGTTCAGTCATCATCACCTCAACTCACACGTACTGTGCCCCCCCCCCCCCCCCCCCCCCTCCCCTCGTTCTTTCTCGTAACCGCCAAACACATTTCAGGCACAAACATTTTCCTTGCTTTAAGCCCTGCACTCATCTGTTGGGTTTAACTTTATAGGAGTCAGTGGACCTCATTCACTAACGCACTTATAATCGGTAGACATTGAAAAAGTTGGTCTTTCTGCACAAAGTGGTGGTTTGACATTAGGCCACTGGCCTTGTGCTGTTCCGTGTATGGTTGTGTTACATTTTTTATCTCCATAGCACAGCCAGTATTTGATTGTAATTTCATTATATTCATTTTTTTTCTTTCGCAGAGATGTGAGCACCTCATACTTTCCCTTATGTGCAAGAAGTATAGCAGAATTCTTTACACCTCGAAACCGGTAGGCAACAGCATACACCCCATCTAAGTCTTCACACATGCACTTCTGCCTTTAAAACATATTCTGTGAAATAAACAAGACTTGCTTGTATGTTATTTTCTTTCGCACAGGAGTATACAGCGTTGTCTGTAGACTTTGATTTCATTCACGGACGGCTGCTGAGGAAAAGGTCCCCTCCGTACCGCACACCATCTGAGCTGGTTTCAGACGTCTGGGTGCTTTTGGATTCCCTTCAGTCCAGCTCTGAGGTTTGGCTTCGTCTAAGATTTTCTTTAGGATGACAACACCAGGCACTGATTTGATTGACATGTGTAGATTGTACAGGATTGTACAGGTGGCACTACAGGAGAATCCAAGTAACATAAACACAGTTATATATTGTACCTGTATTATTCCCTAAATAGGAAACAAGTGTGGTGAATGACAACATGACTAAAGCTACAGCAGTGGGTTATCCAATGTGCCCTGTTCATTCCCTTCTCAAAAAGGTAGCAATGGAGAGTAAGGGACATATTGGATTCTGTAACAGTGAGGTGAAAGAGATCAATATGATTTCAGCTCAGAAAGTTAGCCCACCTCTGACATTACTCTAACTATGCTGGTAAATCCAAATTGTTCTAAATTACAGCGATCACATTTTTTTGTGTTCTTTTTTAAACTCCTATCTATCATCCCTGCCCCTCTTACAGAAGACTGGTGATGTTCTCAAGATGCTGAAGACCTTTGAGAAGAGGGTCAACCAGGTGTTTGGAACCAGCCTCCACCATTCTCTTCTGACTCGACCCACTGTGAACAGAGAAAAATATCCGGACAAAACTAGAGGACAAATCAAGAGGGAAACGTTGAAAAGGGGAAATGACTCTTCAGAGGAAGGAATAGAGCCCGTTGTCAAAAAAACTCACCTGGACTAGACAGACACAGTAACGGCTCAATATATGTATGTATCAGACTGCAAAAAGGCACAAGTTGCTCTGTGTGACGAGGCAACAACTATAGTTCTACAGGCGTATCTCTAAAAGAAGAGATCTCTTGCAAGTGTTTAGGACAGCGGTGTTGATTGTGGACCTTCCAGTTACCAAACAGAGAGATGTAGACGGTAACTGGTAATAGAAACAATGGACACGTATGTGAATTTAAATTCTTGCACTGTATACACTGACACCTACCCTGCATTTATAATAATAAGTGAAGCTAGCAATTGTTGATAATGTGACATCTACACATGCCATGTTTAAGTACGACAGAGCAGGTTACATGTTTGCATGGATTCCACCTCAACAGTTTTAAATCTCTGTCTAAGCAACCAGTCCGTCTTTTTGTATTTCCTGGAATGGCAAATTGTATTGTTCATTTCTTGTACATTTTTTGTTAATATTGCTCATTTTAACTGCGAGAAATTGAATCACGTTCCTTCACAGATCAAAGTTCTGTTCACCTGTTAATAAATGGTCAAAATAGCCCAAGTTGGTCTCTTGAAAATGGCATCATTGTTTACATTTCCATTTACCGCTAGAGGACGCCAGTTTACCAACCTCTTTCCTTCCTACTCATTGTAAGAATTTCAATTCAGAGTTTTTTGTTGTTGTGTGTTTTCTAATATCCTCAACGTTATTTACTCCCTTTTAAGATATATGTATTTGCTCCCCGAGGTTTTCACGTATCCAAGTGGTTCAAAGACTGACCAAGATTGTTTTTAAACTTAATTCTCTAAGTTTTAATAGAGTTTTATAAAATGTCCTGAATATTTAAAATATGACACTGGTCCACTGTTGATAACTTGCATAATCACAACATTGTTCTTTTTAGGCCATGCCAAACTGACAAACACGCAGTTTTAAAATGAAAGTTCAAACATGTGTTCATAAACGGAGTGTGACACTGGGACTGCAAGCAAACCATGGAAAGGCTACACTTAGCACGGCCAAGTTAAGCTCCACCCACAGAACGTCTGCCCTGTCTAGTAGGCTATATAAACTGCAGTAACACTTCATCATATCCACTACAGCGTGCACGTACTGACAGAATTTTCAATGACAGGCCAAATGGTTGTCCAAGTCAAAAGTAACTCGAACCACTGCAGGAAGGCAATGGATGGCAATCAACAAAAGCTTGTTGCCAACATCCTGCTCCTTGGGGCAGAAAATGTTGGAAAATCAGGTGAGAATATCATACGTATGCTTAATAGTCAGGGAAAGACACAGTATGTTGATTTGTCATATTTACACGTTAATTAGCCTACGGATGGTTGGTGGTTTTGAAATCGATCTGTTTGTTTCACAGCTCTTACTGTGCGGTTTCTCACAAGGAGATTTATTGGTGAATACGGAGATATTGGTAAGTATTCTAAGCAACTCTAGGAATAAAAAACATCATCTGGGCAGATGTAGCCCATTTTATTTAGCAGAGGCATTTTCTACATGCTGCATGACGAATTAATTATACTGTACTTACTTACTTATCATCTTTCCCCCAGAATCAATATACAGTCATATTGACAAAATTGATGGCCGTGAAATTTCTTTCAACATATGGGACTCGTTGTATCCACAGGTAAGATGATGCGAAATGCCAGCACTCGTAGGCTATTTGTGTAGGCTATGTGATTGATTTAGTAGCCAAAGCCAGTTTGTGTTGAGCTCACTCGTTCCTCTTCTTATCCTCTCAGAACTGTGTCGCGCCCGAGTCTATCAGCGACAAACAGCTCCAGTGGGCAGACGGAGTGATTCTAGTGTACAGCATCTGCGACCGCTCAAGTTTCGAAGTGGTGCGGCAACAGGTGCATCTCATCAGGCAGTCGAGAAAGATGTCTGCTAATGCGCCGATTATTATCGTCGGAAACAAACGCGATCTTCAGCACCAACGAACAGTGTCCAGTGAGGAGGGTCGGCTCTTTGCCCTTTCTGCAGATTGCAGCTTCTTTGAGATATCTGCTGCCGAGACATACCATGGTGTGTTGCTTGTATTTCACGAACTGTTGGAACTCATCAAAGAGACGAGGGCACTCAAGAAAGCTGTTGTGAGTATTAGAGGGATTGTGAGGACCGTGTCTGCTGTATTTGGGAAGAAACGCGCTGAGTAGATATCAGTCAGTAATGTTTATTACAGAGAGTATAGATATAGGCCCCAGTTGGCCGGCAAAACTAAAACCGGTCGTCAAGAAAGCTTGGGCTGGCAGTGAGGGGGAGGGGGGGAGCAGATCATAAGGTAAAAGTAAGTTGGAAGTTTTCTGGTCACCTGACCGACAGAGCTGAAAAGTCCTCGGTTTACAGCGTGGTAAAACTGGCTATTGTTGAAGATTATGAGTAACTACGCTTGGAAGAGAGCTATGAAGGAGAGCTGTTGTTCAATGGGCACAGCAAGGTGCTTTATCGAGTGGACGTGATTTTAAGACATAGGCTATCATCTGATATTCCATGTGCGAAAAATCTGAAGACTGATTGACTTCTGAAAGTGCTGAAATCGTGACAACAAAAGAATTACTGTAGCCTAAGCTTTTCTCTATTGGTGCTATGCATCAGCATTTTGTGAATAAAGATTGCCTAAGAAGTTTTCTTTACGATGTCATTTGTCATGAACACACAATGGACATGGCTGTCATTGATGTATGCATAGCAGTTTTAGTGACTTTGTCATCAACATTTCTCTTGTTCAGTTATTGTAGCTGACCCTGTGACAAAGCAAAAGGGAGGATATGCCTTAGCATTTATGTATACAGGTCAATGTATAAATATACAACTGTAATGGGTTAAATGTAATAAATAACATTTCCTTATTCCACGACTTATGGTTGTCTCATTGATGAATTAATGGAGCATAGTGTTCACAGTAAAATAGATAATGAATTCAAAATTCTCCATCTGATGTGAAAGGGGTTCGACATTTTTATTTAATTTCTCATCCACACTAAAAAATCTTTCTTCATCAAGATGCTATTTTGAGGCCACTCTTAAAACAAACTTTTACAGATGATTTATATAAAATATAACCTTAATCTTAAGGCCCCGTCACACCATGACGTTCTGGTCAACGTTCTATGATCTTAGAGGAAACGTTGGTAATCGTCCATGGTCGCTGGTATTGCGCCAGAAGAGCTTTGTGTGAAAGCTGGTGAACGCTGTAATCGTCGGTGATCGGAGGAGAACGCTGGTCCAAAAAAAAAGTTTTGAACATGCACAAAAGTTCTCATGGAGATCAGCGTTCATCAACGTTTAATTTAAACGCTGGAGAACTTTCGTGGAACGTTTTATTAACTTTGCACGCGTTTGGCTATCGTAGTCAGTCGTTGGGTAGGGTAGACTGAGTACCTACAGTTGATGCACCCGAAATAACTTATGTGCGCAGCAATCCTGAGACGTGATTTTTAGTTTGGACATGCCTACTAACGTCCTCTTTGATCGAGGGAAATTTGAGCACCTAACCCATCTCTCGTAGGAAGATATTGGCGAAAGTTTTTTCCACCAAGGGAAGATCTTACATACAATTAATATGTTATTAACCATACGTGATCAACAAACGCAACTTACATCATTGCAAACGTTAGTCTGTGCACTATACATCTACATATCCAATGCTATCATGTCATGCAAGGTCATTGCATACTCTAGCGAAAAGCGGAGTGGAGGGTATTTGCTTGCTTGAGCCAGCATGAAGTAGATGTACTGAACTTGAACATAGCTGAGCACTGTTATAGCTGGTGCTGTTCCATGGCAGATGGATATGATATGAAGACTCTTGTGACATGGACAGTGTGTGTGGATGTGTTGATGTTTTCTAATAATAAACATTGTGAAACACAAATTCAGTGTCAAATTTAAATCATTTATTTTAATAACATAAAACCCCAGGAATAACGCCCGTTATTTCGTAAATCACAGTAATAATAACAGTAAATCTTCGTCCGAAGACATTGCTAGTGAAAGAGGCTTTGTATTCTTCTTACTTTCAGCAGCGCTAGTAGCAGAAGCCCCCCTCACACCTTTTCGTGGTCTTGGAGGCATGATGTTCACTGTTCAGATCAACTGAATCCACTATGATTTTCCAGCGTTTTATACCCGTTTGACCATAAAACCCACACGCCGCAAAACGCTTTTCTGTCATTATTCACACGTTAATTACACCTTTAACACGCTCTTCTAATGTTGACTTATCGTTTGTCGCGCTGGAGTGACACGTCAGCACACGTTTGTCGCGGACCAGTGACACGTCACTTGGTCGGTGTTACACACTCCTCATGCGTCAGTCCCACGCTAGTCATGTGTCAGTCCTACGCTAATCTTTTGTTAGTAACACGCCAGATGTGTCCACATCGCCCTAGAACGCTCGAAATTGAACGATTAGAAAGTTCAGAGAACGTTGACCAGAACGTCATGGTGTGACGGGGCCTTTACACTAAGAGACGTAATAAGACATTGTGGTAAAAGGTATGCAACAATAAAGCGCACAAATAGACTAACAGAAAGCTACAGAGTAACATAATTGTAAAGGCTTCTCACTGGGTGACTCACAGGCACACATCCCACTCCCCACCTCCACCTTGCAGAGGCCCAGACTGAAGAGCCCACATCAGTGCATCTTCCTCTGGGGGATTCACTCTGCTCTTGGCATCAAGGCTCCTCATCCCTATGGGTGCAGTGTCATTAACAGATCCCCTTCACTTTAGACCAATATACTTTCCATAGACTTTGGAAAAATAAACTACTAATTTAATACTTCTGTAAAAAGTAGGCAATAGTTCTATGCTCTAACTCTTGTCTCTGTACGTTCAAGACATGGAGTGAATACGTTATCTGTAGCATTGCCATACTATCAGTAGAACCCAATAGGGTAAGGGCAGTCAATGGTGCTAGCATGCCCATACTGAATTAGTTCAAGTCCTATAGTTTTTGTTGTTTTACCAAAATTCATCTTTTGTCAAAATTAACTTGCAAATACTAGCCAATACTAACTGCACTTACCAATAATCTTTTGCTAATACACAGATCTCTTTTCCCAAGTATCTCACACATTTCTTTCACACCTTTCACTGTTTCCTCTATGTAACATCTATTTTCTTTTCAAGGTCTCAGATTTATTTGTTTTGCCCATTTTCTGTCTTAAATGACTACCTAAGTGAACATGAGTGTTAGAACAAATGGTGCCTCACGGTCACTGTGAGTGCACAGCACAATGTGTATTTACAGCTTCGGATCTTATCATGACAGAATCTGCTGATAATAGCTTTAGATCTCAAACAGAGAGCCATGATGGGCAGCCTCAGACAGTTTTAGCTAAAGGAATGCAATGATGCGAGGCAGCATCTTCTACATTTGCAGAAACCTATTAAACAAGGTTAGTGATATAGAATACCCATTTCCCCTAAACTGCTCCCATAACTATGCATGAATACGTAACGTGTGGGGAATGTCGTAATCTATAACAAAGGTGCATTGGATTAAGGGCGTTTTAAAGCTTGTGTTTCTGACTATGCATTCAGATGCTGATTATATGCATAGTAATCTCACTACTTTAGATCTTTCAAAATGTTTTGCATTCTTATGATTCTGTTTCATAGTCATATGGCAAAATATTTTAGCATTTCACAATGTAATAACATCAAAATCAAGTTCCTCATTTGGAATTTACTATTTTAAATACTACTCTCTGCATCTGGGATTACATCTGGGATGCTCATGAAACTTGATAACTCTGAAAGGTATTGAAGCATGAGGGAGGCTTAATACTCTCCGGAGTCCCCCACCTGAGTCATGGACTACTCCACCTAAGTCATGGATTCCTCCACCTGAGTCATGGACTCCTCCACCTGAGTCATGGACTCATCTTGGTCTGGAGTGGAGCTCAGATACTTAAAGGCCGCGGAGGACTTGCGGCGGATCATATTGGGCGGGGGCAATGCCAGGGTTTCTAGCTCGGCCATGGACTCCTCCACCTGAGTCTTAGACTCCTCCACCTGAGTCATGGACTCATCTTGGTCTGGAGTGGAGCTCAGATACTTAAAGGCCGCGGAAGACTTGCGGCGGATCATATTGGATGGGGGCAATGCCAGGGTTTCTAGCTCGGTCATGGACTCCTCCACCTGAATCATGAACTCCTCCACCTGAGTCATGGACTCCTCCACTTGAGTCAGGGACTCATCCTGGTCTGGAGTGGAGCTCAGATACTCAAAGGCCCGTTTGCTCTGGGAGACCAACTGAATGATAGGCGCTAGGAGGACCTCTGCCGCGGAGGACTTGCGGCGGATCATATTGGGCGGGGGCAAAGCCAGGGTTTCTAGCTCGGGATGGCTGCCGTGCCTCAGGCTACCCCTGCGGCCATTGACCGGGAGGGGTGTGGAGGTGGGTGTGGACACTGCATTGGTCTGGGCAGAGGGGTCAGACGCAGGAATGGAGCACTTGCGAGAGCGCGCGTAGAAACTCCGGCGGCGCCGCGGACGGCCATCCATGGCCTTCAGGAAGAGGTTGTTGGAGGAGCCACAGCGTGCAGATTCCCCAGATGGCTCCTCCTGATTGAGGTAGTCCAGGAGCTCCGTCTCTGATGGCTCCTCCAGCTGTGGAGAGGAGAAGGGTGGAGACAGTGGTGGGGTAGTTATCAACAACATTACTTTTGTTCCAAAACTTGTGTTGAGTTTTGATCAGTTGAAAAATAAAACCTCATATTCTTATACTACTTGAATATATAGCAGAGGGATCCAAATAATCTTTTGATTTAGGGAAGTTGGCTGGTTTCTTTGTTCTTGAATTGCAAAAATATCCAAATTCAGAAATATTGGTCACTGAATAACAAAGCTTGTTTAAATTACCCCTAGTGTGAAATACTGTATGCAAGGCTTTAAGCTCTGTTCTGATCACTGGCTGTTATGGAGCTAAATGTATTCAGGCAAATTATATTCAGAGGACAGAAAGTACAGCAGCAGCTATGTTCCAAGCAGTCATTCAGAGTCTATTTTTACATCTTCTTATGTAAATGACCTACACTGCACTATAGTATTTTTTGGCAATTCAACCATGTCACTCTAACTATGATTGCTGAGCCTTTCCATATTCGTGTTATAATAATAATAATGGTATATAATAAGCCAACAACATTACGTACGACTACATTTGCTGATCTTAAAAACATGTTATGTCATCTCCGTATATAAGAAAAAGAAAAATAAGAAAAATCAGGGACCACAGCAAACCTTTCTACAAGTCACCAAAAGCGAAATAGCTCCCCAAAGTAACATCGGCCACTGACTGCAGTAGGAGCTTTGCTCTGCAGTATCCTCAATCTTAGTAGTGATGCTGTACCACCCCTTAAAGTCCATCCTTTTCTGTCTGAATCATTTGGACCAGGGTTTCAGTCTGCTGCTTCAGTGATACAGATACTCAAGAATATTTGATACGGAAGAATATTTAATATGACAGAGGCTTGGTTGTAGGGAATGTATATTGTGTCACACGTGTTGCGTGTCTTCTCACCATGTTGTAGAGGGGAGTGGTGTTGATCAGTAACTGGATGAGGACCCTGGTCAGCTCTTGCAGGTTGCTGACCACCTCCACCACCTGAGTAGGTAGAGCTTGGATCTGTTGCACAGGTGGCAGCTTCAGGAGGGTCTGGACCAGGGCAGACAGCTGATTCATTGCCAGGTCCCCTAGACTCCTCATCTGCTTCACCTGAAAGACAAAGTCCTTTTACTTAAAAAGCACCATCTAGTCCAATGTGGTGAGCATTCTTTTAGATATCCCATTGAAAAAAATATTGAGTTAGCTTCATTGATAGGTACGTTTTCTGGTAAAGAAACAAATAAATCCTAAATGTTCCTTTGCAATGACGTTGGTTACAAATCAATTGTTTCCTTGTTTACTTGCCGTTAATACCATTGCACATTTTTAAAATGCCACTGCACGAACCATTGTACCTGAGACATGTAGAAAGCCATCAGGTTCGGTAGCATCATGACCACCACCTCCATCATTTGAGTCAGCCCCACCTAAGAAAAGACAAACAACATGAAGATGTGTGACAGCAAGTTACTAGAAACTTAATGATGAAGACAGTGTGTCAGTGATCAGAGACCCATGGCAATGAATCCATTCACCTCAAGATACAGTCAATTATGTTCTCTCTCTTTTTCTACTTTCTATATTTCTTATTAAATCCCTACATACCCCCCACTTGATGTACCAACTACATCAGTATTGTGACAGTAATTATGACACAACCTGGTATTGTCAGGCATAGTGTTAGATGAGTGGGACATAACAACACAGACAAAAGCGATGGGTTTTTAGGACTACAGGCCCTCTGTCCTGAGTGATCCCACCAGTCTCTTCACAGAAGACCCAGTGACCCCTTCCCTTCCTCACTGTTTCTCTCTTCTGATCAACACTAATATGTTGGCACTGAAACCTGGGTATTCCCATAGGCTACAGAAAACAAGCCAAACCGCTACTTTGCACAGGGGTAGCTGTCATGTTTCCATTACCCCTTTAGACCTCAGCAGGGACACAAGTAAATGACCCGTGTAAATGAACAAGAACTGACAGCCTCGGCAAAACTAGTCATTAGCCTGAAAAAATATGAAGTGTTTTTCTCAATCTGAATATTCACATTGTTGTGCTGTTCGATGGTGAGAGGTTGGGGTGGGGGGTATAATTTAAAGCCATTCGAATGAAACTGGAAGTACCTGAGAAATAATTTTCACACTATGTAAAGGAATATCCACACATATGACTACCTGAATATGTGCGTTAAAAGTCATGTCTACCTGCTCAACAGTGAATTTTAAGCCTGTACCAGCACTGTTTAAAAACCACAAGGTCACGTGTAGATCTGAAGTAGAGCCAGCGCATCTTTAGGGGACTCAGCAACGTGAGCGTCAGCCCACGCTGCTTGTGTGATGGATTTTGCTCCAGAATGGCAAACGTGGCACACATATTTTACAGGCAGTCTCCAGGCCACCCCCCGTAGGCTCCATTTTTGTTTTTTAGGTGGAGGAAAAGTGGGTCAGCCAAAGTGAGACAGGGAGCCCGCAGTGCCCTCTGTATTCCTGTCCTGTCAAAACAAGAGGGCTCCCAGTCAAAAGAGGGGAGACAGGGGAGGCGAAACTGTATCTGAGTAAAACGTGACATGGTGCCATGGTGACTGCTGCCAGGTCCTGCCAAAGTGCAGCCAGAAGCCGGGCATGCCACCATGGAAACAATCACACTGGGAACACACAAACCGTCCCAGCGATGAACACCCACATTCTGATATTTCTACAAAGACAAGCATGATTAATGTATGTATGTACATTGTGTGTATGTTACTTGTCCTAACATACAGACACAGTCACAATCACCCACAAAGATGCAGACAAACACACACACACGTACACACACACACACACACACACACACATACAGACACACTGTAGAACACGCCCCCTGCCAAAACAGACATACACACACGGTAGCAGACGTCGCCAGCTCACGTTTTCTCTTCTGCTCACTCCCCCAGTCTCTCTGGGGTGTCTTCTGGCCTTTAATGAGGAGCTGTTTGATGTGAGCCGACCCTTATGGGTCTCACCGGTGGCCCACTCCCCTCCCGGCGACCCACCCCTCCCCTCCCTCACTGGACGACCGCTGTGCCACTCTAACGCGTTTATCTTCCAATTACCCACAGGCCAACTGCTGGGAAAATGGAGCCAGGTCTCTTTGAATGGGCTTGGTGGGCCTTCACACAAGCTTCATGCTTCCAGTTAGTGCTGCAAATGTATGGTTCATCTTTGTGGCACGTGAAAGAGAAAGTCTGGCCTTGAGATGTCCTCTCCTCCACTCTCTTTTGTGGAGATATTTGAAGGGTAGGCATATCACCTACGCTTGTTTCATCAGTTTTGCCCATAGTCCTGGCAAGTCTTAGTTTATATAAGAACATGATTATTCTCATTGCTGTTGAGGAAGGAAAAGTTCAGGACTGCTTTGCCTCCTACTTTTTACCAAATGTTTTGATAACTTTTTGCTACTCCTCAAAACGCCTTGCTTGTACATCATGATCAAGGAGTCAGAGATTCACTGAGATGTTGCACATTCTGGAAACTAACTGTAAGATTTTTGTTTGCTTGCCTTAAATGCTTGCTGTTCACTTCTGAAATAAAAACCATAATGATACAACATAGAACACTGAATTACATCTCTATTTTATTTAGAGTTAGAGTCTGTTACACAACTCAACAGATCTACCAAACATCACTTCAAACCAGAAACCACCCACTCTTAATCCCTCACATTCTCGACCTCCCTAGACTTCTATCTGTCCATCTCTACCGGACACCATCCTCCCTCTCTTATCTGACTGTCTGTGTTCTACAGCAGCAGCAGTGGGCTGTAATCGTCACGTAGTACCTCATCCCCCTGGGCGTACTGTAAACCAACCCAAACAGCTCTGCCCAAACAAACATGGATTCCTCTCCAGATTTAAAAGAATGTTTGCAAGAGATCAGAATGTACTGTGCACTTTGGTCACATTCACGCACACAAGAGTTAAAGGATGAGAGCATTTTATTTATCGTATTTATACTTCACTTCAAATCTGACATAATGATATGGTAATTAGCTAGTAGAGTGTGTTTATCAGGAAAAATAATAATATTCATTAATATGACTGACTTGTTTTCATCTCATTATCTCTGTAAATGCATAGCTGTCGGTCTGAAGTGGCAGTTCTCATAACATATATCATATCTTATGCATATGGACCTCAATATTGGCAGAAAAACAGTCTAAGCAGTATTTTGCATGGTGTTTTTCTTCAAATATCTAATAATACAACTAACCCTGCTTGGAAGTTTATAAGAATACTTTACAAGAGTTGAATGAACTCTTGGTTACGTACAACTTAGTATGGATTTCCGATTATACACCTGACCAACCATCTCTTGCTGTCTCCTTCTCTCAGTCTACATGTTTCTTTTTCCCCCCTCCATTTCTCTTTTCTCAATGTGTCTTTGTTTCTCTCTCTCTCTCTCTCTCTCTCTCTCACTCCTGTTCCTCTCTCACTGCCTCTCTATCACTCTGTATGAAACCGCAGAATCCCCAGGAGGCCCTTGCTCAAGGAACACCTAATGAGAGAGCCGTGCCTGTTGAAGGAGATCCCACTCTTGCTGCTCATGTAGGCAGGAAATCAAGGGAGTGCCAGAGGCCTTATGGGCCGCCCAACCATGGGGCAGAGCACGTAGCCCAGTTATTTTTTACTCGAAACCCAATAAGGCATGACAAGCAGAAAGTGGTGGAGGATGTTGTGATGTCTCAATCTGATGCTGCGATGTTTGGAGGAGTTCCATGGGGATTTGGAGGTAGACAGAACAGAAGGGGCCGGTAGTAGAACATTAGTCTGACGTTTAGATTGACAGGACTGTTGTAGGAGAAACGTCACACTCTGTTTGAAAATGTATTCGATTTTTAAAGATGTTTTATGCAATGAGATGATGCCTTACAAAATGTATTTTAAGGTATAAAGCCTACCTAAAATGAAATGTTTTAGGGAACTAATGAAACTTTAAAAGCAATAATTAATTCCATAAGGTTAACATAACCATGCCATACACAGGTCAATGCAGAGGCCCTGCTGTTGTGGTTTGGTATTTTTTCCAACTATATAGCAATGCCATTTTACCATAACTGGTAATTATCATGACAGCATGCCCACTAGTCCTGTTGTACATATTGAAAATGTCATAAAAGAGGTCCTTTGTTTTAATTTGGTTTTATCAAAATATGATAGGCCTGATCATCATCAAGACATTCTGCTCATAATATTGAAAGCTGCATAAATGTACCTGTCAGGACTAATTTGAAAGGACGTCAGAAAACGACCTTGAAGCTTTTCTTAAGTTCATCAAGGCGTTCACAGAATATGCAAGAAGCTCAAGAAAACGAAAGAGATCAGTGTATCAGCCAAAGTAAAATGTTCAGAAAAAAACTTTTTAAACACTTCTGCCAAAAGCTACTAGAACAAAAATGGTTAAAAAAGCTTATCCATGGTTCCATTAGCAAAAGCTTTCCCTCTAAGTAAACAAACGAAAGTGAACTGACTGAGACAAAAAAAAATGAGAAACTGGGATGAAGAAGACTACGGTTTCCTCACTGTGTCAGCAACGACCCCTAGTGGCAAGAGGACGCGGTACAGCTGCTCCCTCAATTTCAGGGCTCGGTGGTACAGTTGGAGACTCAGGTTTAGCAGAAGGCAGCGCACACGCGTCCACATCCCAGGTTCGTCATTGTCATCGCTGTCCTCATACTCCTGAGCCCTGATCTCGAATTCCTGCCCTGAAATACACAAGGACACACAGTAACGCTTTTTAAACAGTGCCTAGCAAAGCCAGCTCAAACTCTTATTCAGCATTGTCCCTCAGTGAGCAGCTCTGGTGAAACTTGTATAGGAGTAAAGGTGGTTGAGTGATGATAATTTCACCCTTAATAGTTTAAGCCCTGTCTTTGCTTATGTGCGCAGAGCATCTGTCTGTCACCTTGTCCATGACATGATCTACCACACTCTTATCTTCATGTGTCATTCCCTCCCACAAATGGATCTGAGTCATCTCAGGCTGGGAGTATTGGTGTACTCATTCATCTTTTCCTGTGGTAAGAAATGCTGGGCACTTTGGCATTGGACACACTGCATTATACTGATAATGCATGTGCATAATAAATCCCCCTTGACACAGCAAGCCGGCATCAGAGAAGCCCTCTGGTGGTTGGTTTTCCAATGTATTTGATCATTTAGAACATTCTTTATCTTCTTATCTTAAGAGGCTCACATTTTATAGAGTGTGCTTATCAGCACTGATTAGAATTAATGTTTAACCAATTAATTAAAAGTAAATGTGATATTAAAACTGACTGTACCGCAACCACAGATTACTCATTTATGGTCAACTCAAACCTCTCTGGAAACTGTGGACATAGCTCTCTATTTTAAGTATCTCATCAAGTTGGAACAAAATGTACCCGTCCCACTAGGGATTGATCAATGTGTGGGGCTGCATGCCAAGTCAGCTCTACGTTATTTCTGTTCCTAACAGAATGATTTCAAGTCTCAGACTGGGGTGTGCAAAGTTATGCTAATGCTACAGTCTGTGAATACATTTAGTGAACCACCTTAGTTTAGCTACCGCATACATTCTCTGTGAATTCTATGACTTTGAGTTTCCAATTTAGAGACTCACGCATGGTTGGGGGCAGAGGCAGGTAGTGAGAGACAGCCTCCTCGGTACGTGTGAGGACCTCGTCCAGACTTGAGGTCACAACCTGGCCCATTTCGGAGTTCTGCAGGGTTATCAGCAGGTCCCAAGTGGCATCCACAAGATTCTCCATCTCTTCAATTAGACGAGTCTGAACATCATCTACAGTCAGGTAAAAGCCGTCTTTCAGATGAGCCAATGCCTGTGAGAGATCGGAGAGATTCAGGGAAAGGCACAGTTACTTATGCTGTGAAATACTGGGAACAAGTTGTTAGTTGGAAGGGTAACTTCAAGGAACTGTGTCTGTATATGTGATAATGTTCATTGTTCACAGCATTCAGCAAACTGACTAGTTGAAAAAACAATAACCTGCAGCTTTACTACTGTAGAAATGAAACTCTACTGGAATGACATTGATGATCATATACTTTCTTAAACATTTGCAAACAGTTTGATAGTCTTCAGCTATTTTAGTTGGTCCGAAACTGATCTTACAGTGATTTCGCGACTTAAGGCAGTAGAGACTGGACCATCATTTACAATGACAGTGTTGGGTAACATGAATGTCTCTGATTGAAGATCATGTAAAATGGTTTGAGTCATCACAGTGGAGAGAACAGGGTGTTTCATTCCATTACCCAGAGGATAAGACATTGAGGACACCAACCTCCTCTGCTGACTGGTTCAGGACTGGAAAGTTTTTCTCCATATTGTCCAATCCCATACAAGCATAGTGGTTGACTGCATCAACTGTGACAGGAAGACAACCAGACAAGGAGTATGCTTGTAAACAACAAGTTTTGAAACAACAAGTATTTCGGAAAGGGCGAGTAAATTGCAGATAGTGCTCTATGGCCCAGGGTGTAGTGTCATCTAGCGGTGAGGTTGCAGATTGGTTGCAACCAACTGAATACCCCTCCCTTTCCAAATGTGTAGAAGAATGTATGTTAGGTGCCAGTAGACCGTATTGAAGAGCCATAAGTGATGAGGTTATTTTAGATAGATATTTAGAAATCGTATCTAATTATTTAGTCTGTCAAATTATAGGTCATAGGACATGGACTGTAAATTGTGAAGTTTTTCTATGTTAGTTGTTTAATGTTACACTTTTATTGGCAATCATTTTCAGCATCTGTGGGCTGATCCCAGTAACATCACCGAGGGTCTTTTGGGTCTAAATAACAAAGATATATTCCAGTTTTGGTGCATTAGTGAAAAATTACACTCCTAGTAGCAATTCGATTAGTAAATAAAAACAGTAAGTGTGCTGTTTTGTTTTGTTATTGTACTGAATATGTTACCTTTAGTAAGCTCAAATATCCATTGCTTGGGTTTTCATTTCAAATAAGTATACTGAAACCCTCCTACAATGACCCCCCTGTCATAAATGGCGGAGTAGACTCACTCTGCGGTTCGAGGCTCTGCATCAGGGGTCCGGCCCGCTGACGGGCAGTCAGGCGGAGGAAGTGCAGCCCGAGGCCAGACATGTCTCCCATGAAGCCCAGCAGAGGGTAGCGGTCTCTCAGCACCTCATACACAGAACTCACGTTCTGTAGAAAAGAGCTGACGAGGGGAAGGGCAGCTACCCGCTGCACTGCATTCCTCTGCAGAGGATAGAGAAAAAAACACTTCAATTTTACAGGAAAATCTCAATGTAATACACCATGCCATTGCATACTTTAACCAGTAGGTAGAATCAATTGGTGACTCATGCAAATATTTCTGAATACTACACCAAAAACACTGCAAACCTAAATGTCCACCATAAAGAGGTTTTGCTGGCTGAAAAGGGTTCTTGTCAGCTTAAAAAATTATAAAACTGATATCTTTGTAAAATATTTTACTTAAATTCTTCAATATCAGTGGAATTTGTGAATGGAATTTGACTCTGTGTTGCCCAGCTGGTCCACTCACCTCACTGTTCTGGTTGCTTGGATATGACATGACACCTTGCCTCTGAAAGAGTAAAGAAGTCAAAGGAGGACAGTGGTCCATTACATGGTGTTTAAGCCCATGTCTGACACTCATTCATGATACAAGGAAGATGTGAGGTCCTCTGAGAAACACCACTGGCTGTGAACCACATCTCCCATGAGGCAGTCAGCTGCTGAGCCATTACCATGCCTATTTGTGATTGACCATGACAGCATGGAAATCCAGTTAACTCGCAAGTCTGCTGACCTCCCATTTGGGTTCCGAACCGCAATATGACGCTAACGCTATTGGCATTCAAGACTGATAAGATATTCGCATTCAGATTTGTTAACTAAATGAGTATTTGTAGATACCACATATACAAAATTGCATAAATAATTCGCTTTATAAATGTAAATTCCTGATTTCTCCAGTAACAATTGTTTTTTCAGATATTTAAAACTAGCCATGTAATTCACATCTCCATTTGAAAGAGGAATTTGAAACATTGAATATCCAAACTTGTATTTTGGACTGCATCATTTTTAGACAGACCTGCATCAGTGCATCAGTGCATCACTGTTTTAGACAGTGATTTTGAAATATTTTTCATTTCAAATGAACGTGAAATCATGGAGAATCAGATGAAAGCATGCTACAAATGTCTATTATCACACTAAAGGCAGGCAATTTTACTAATTATTTATTTTGCACACATTGTTCAAGCAAATACAATGAACTCTTCTCCTAGTAGATGCTCTACTGGTGCCACAGTATGAGCGGTCATGAGACTCTCAGGACACATGGGATAGTTAATACATGTGCACACCTAAGACAGCTGGTAATGTTTCCATACCCAAAATAATGAATGCATGAATTAATATATATATTAATGAATTCATAATAATCTTACCTGCGAGATAAATGGAAAATGTGCAGGTTTAAAGAATCAGTCGCTTCAAGATGCTGTCAGGCTCTGTATGCTCTCTCCTCTTCTTATCAAACTTGTCTTCAGCGGCAGTGGATCTTTCTTAATTTGTATGGTGCCAGCACATGTGACGTGTGAGTCTAAGGCCACTTCTGATTCATAGGTGGAGCACAGCTAATTACACAGAGAAGAGCTCTGTTCTAGCACTTTTTATATACTGCGAGCATAATCATTTTCATAATCCTTAGAAATGCAAATGCTAAAATGTCATGATATCAAACTTAGAGGGGGAATTTTTTGTCTTGTCTGAGCCCTTTAACATACATTCAGTAACAACTGCATTGAGCTGTTTATGTTCTGTATGTCGTAATGACGTAATGCAGGCATATCTCATGAAAACGATTAATACAATTTAAGTGTTTACTCCATGATAAAGACTTACTCTGTGTTACTTTTCACTATTGACAGTGCATTGTACATTCATAAAGGGTTATAAAGTATTCATAATGCATCATAGCATATCCTGTATAAAGCATGTAAAGTGTTTTGATGCTCTAGTATAAGCCTTACTCAACTATTGTTATGAAAGCCTGTATGGAGTCACATATGGCTCCATAAAGAGCATTTGGTGAATAAACAGCCTTTGACATAAAGCAAAGATGTCATCTGTGCCATTGTGCATTCTGATACTTCAAGCTGTAATGGTTCATACTATGAGAGTGTAACACTTTACGAGTGCAGTCATTACTTTGTATGAATAGTTATATAGACTTATGTTAATCATTATCAGGCATATTAAGTAAAGTTTAATGTTATGTTACGTTATATACCTATGACACACAAGAATACCCCACCAACAACACCAGCCTTGTGGAATTAGGCCCACAACATCAAAGCAGTTTTTATTGGTTTATGTTGGTTTGTTGGTTTGAGTCCATTCAGTGAGTGGTAACAAATTCAGTCAAAGGTATGATATTCTGTTTCATTTTGGGAGAAAATTATTGGGTTGATTGTTTTCCTTTCATATACACAACTGAGCAGACAAGTCATCTTCACCAGTGTGTGTCATACTTTTATAACAGGCACAAGTTCTAGAAATGAATTCAAATCTTTAAATATTTCAACTTTCAAGTTAGTCATATATGACTGTATAATCATCTGCAAGAAATTCGATTTTCTAAGGCGTGACAGGGGAATTTTTCGACGTGGCATGGAATTCATAGGATGATTTGGGGTTTTCCTTTGAAAAAGGTCAAAGTATGACATCAGACAGTGGCAGATGGACAACAAACTGGAATATGACTTACAATAAATAATGCTAAAGAGAATATTCAGATAATGTCAATGTGGAACTTACAGTAAGTTTGTACCAGAATATCACGTAAAACATAATCACTGACTGCAGCCCAACATAATGCAAAACAATGAGATTATATCTCATTTGATAGTATAGGGTTATAGCAGGGGCACACTGTAAGAAGGTCCATTCATAACACAATGATCCTTTGGCAAAACTGGGGAAAAGGACCAATAAAGACACAGACAAGTCACATCAATTTCACACCCCATTCATGGAAAAAGATGATTTCCCCATTACACTGGCATATTTGCAGTCACTTGACTATAGCTCTTTTCATGAGGTCAGTCAGACACTCAACTACAGGCAAGGATTGGCCATTGGGAAATTCGGGAATGTTCTGTGTGGGCAGGTCTTGGGAGAGCCAGTCAGTTTTCTTTGTAACAGTATGAAGCCCAAGGCTAAAGCGACTATGGCTTTGATATAGCTTATACAAATTCTGGTCACTTGACAGCACATTTCTAGGCTGCTCTTTGTTGTCAGTCTGCCCCTGCCCAGCTAGATAACCTACTCATAAAACACTTTAATAATGTGTAATGATGTTCATAATGAATGTCCACAGCTGCTATTCAAAGCAAGTTCAGACCAGCAAAAACACTGGAAAACAAATGTGATTTCCTGTGTCTGTTCATTCTCCTCTTGTCAGATAGATGTGTCTGACTTTCAGCATCTTCTTCACCCACTTGTATATTGAATGTTACCAATATTATTTCACAGAGACATTATAGGAACTCTGATATTAAAGGAAATTGATCTGGGCAGCAAAAAGGCAAAAACTGGAATGCTGGCAACAACACCCCTAGTATGTAGCATGGCGTCCAAGGGGAACGAGCACACTGTCACCACTACAGACACCACCGTCTCAGACAGACCGATTGAATGCCGCTTTGATATCCCCCATCAGGACACCCCGCTAGCACTCCTAATACCACCATGGGGCCCGGGGGAGAACGTCCTCCAGGTTTTTCAGGTCTCTGCAGCAGTCAGCCCCCATAAGGCAGCAGGGCCGGACGCAGTGTCCCCTAGAGCTCTGAAAGCCTGCGCTACTGAGGTGGCAGATGTGTACAGACATCTTTATCACCTCGCTGGCTCAGGCTGTCGTCCCTCGTCACTTTAAACACTCGGCCATTGTACCAGTTCCTGAAAAAGCCACACACAACCTGCATGAACAGCTTCTGTCGTGGTGGTGCTCACATCAGTCGTCATGAAATCCCTCGAGAAACTGGTGGTGAGATTCATAGACTTTGTCATACCTGTGATGTCATACCTGTGACCACCGATCCCCTTCAGTTTGTCTACACTACAAATGTGGCAGATTAAGGGCTGCCCACTCCCACCTGCAACTGGACAGAAAGTGGGAAACGTGGGAAATACGATTTCAGCAGCACTGAACCGCAGCACTGGAATCTCCCAGGGCTGCAGCCTGAGCCCTAGACTCTTTCCCCTCTATACTCATGTTTGTCCACCCATAAACTCAGCTACATTTTCAAATTTGCAGATGACACAACCACCCTCTTATGGCTTATTAAGGGAAACAATGGATCGCACTGCAGGCAGCTGGTGGATGAGACACTTGCCTGTGGGGAGGAAAACAATCTCGTCCTCAATACTGACAAGACCAGAGGTATCACTGTCACTGTCACTGCTGAAGACCATTCAAACCGCAGAGAGGATAATTGGAACATAGCTCCCCCCCATGGACACTCTGATCGCCCACCGCTGCGGGGACAAACTGCGGCTATTCCCCGAGACTCGCATCACCCTGGCCACTCTCTGTATGACTGATGACCCTTCAGACACCAGCTGAGATACCAGAGAGCATTAGAACAAACAGGAAGTGCTTTCACGACAGTTTCTTCCCGGAGGCTATCAGACTACTTGCGACTGTCATTGAAGCTGGAAAGAAATACCCGGCCCCCAGTTAACTCACACACAGGCATACTTTTTTTTTTAAACTTTTTTTATACACACACACACACACACACACACACATGCTCTGTTGTTTTTGTGTTTCTTACTGATTGAGAGATCCACACAGGAATTCCGATGCTCTTACAAATTTGTACCTGAGCAAATGGCAAATGAAGTCTTGAATCTTGAGAAGCACTCAGTCTTGTAACAGCAAGTCACAAGTTCATAGTTTGGAGCTGGGAACAGACAGCGTTCATGTATGTGTGTATGAATGTATGTCTATATGCATGTCTGTGCATGTGTGTTTGTGTGTGTGTATGTGTGTGTGTATTGTCTCTACTTCCTGCATTCATTTTTTTTTCACTGTTTCTATCCTCTCTGAGTTGACATATTTTCTCCATCTAGAATGCACTTCTGCAGACTAACCACTAGGTGTCCTCTTGGTGCAGGTGTGTTTGCATCCGGCACTGTTAAGACCCTTACATCATATTTGGAAAGCAGCAATGAGGTCATGAAGAGTATTGTTACATAATTTCCAGGAGGCATGAGACACCATAGTAATTTCTCTGAATCAGCTCCTGTCAATCACATTATCATCCAACAAAGGATCCTTACAGCCAGAGGTGTGGAAGCATTAGTTTTTTATTTATTAATTCATTTTAAGCATTATTTTATTTTAATTCAGAGCAACATATCAAAGCTGACTTGTTTTCCAAGGCTGTACAAACCCAGTCAAAATGTAAATATTTAGAGCTTTATATATCATTTTATTCAGTAACGTTACAAGGCTTCAGTGATTGAAGAATTGTGTCCACTGTAGCTGTACATGCGAAATGGTGTGGTAAAAGTCAGAATAAATTATCAGGCGAATTCTGTAGTGTACCACTTTAACGTTTTATTTGCACATTCAATATGTGTTAACAAAACCAACAGACAGACTAGCATTAGTGTTATATTTTGCGTATTATTTCATGGCATTTTGCAGATTTGCAAAGGTCAATTTTTTCCCAGTTACTTCAGACTCACACTCCAAGTATATGCACAGTTTGCACAATTCAAAGTACTGTATAATTTACAACAATCCCTGGTCATGATCAGCACATTAATTAAATACAGCTTTCATTTGATTCCATTTTGTACATCTAACCACATAGTCCAAATCAGGTTGGTTAGAGTTCAAAATACAAAAAACAGCATTGGATGTGAAGGCTAGGCTCAGAGGAGTGAAGGGAGTTTAAGAGGGCGTTGACTTGGCAGGGAGTTAAGCTCATGTGTGTTATGAGAGCACTTAGCCTTCCAATGTGTCCAAATATCCCTTAGCACCACCTACAGCAGAAAGCTACAAGGAATCTGCCAACGCAGAAAACATCCATTCAGATAAAAAAAAAACAGCTTTCATTGTGGCAAAAAATGCTGATGTATGACACTAAGAAACACATGTAAATAATTGGCTCCCACGTGTGTCTCTGTGCACACAGACAAACAAACGAAATGTGCAGGGTTGGGTTATCAAGCTGAGGCTTTCTTAACACCTGGTAAATGATGATGAAACTGGTGGTGAAGTTCACAGGTGTTTCGCACTAAACTGTGCCACCTTCACAGGAGCCAACCGTCTTCACAGGACCCTACAGTTTTCACAGGAGCCTACAGTGCCTTGGCAAAAACAATACTATAATTCACACTACAGCACTGTTGACAGACTATGCGGATGTGTGCATACTTTTATCTATATGTGTGTCAGGGTGGCGTGTAAGGATGTGTCCGTGATGAGTAACAAAAGGAAGGCCTTTTCTATGTCCTCAGAGAACAGAGATGACACCATTTTTTCAGCATATATGTGTATTTTCTCTGCTTCCTGCGCAGATCGCAAATGTTTTGTTGTTTCACCGTTTCGTCCTCTCGTTCCTCTCTGAGTTAGCAGGAGGGGCCTCAGCTGTGTTCAGAGGCTCTGAGCGCTCGAGTGCTCTTGCTGCTCTCGCCATAGGAGATCCCCAGAAGCCTGTGGCCAATCTTACACACGTCATCTTGCAGACTGAAACTAATACAGCACAGGAGTTATGCAACATGTATTCTCATCTTTAATCCCAATAAGGTATACGTAACAGGTGTGATTATATAAAGACCAAGATGGGCGATGGGAGTGAGGAGAGGCAGACACTTGTCTATGAGAGAGAGAGAGAGCGAGAGAGGGAGAAAGAGAGAGGTCAAAGTGACTTCTTCCACGTCACAGCAGTGCTGTGGTGGTGGCCCACCTGTGTCTCATCCTTCTGGTGGGTGTGTGCCTTGCCAAACCCTAGCTCCGCTCTCCACTGCGCATCACCCTTGTGTCTGTCCCATCCACTGCAAGTCACACTGACTGACAGCAGGTAAAGGAGGCTATGAGGATGGGAACTTTCCACTGCAGTTCAGACTTAGTCATTTGAATGTTGCCATTACTGAACTAATACTGTCTTGAGACTGAGTAGAAAATAGCCACAGAGGGGGTTGGATGGATGGGTTCTAAGGGAAAATAAAATGCTAAGATGAGAAGAACTGATATGAATTCAAACCCACATACAGCAAGTCTTGACAAGATTTCCATGAGACATCCTGATAGTCGTCTATCATCCTGATCGTGAAATATAGAACAATTCAAAGGTTTTGCAAGGCAATGTTGGTGCACTAATTTCACTTTTTACAAAAAAGTCGAAACAAATACAAAAGGGCAACCTAAAAAAGTGGGAGGCCTTGACAAATTAGTGTAATCCTATACTGTACATGAAGAAATGCAGTCATTTCAGTCATGGGTGTCTGTCCTTCATTAAAATCCTCAATTGCGCCCCCTACAATCAGGACTATAGCTCATATGTAATAGTTTTTTATAAGCCGGTGAGATGGCTGTGTGAGGTGCAAGCCGTCGCGTCACAATGAGAAAGCACAGAAGACAGTGAGAGCTGCAGTTTAGTTATTCTGACCAAGACAGAGCAGTATTGGGTATGTTACAGTAGCTGAGCACAACCTTTTTCTACAAAAAAAACAGGGTTTGTTTATGGTAGCAATCCCAAGGCAGTCGCTGTCTAGTGGTATTATTGGTCAGAAAGTTCTGTTTTGAGTCTGATATTGAAGAGCCAGAGAAGCATGAGGGAAGGAGCTTGATTGGGGGCAATATGTCTGCTCAGAAATCGTCATCCCAACTCATTAGCAAGTCTTACAATGAAATAAATCTTCCAAAAGAAAAATAATTTGACATCACATTTTTAGAACGATTGCTGTACACCATCTGCCTGGTTTGCTATATTTGGTTGAACAAAAAAATATCACTCTATTTCAACAACAACACTTCTTTTTGCTCACTGGCTTTCTTTTCTTGTGGAAAAAAAACATCTGTTTCATTGATCTGACATGCGATACAACCAGTGCAAGGAGAGATTAGTGAATTCCGACGTTATACAATTATTAGAAAATGAAAAGCAAAACTTGGGCTTCGGTCCCCAAAACACCACCACCAAAAGATGATAACAGTCTTGTATTCATAGTCATATTTTGTTCTCCATGGTGACTATTCTTTTGTGACAGTGTAATTGTATATGTGTGTCACAACTTGTGTTTTTAGTGTGTCAGTATTTGTGTTCAAGTCCTTTTTGAATGGAAACTGATGTTTAGTTCCCTTTGTCCACTTTGTTTAGAAGAGTGAGATCACTCTCAGACAGAGGTCTTTTGCTTACATATGTCAGTGTGCATGAACTTCTGGTGTCCATGTATGTGCGTAAATGCATATGCATGTAGGAGTTTAAATGAGTGTTTGTGTGTATGAGCATTTGTGTATGGGTGTATATATGTGTGTGTATGTGCGACTGTGTTTGGGTGTGTATGTGAGACAGAGAGAGGAGATGAAGGCATCTCACCTGTACAGAGTTATTTTGCTTTCATATATGAACTTGCATGTGTGCATGTATTCTGTTTGTAAGTAGGCATGACGTTTGCATGTATGCATATCTGTCTGTGGGTTTGTTTGTGCATGTACGTTTAAGTGTATGTCGAAGACATGTTGGTGCGTGCATGCGTATGCGCGTGTACATCTGTGTGTGTGTGTGTATGTATGTATGTGTGTGTTCTCAGCCGGTTCTAGTACTCGCTCAGGCTGTGCCACTTGGACACCTCCCGGCGCGGGTTGCCGCAGACCTCATGCCAGTGGGCAGCGCCGGTCGGCAAGGAGCTCCGCGCCCCCAGGACCAGGCGGCCCACCACCTCGTTCTTAGTGGTGCGGTCGAAGTCCATGACCAGGAACTCCACGGAGATGTCGGGCAGCAGCTCGGCCGGCACGTCGTAGATGAAGGACTCGTTGAAGACGGGGTCCAGCGTGCCCTTCTTCACGTGGGTCTTTTTCTTGGCGATGCGCCGGCGACCGTAATACACGTTCACTTTCACGTACGGGTCTAGGGAGTACGGGGGTTGGGGGGGGATTGGGAATATGGAAAGGGAAAGGAGATAAAGAAGAGGGTAGGGAAGAAAAATGGGGATGGAAGGAGAAAAAAAGAGAGGAAAGAAGAGGAGAACGAGATGAGAAAGCAGCAACACACTAGGACACTCGCATAGTTAAACTGAAAGGATTGAGACAGCTTGCCTAATTGAATGCCTTTAGTTAACTGAAACCCGTGTGGTTTTAAACCTCTGAAGATTAAATCAAAGAGATCTCAACATTAAAAAATCTACATTAGTGACATACATGAATTTTTTTTTTAGTTTTTCTTTATACTTAAAAACAGCTAAAACTACCAGTGGTTTAGTCTACTGTATTATTAGAAATGTCCTGGCACAGAGTACATTAAATAGATATGACATTAACACTCACTGCCAGAGAGTCCGGTGATATCCATCTTGGGGAGGTGCTTGGCCTTGAGCACCACCACGCTGAGCCGGTGAGGGACAGGCTGGTAGGACAGAGACACCAGCAGCTCCCCGCGGCTCACACACTACACACACAAGACACAGGACATGGAATCAGTATGTATACTAACACGAGTACATATCTTCATCCTCCCTCTCTGTATCTTTCTCTCTCTCTCTCTCTCTCTCTCTCTCTCTCTCTCTGTCTAACATACACACACAATCAATACTTTTTTTTTTAAAGTATTAACATCAGCAAAGTCCATATCTATGGACTGTTGTATGCAATTCATTGCATGTATGCTGTAAGCAATATTGGATGTAATGCACGAATCACACCACAATACACACACACAGGGAGAGAGAGAGACACAGAGACAAAAACAAATATTTATTCTATACTACTGTATGCTATTACGCTATTATAAGCAACATCTATCATTTTGGCCACAGTGGATTGAGATTAACTTGACTCCAATGATGTCTTGTAGAGAAATTAATTACTGAAAAAAAATTAATGTAAAAAAATAAATGAATATAAATGAATCAGCATTCAAGCATTTCTACTTAGTGACATATCAAAACAGATCTTAATTGACTTCAGCCCAAACTGTTTCTAATTAAAATGACTTCATCTGCAGAGATTAATTTCTAAGATTCAGTCCCTGCTAATTGAATTCCACCCTTGAAAATACAGCAATGGCATCATGAAGGGCAGCCTTGCTGAGTAATACCACTATCACAAAGCACTTCCTAGCTAGAACACAGAGAAGTGAGTCAGACGCCATCGGATCCCATACTTTCTGTGAACCCACTCTTAACCGGTCCTCATTAGAGACCAGCGTTTATTAGAGGAGACAGCCTTGGTGGTGATATCATACGAAAGCCTGGCTGATTAGACGTACCCTTTTCATGAAAGTCCCTTTGTGCCAGAGATAACATGGGCCTTTAAGCATGTCTTCCTCTGGCCAGCTGCAAGTAAAGGCTTCAATGGCCCCTAAAATCAATATACACTGACCTTGCGGCTGGCCAACCCAATATACTGCATCTGAGAGATAGGGAGCTGTTTGTGTGTGTCCAGATGTTAAGGTGACTTGGCATTTTCACCGCCTCCACAAGATCAAGAAAGTAGGATAACACATCTATTTGTAGCGAGGCCCGGCAAAATCACTGAAAAATTGTGGACACTAGAATGTTAGCGTTGGCTAAATGTCATGTATTTAACTCGGCAGGCTTAAACACTATCCTCAAAAGTAATGGCAGCGAGGACAACATCACCTGGAGTGGATTCACCACATCTGCATCTCCACCAGCTGTATGTGATACATCTTATCAGTGGTGAAGTTAGGAGACCTCGAGACTGTTATTAGTTAGCCATAAGAATGTATGCAACTAAGGAGAAAAATCTGTTGTTTCTGTGAACGAGCTAGGTGATGTTTTATGTTTCAAACTTTCAATCTAAACTTCTCGCAAACTTCGAAACAACAGAATGGTGGACCAATATGCTTTTCAGTCATGGCCTTCATTCTCATTATCCTGAGAAAATCACACTGAGCCACACAGGGAATGACAGTGAGTGCCCATGACCATTGGCTGTGTAATGTAACAGCCCCCACCACTGAGTTATAGCATTGTTAACCACCCCCTCTCCTTTACTCTATCCAAATAAAGGTGGATTTTTTTCAGTCTGACTGGTAATGGACTGCATTTATATAGCACTTTTCAACTCATAGAGCACTCAAAGCACTTTACAGATGAATGCCTAAGACATCTACCCATTCATCCATCAATGGCAGAGGCTAATGTCTAAGTTGCCAACCTGCATCAGGAACTGTCTTGCTCAATGACACTTTGTTGAGTCGGGATCAAACTAGCAACCTTCCGATTGCTAAACAACTCCTCTACCTCCTGAACCACTATCACCCACTGGCTGGCACAAGTTGGCACCCACGGGCATCCTCACCTGCATGCTCCTCTTGCTGATGTATTGTGTGAGCTGCACTTTGCCCGTGCTGGGGTCAACGCCGGCCAGTGGCACCACGGCCTCGCCGATGACATCGTCGCGGGCGAATCTGTCAAAGCTGAGCACCAGGAAGTGCAGCGTGAGCTCGGGCAGGGCGCTGTACGGCACGCCGTAGAAGGTGAAAGTCTCGTCAAAGACGGGCTGGCGGGTGCGTCGGAGCACGCGGGTCTTGACGCGGTGCTTCTTCTCGGGCAGGATGGTCATCTTGACGTAAGGGTCAGCACTGTCGGCCCGCTCGTCCACAGCCGGGAGCCCGCGGGCCGCCTGGATGGTAACCACCAGGGCCTTCTTGGGGAAGTTGTAGTCCACGGCAAGGCTGAGCTCGCCCAGGCTTTGCAGCTCGTCTTCGGTGGCTGGGGTGAAAGGAGTGGCTGTGGCGCTGCTCTGGCCGCTGCTGCTGGTGCTGCTGGGGGCCGAGCCGCTCTCCAGGCAGCTGTAGTCGGCCCGGATGGGCAGGTCGCGCTCCATCCTTGGCGGGTGGCGGCTCACGCCCTCACACTGCCCGTCCTCTTCAGGCTGGTGGGTGTAGGGGACCTGCCCGTTTTCGGCCACTGCGGCTCCGTCGACCGCATCCACGACTGCTCCGCCCTGCTCCCCCTCGGTCGCCCCTTGACCCCCGCGCCCCCTCCATCCAGCTTTCCTGGCCAGTCGCACAACTCGCTTGTTGTTTGTCAGTGTCTCCGGGTAGATGCTGATGCCTTTCAGCATGTGGATAAACTTGTAGGGCGGGTCTGTCGAGGGGTTGTAGGGCTCTGATTGAATGCCGTGGAGCTTGTAGGCGCCCGTCAACCGGCGGCGCCGGCGCTGGCAGCACACCCAGAGGAAGACCAGTGTTACCACGGCGACCACCAAGACTCCTGCCCCAATGAAGCCTGCAAGCACTGGGGACATGTCTGAGAAGAGAGGGGACAGAGGAGACAACAGTTAATAACCTTAGCTACATAATCCACAATTACAGCCATTAGTCAATTTATTATTAATGTATTATTAATAATAAGGGGAAAGAAATATAGGGACAAAGTAATGAAGTCACATGGCACAGCAGGTGCTGGATTATTGTCCATATGGACAGTCTGTAGGGGGGGTGAGAGTCTTGGTTAGCTTCTCTGCAGAGGGGTGGTAATGAAGAGAACCACCTTGAATTCCCCCTCGAATGCCGACTGACATCCAGAACCTCAATGCACAGACCTAGGTGGAGCATCGCATTGTGCAGAGGTGGACTAAGCCAATGCCAAGATTGACTGCCGTGGTAAAAAATTCAGCCACTGTATATTGTAGGATCTCAATGACACCAGCAAGCAAAAGCTCTGTGAGACAGTGTGAATTTGGCCATGACGGCAGCACACAAGAGGCACACCACAGTTAGCTAACATGTCTCTCTACACAGCCCAGCAGTAAGTCAACCGACCGTTCAGCCACTGTAGGTGGCTAGACTAGAGTCTTCTACACTGTTATTTGAAGTCCATTATGGCCAATACACAATCAAAGACATAATAATTTGAACTTTTTTTAACAGATGTGTATAAAGTTGCTGATTGCCACACTACAATAGCTGCTCTCAATTGAAGGTTTTCACACTACTCAAAAACTATGGTGGAAAAATATAGGCTAGCATGGATGTCCACAAGTTCAGTTTTGCTACAAAATCTAGTTGATCCTATCACTGTCAATGTAAATTTAATCCACTGAATAGTGACAAGCCTGACCTTACAGGATGCTCAAGTGCTTTTGATAATTTTATATTTGTAGTTATCAATTATCATGCTTAAAATAGCCACTTTTGCAGCACTCTCTGCACTTTAATGTCCACATGAAGACTGGCTTTTGAACAATTTCAAAATAAAAGCCACAGAATACACACACTTGCAAATTCAGTGCCCACGTTTTTCCAGCTGCAAAGGTATTGGTGGTACACTGCATCTTTATATTTTTGTCATCTAAAATATTCTATACTTGTGTACACAGCCCATCCGTCAACATCGTCTTTCTTATATATAACTAATAAATTAGGCCTGATGCAATATGTCAGTCTGACACTGAATGTAAATCGGTGTGTTTGCCTGACTGCATATGTGTTTACATATATGTGCTCACCCAGAGATTTCTTTTAGAGCCAAAGGCCAGATCTTAAATAAAACAACAAAACCTCTCATAACTTCACCAAATTAAAGGATTGTAGGTGGTCTAAACAAGAAGGCTGAGGTACTGCAGTGACAAGATAAATGTTTACAGCCAAATGAAATAGCGACAGGCTGCTGCAAGTCTTTGGTCATGGTCACTAGCAGAGAATAGACTGTCTAGCTTACTGGATACAAACTGCATTGATGTGTACTTGTATTGCATTGTGTGATACATGTCTTATACTACTATATTTATTCAGATTTCAGATTGGGTATGTTTTCACTTTGCTGAGGCATTTCTGTACTGTATTTAGTGTGCGTATGTCTGTGCTCACGGCGAAAGATGCTACGGGAGTGAGTGGTTACTGGGAGTCAGTGAAGAAGTAGGGCGAGCTGAAGGCTGAGATAAGGACTTGTGAACAGCGTAAAGACGCAAGGAAAGGGAGGGGACGGGAGGGGACAGGAGGGGTGTCTCAGGTAGGTGGCCAGTGTCATAGGCAAGGACATGAAGAGTGTCAGTGTCATAAGCAAGGACATGAAGAGTTCAGCAATGCTCCTTTTAAATAGGACTCTGAGAATCTTAAGAACATCACATTCTTTCTATCATGTCCTCTAGGATCTTCCATTGCTGTAATTAGTGGAGCGAAACATGTTTTACAGACAAAACTAAAGACGTCGTAACATTCAACTTTCTCTCATATTAAATCTGAAAATATATCCTTATAGTACAAATCCATGGCACATCTACAGCACATCATATCAAGGGACAAGAAAAACACCTTCCTGAACCGCAAAAAAACCTGCAGAAAATCAAAACAGCATTGCAAAGACTTATTTTTGTCCTACAAACTGTCTATCCCCTGGCTTGTCTCAGGGCCCCTTCGCAGATGTGTGCTATTAGCAGCTCGTGAAGCGGACAGTATCCTGAGCCCTCCCACACAAACAGGCTGAATCATCAGCCCCTCCTGCGCGGCTCGCTGCTGCGGCCCCGTGGCATGGAGCCCGCAGCGTGACAGGAGCGCCTGCGAGACGTGAATCAGCACATCTGTGATGGGCGTACCGGGACGTCACTGTCTGTGTGGGCGCAGTGGCGGCATGAGAGATGGAGAGGCCATCCACTTTCACCTGCTTGTGGGTAAATGGTGCCTATATATGTATTTGTCCTGGTAGGAAGAATGGATTGGAAGGCAGGTTACTTCCTGTTGGAAGGGATGAGGGGTTGTCTATATATTGACAGTGGAGGTGGGTGGAGAGGTGACATGATTGATGAGAGGTTCAGTAGGTGCCTATGAGAGAGATAGGGTGGTGTCTACCTAGCCATCTAAGTGTGTGTGTGTGTATAAGTGTGTGTGTGAGTGTGTGTGTGTGTGTGTGTGTCTGTGTGTGTGTGTGTGTGGGGGGTGTGTGTGTGTGTGTGTGTGTGTGTGTGTGTGTGTGTGTGTGTGTGTGTGGGTATATAAGTATGTAGGTGGAACACTTTGCTTATGAGTGGGACAGGCAGAAACAGACGTGTCTCTAGGCGAAGTCTATGTGTAAGCATCATTACTGTCTGCAGGTAGGATAGGGCTGTGTGTCCTGTGTCTATATATAACAGCCTGGAGGTGGGTAGAAGGGAGAGGTGGCAGGTGGACTTTTCTTATCTGTGAGAGATAGACAGTTAGGGTACTGCCTGCAGAAGGTGTGAGGAAGGAGACTGTCCCTATCTCAGTGAGGAGAGTTAGACAGGTGGACAGACAGGCAAGTGAGTGACTGCTGTGAAGTGGTAGGAGATGAGGGAGGGAGAAGAGGTAGAGCTAGGAAGAGTTTTTGGTTGAGTGGGTTGTATGACACACAAGGAGATCTGATGTTGGAAATCACAGCACAGGCTAGTGCATTTCCAGAACTTTCCTTCACTGACCTTAAATTTGAACTGGTATTTTTTATGTGCATGTATGGATAAAGAGGCTTTGTTCCTGGGGCAGAGCTGTGTGTGTGTGTGTGTGTGTGTGTGTGTGTGTGTGTGTGTGTGTGTGTGTGTGTGTGTGTCTGTCTGTCTAAGGGGTGGAGGAGTGCTGGCAGGCCTGTGTTCTGGTTTGTGTGCCACCACTGAGGCATGATGGAAGAGCAGCTGAGCACACAATGCAGCATACCAAACAGCCTTGCCAGTCTGCAGCAGGGGAGAGACACACACCCATATGCACACACACACACACACACACACACACACACACACACACACACACACACACACACACACACACACACACACACACACACACACACACACACACACACACACACACACACACAAACACACACCCATATGCACACACACACAAGCAGACAGGATACACACACACACGTATATACGAGCAGACAGGACATACACACAAATGCATGCACACACACACACACACACACACACATAGACATATGCAGAAAAGACACACACACAGAGAGAGAGAGAGAGAGAGAGCAGATGTGGAGGACACATGAAACCTGACAGAACACACACTTGTACAAGAGCTGACAGGACACACACACTCACGGGACAGGGCACAGCAAAAATATGCTCCTTACTCCGAAATTCTACTCTGACAAGTATCATAACCAGCATAGAAACTCCAGGATATGCAGTATGCATCAGTGTAGGCATTTATTGCAGCTCTAGGATTACCCGCATAGCTCAGTAAAATATAACATAAAATGTCTGCATATGTCACTGTGTTTGTGGCCGCGCAGAGCTCACCAGCGACCTGAGGCAGGCTTGGTGCTCTCTGGGGCTGTGGTGGAGGCTGCTTGCTATGTACGCCCCCTCACTGTCACAGCAGTGACTTTTCTGCTGCGCTGATGAAAGACAGCGTAAATGTGCCAGCAGCATGTGTGGTGGGAGACTTTGGTTACGACTGTGGTGGGACCCTGGGCATAGCCTGGCTCTGCAGAAAAGGGCTGGTGATGTGTGTGTGTGTGTGTGTGTGTTTGTGTGTATGTGTGTGTGTGTGTGTGTGTGTGTGTGTGTGTGTGTGTGTGGGTGGGTGTGTGCATCTGTCTATACGTGCATCTGTGTGGTGTGTGTGCGTGTGTATGTGTGCATGTCCTTGTGTGTGTGTGTCCGCTGGATGTGCGTGAGTGTGTGTGTGTGTGTGCACGTGCGTCTGTCTGTGTGTGTGCATGTGTGCATTAATCTGTGTGTATGTGTGTGTGTGTGTGTGTGTGTGTGTGTGTGTGTGTGTGTGTGCATTCATGTGTGTGCGTCTACCTATGAGTGTGTGGCAGGGGGTTGGGGTTTGAGAGAACACCCCCCCCCCCCTCTCTACCATCCCCCTTGGAGTATATGCAAAGGCCTGAGATGAGATGCCATGGCTCTTATTTCCCGTGATGGCATCTCTGCCTGTCACAGTGCAGCTCAGTAACACACGGCTGTCATGGAATGATGAACTGTGGGTATGAGACACATTGGCTCACATTAAAGCATGTCTACAGGGCCTATAAAAAAACACACACACACACACGCTTGACTGAACACCATCTTACAACAGACCGGGGGTGCATTAGCATAACACAAAAAGGAAATAAGTAATATAGTCCGGGCAAAAAATGCTGCATACTTTCTAAATCATAGATTCATTTTACTTAGTCATATTATGGGATAAATTACAACTGGTACATTAAACCAAATAGCTTTATAGATGCTTGACTATACTATATTCATACTATTGCAACTAGATGTCAACGAGTCTAGTGAAATATGTCACGGCATGGTGGTGAGGTGATAGAAGGGTTCAGAGGTTAGGTTAAAGGTTGTAAGGTCAAGCAGTGTGTGTGAAAGGGAGGATGCTGAGGAAGAGAGACAAACATATACACTAAGGGTGTGTGTGTGATGTGCGAGCATCTCTCTCTCTCTCTCTCTCTCTCTCTCTCTCTCTCTCTCTCTCTCTCTCTCTCTCTCTCTGTATGTGTGTGTGTGTGTGTGTGTTTAGGATTGAGGAAGAGGCCAGTTGGCATCGGACCTTGAGCGACAAACAGACAAAGTCCCCTCAAGCTCACGGTTAACACCTACAGACACAGATAAACATAGTGAGAGAACCAAACCTGACATCTCATCCATCACCCATTTCTTCCAAAGAAAAAAACCCTCTCTCTTCATTGTGCCATGCTCTCTTTATGCTCTCTGCTGTCCGTGTTAGCTCTTGCCTAGCTCTGCATCCCTAGACAAAGAGACTGGCCTTCCGTCCTGTTATTGGTCACTGGCACCCTGCTCAGAATTCCAGCTGAATGATGTCACAATTTTGGAAAACAATCTGAGGGAACCAGCTGCTCCAGTTGCCTAGATACACCCCCCGGGGTTAAACCCCAGCCTTTACCCCAAACAAATGCACACACAGAGACTCTCTCTCTCTCTCTCTCTCTCTCTCTCCCTCTCTCTCTGTATCTGTCTCTTACTGAAATTCCCACACATTTCCAAGCTTGAATTCAAAACATCAGTCCATATCTTAAAATGAAATGCTGTTTCTGCACAAAAATGAACACAGTGTGCGATCCAATGTCATGTTCAGTGATGCTTGCAAATACACACAGTGACAGAAACGTGTTTGTTATTTTCAACTGAATATGAAAGTATGGTGATATATGCATTATACATCAATTGTGATGATGCAAAGCATCCAACCATAAAGCCAAGTTGTGAAATCCATCAGGTTCAAACATATGACCTGACTACATATTACATAATGTCTCCAATACTTTTCCCTTAGGCAGCCAATGAAGTGAGAGAAGAGGACTTGTTTGACTTGATTGAGATTCCTGCCTGCATTGCCTATTTAAAATCCTGAGTCCTGCTCATTCAGGTGGAAAGTTGGGCCAAATCTTAAATATTGCATGGTGCTCACAGTTATGATTTCAAAAAGTCTGAATGTCTACAACAACAGATCAAATATTGTACGTATAATTGTACACATACTCCAATGCCTTGTGCCCCTATTCCTCAAAAGGAAAAAAAAACAAAATTCCAAAATTTGGAATGCATCTACAAAACCAAATCAGAATATTAATATTTTCTACAAGGGTGCATGGAAATTGTAAATGTAGTTGTCTATGCCATGTGCTGCATTCAATTGCTGGACACTCATATGCTACTTGTAGAGTGATGTGTTTGACTGCCCCTCAGGGCCAATCACAGGATGTGGCCATATGGCTGGGGGCTCGCTCAAAACCAAATGCTTATGACACGTACCATGCATTATGTTGCTTTATATTAAAGCTGCTATGTAACGCAGATTATCTGGATGTCAATAGTTTGGTAATGGCATTTCTGCAATGTGCTATGTATACATTATGGTAGACATATACAGTTAAGTGCATTATGAGTCTCTTAAGGATTGAAGCCACTGCACATCGCAGTCATTATCAGACCCTCGTGACAGCTTAAAGCTGGGATGAGAGAGAGAATGGCTGACTGTTGTGGTCGCAACGGATTTCCAATCATGTTTACAAGAACACTCTCATCAAAGATAACATTATAGCCATGTTAAATCTGTACCCCAGTTATCACATAAAAGCTTACATTACAGCATGTGATCCTGTAACATCCATCATCAAGGTCCTCTACTGCAGCAAACATAGACTAACACAGACAGACCCAGAGAGGCACAGCACAGGCAAGGAAATATACAGTACACTGTAAGATTTACAGTGTAGACAACATTCTAAACATTTGTTCAAATACGGCCAGCAGAGATGACCAGTTAAGCTACAGGGGTCTCACTAATCGGCTTCACTTTAATGATGCGACGAACACTGACCAGCCACACAACAGAGCGTGATGCGTGACCTATTTTGTTCCATCACTCAGATCTCTAGTCCCGGAATTGTTCTGCTTGTATGCACATAATCAATCTGCTGTTAGATAGGAGCATGGCATCCAGATGTTGTGCTCTGGTGGAGTGACATAGGTTGGGGGTGAGTGGGGGTAGGGGGTGGCGGGGTGACATCCCTTGTTTCCTGAATAGGCTCTCACACCCCACCCAGACCAGAAGGATGAATCTATTCATGAGTTCATATTAATGATCATAGCTTATGTGACCGAAACTAGACAAAATGTCACTAACAATAATAAATACAGGCACCTTCATTGCAGGAACCCTCAGGAAAATCAAGCCAACCAGCTACTGTAGCGGTCTTCATTACCATGCTGTCATTTAAGGGCCTCTTTCCCCCTGTACATGATATTTAAAAGTGAAGTAAAACGCAGAGCTCCACCCGTTGTGCATACACTATGCTGGACAGCGACCAATTACACACAGAACCATTACGTATCGACCAATGTTTATCCAACTTTATCTGATAATAGACCGAAAACGCAATACCCTATTGATAAATGTTAGAGGGACAGCAGGGAGTGGACCGCGCATCCCACCCTTCTCCATGGGAGCGGTGTGCTTGTACGTTTTCAGGGAGCACAGGGTTTCTCGACCTCTCACCACACAACAAGCACAAAACAGAGATTCAATGCAATTTTGTGAACCCTGTTAAAAATGGCAAAAACCCAAGACGCTTGATTGCTGGGTTAGGCTGTAGTGTAGTAGCTTAATTCGGGTGATGAAACTGCCGTCAACAAAATTAACATGCCGATAGACCAATGCCATAAGGGTACTAAAACACACAATTCCTTACATAAAGGAATGACTTACACAAAATCACACGCTATTCACCGATAAAGACGACTAGGTTACGATGTAAAACCTGGCCTGTTACTTACCGTATGCTGCTCGGATTTCGGTGATCTCAGCCATTTTGAGAGACAAGGCGTTGATGTCTGTTGAAATAATCAAAATTGCGCCGCAGGCCACGGGATGTATCTTAGTCTTTGTTTTATTTCCCAATCTCGATACGTCTAATAGCTACATATCGTTAATTGTAAACGTTTTCTGGAATTGGATTTCGGCTCGGCCAGTCACGTTGGCGCTCCGTCCTGGCCTGGTGGTTGATGATGCTATGACGGCGGGTGCTCGGATGCAGCGACACACTGGTACTCTGTCAAACGCAGGGATTAGAACCGCCCATAGAAGTGTCAATAATGTACAACACGCCCTATTTCTCCGTGCCCGCTTTGCTAATGAGGCAAATGAACTTAGTTCCCACGGCTTTCTCATAGGACGCTTTGGCCATCAAGATGTCAAGGACAAACTCTTATTCTTTAAAACATAGATCTCTTTCAGAACCACAATTTTGTGGTTTACGTGAAGGCTTAATAAAATATTAGAAGTAGGCTCGAATACATCCGCTATGCCAAAATCATTTGTATTTTACAACACACATTTACCATCACTGATTTATTAAAAAGATGAAATAACACTGATTACATAAATTACAGTCCACACTCGTATGTAAGATTGGATAACACAACAATAATGGACAGACAGATAATCCGTAAAAAACACAATTTTTAAGGCATCATAATTCATTATTTTGGTCACCAAGCCATAACGACTCGTCGTCAATTGACATTTTCAATTACAAGGAAATAAATAAAGCCTTTGAAACAAGTTTGGGGAGGGTACATGAAGGTAGTATGTTGCTAATACCTACAAATACATTTTAAAGGCACCGTGTGATAAAAATACAGACACCATCCACGTCTGTAGCCTATGCACTAGGCTAATTATTCCTCGACAGAACAAAACGGTAAGTGCTGTTTAAGCACTGGCCAACATTAAAGGCTACAGAGCAATCTTGTGTTATAATGTCACTTGTTCAGATAAGGTCACGTCCAGATGGAGGAGTCGAGTAGGCCTACCAGTGCCCTCAACTGTCTGCTATGGGGATGACATATGAGATCATTCCAGAATAAGGCCGTTAAATTTGACTGGAATGGTCATCTGAATACCAGTGGCTATTGCATCTTTGGCCATTTAGCTTTAATGAGCCAATATCTATTACCATCAGGAAGGTTCTTTGGCAGTCAGTGGTGTTCAAGTACAACATGTAAGTACACATGTTCCATGAACTAAGAGAAAAGACCTCTACTAATATTACATTAGGCCATGATACATAATGACACAGGAATGGGCTTCAAATGCCTCTAGTTGTGACGGGAAGTTGTTTTATGTTGACTTTAGGATGTAAAAGTTGTATCTTCCCAATGAACAGACACACTTTAGGGCACATCTTAGAACCGTACGACAAGACAAACACTCATGTCAAGATCATACTAAATACTCTTTCATTGGGCTACAAGGGAAGAGAACCCCATATTGATAGCTGTTATGACATTTTCCCACAAGATCTCAAATGATTGTCTCTAATTTCACCCCAAATAATGGTACATTCTGAGGGAGAGGCATTCCTTCAGTTTCAGTAGGCTTGGTGCTTGCCAAGGTCATACAGTCAGTATCCAGCAGAAAGTACTGATAACATGTGTGCTTTCACTGGACTGTATGTGTCTTTGGATGAGAGAGTTTGCAACAACTAACATGATAATCAAACAACCAAGAGGTTAAGGACAACAGTCTGTGTCTCTGGCACATAACCAACCACTTTAATGCATATGGGGTGGGGTTTTTCCCCGTAATTTTTCTATTGTAGTCTATTTTCTCTTTTTCTTTTTAGTGTCTGTTGTGATCCCTCATGTATGGAATGTAAATCATTTTGTATAATGAATTTCTTTGACTTTTGTATTCTACTATGTATGTTTTAACTGCCAAATTAAATTTCCCGATCAAGAGTACTATGGAATACATTGACTTTACTTGAAAGTATGCATGAACCTGGAATGGACCTGAACAGCACTTAAAACCTCATGGATAAATGGATTCCAAGTCTGAGCAGTATGTTGTGTTGAGTGGACATGTCGAAATGTGATTATTTAGTCTGGACTCCTGATTGATCTGGTACACCTTGGGCTACCAGCATTCACCAGGAAAATCTCACCGCCACGGGTTATGGGTGACTGATCACTCTGGCCACCACGTGTGGAAACCTGACCATGCTGCTGCTGCTGCTGGCCCTGCGTTTCCACGGCAACAAGTCAGTTTCTCCACCAGGCAGCAGTAGACTAAATAGTGGGCAGGTCAATAGGTACTGTTTGCTGGATCTGCCTGTGGAAAAGAGTTTGTGTGTCTGAGAGTGTTGTGTGTGTGCTGTGTGTGTTGTGTGTGTGTTGTGTGTGTGTGTGTGTGTGTGTGTGTGTGTGTGTATGTGTGTGCGTGTGTGTGTTTCTTTGGTTGCATGAGTCATAAAGTCTGTGCAGCACCACGGTAGGGTGGGGCTGTTATTGCATACTGTACGCAAGGCAAGGAGGACAGGAGATGAGACAGGGGAAGATGGGAAGTGCTTCGCCCTCAGTTGGCAGGTCCTGGGTCAGCCAAGGGCATGGAGTGGAGCACCTCGTCCAGCAGCTGCAGCGCTCGATGCAGGTGGACCTCCACCCAGCAGGGGGTGTGCTTGATGCTCTGCCGGGGGTAGTCGGGCCCCCAGCCCTTCACGAAACTCAGCCGCAGGATACAGAGGCGTCGCAGGTCATCCACCCCAATACCTGCAGCTGCTGAGAGGCCTGGAGAAGGAGGGGCAAAGAGAGAGAGAGAGAGAGAGAGAGAGAGAGAGAGAGAGAGAGAGAGAGAGAGAGAGAGAGATGGGCAATTAGGTGAGATCTGAAATTGTGTTCATTAGAGGTAAGATGGAGTCGATAGTGGTACACACAAAGTAATTGCAATTTTATCAAGTTATATCATATTAGATTACAGTAAATTACAAGAGAGGTAGTTACTATTGATTACTTTTGGCTGATATACTATTGATTAATTGTGGCTGATAAATGAGCATAAACATTATTATTAAGTTGATTGAAGATGTATCAACTGCAGGTAGCTAAAGCTAAAGCTAAGTTTGAAAGTTTAGATAGAGATGGTTAGAGTTCTGATGGTGGAGAGGTGTTAAAGAACACTGGGGACTCACTGACGGCTGGGGCTATGCCCCCTACACTGCCAGGCCCTGGAATGTTGCCTGCCACGGCGGCGGCCTGGGCCGCTGCTGCTGCTTGGGCTGTGGCTGCCTGCTGCTGCATCTGCCTGTGGCACTGCCGTAGGTCAAACACCTGAGCCAGGGGAGACAAACAACACAGATAGAGAGAGAGATAGAGAGAGAGAGAGAGAGAGAGAGAAAGGGGGGTGTTACTGGATCTGCCTGTTGTTCTAATTCTGGTAAAACACCTGAGGAGGCAGTACAAGGTCCAACACATCTTTGCAACATTCTCTCTCCCTTTCAACATCAGAGATAACATCTACCATCTACAGAACTTGGAGATAATAACATCATAGGTACCTCCCTCTTTTTCTCTCTTCCCAGACATCCACATTTCTTTCTGATTCTTAGTGTCACCCTCTCCCTCTCAATCTCTCCCTACAGCTCCTTCACACTGCTGAGATCATATTCTGCAATACTGTAAACTGCCTTATGACTTATTCATAGATTTAAACTCTCCGTGACCGCCACTGTTGCCAATACGATCAGGTTTTGTGACAGGAGCCTAAAAGTTTTGGAAGTCCGCAAACTGACTAATATAAAAGTCTAGATACTTTACACAGTGTAGATGGAAAAGGTAAAGAAACTGTAGAAAATGACTGTTTGTGCCTTCAGTGTTTTACCTGTCTCGTTCTTCCGGTTTCTGACGTGGCACCCTATTCAGTGCCTGTAGTCTATTATCGAAGGGAAGGGCTCTCCTTTGAGTGCCTATTCCAGCACCACACATTAGGCCATGCATTCTAACGCAACACTGGACCAATTTCGATCATTTTTGTATCTAGTAAAAAATATGGACCCCATGTTGAAAAATCTGTTTCACTTCAATATCATTGTCTAAATGATTTTGCCTAAATAAGCCAGCATGATAGCCTTCATACAGATATGCTGCTTTGACACCCCAAAAGTTAGAATCACCTTGATATAAGCTCCTGGGTAAATCTTATGAACTGCATCACCCGGGGCTCGACCTGCTTCCCTGTCCAGGTAGTAGCTCTGCACGAAGACGGCATGGTCGCTCAGGCAACGCATCCAAACATCGCCCTCCCCACGACACTCCAGCTGCACCCCTTTCCCAATGTGTAGCCTGTGAAGGAGAGGAGGAGGAGCGATTACAGAAGAGAACAGACTTATTTCACATATACTTCCAGTGCCATTTCAACCACCACAGCACACACATCATACACTTCACTTAAAGTGACGATTCATCTTAAAATTGTGTGTGTGGCCTAATTGTATGTAAGCTACCATTACATCCTGGACAATAATTCATCTTGACACTTCTAGTTGAGAATCCTTAAAGGTAAAAAAATAAAAATAAATAAAAAACAGAAACGCAGTGCCAAGGTGCAAGGACTCACCGGGCCCTCTCACTAGCATCAGTGCGGTGGACGTTGCTAAGCTGGCCTAGACAGAAGCGGTCCCCTCCGGATGGATCCACGTAGCCATCCACGGTCACCACGGGGCAGTTTGCTGGAACTTTAAACATCTCCCCCACTTGAATGTCCATCTCAAAGTAGGAGATTGAGCACCAGAATTCTGGACCTGTTCAATGAGGCAGGTATTAATTTAGGATTTCTTTGCTACGACTAGGTATCAGAGGTGTGAGTGTGTCTTTGTGTCTAAGTGTGTGAATCTGAGTAAAATAGACTCTCAGTCACCTGGATGATTGGATACTGGCTGAGGAAATGAGGCAGGAGTGTGATGTTGGGACCCTAGAGGATGAATGATGAATGAAGAACAGTGAAAAAACATGATCCATGGAAACAAGAATAGATTTTAAAATCAAAAATAAATAATAAACATGAATACTGGTAAATATTGCCTTAAAACACAAAGAAAGCTGAGAGATCGCTCTTCAGAGTTCATCAGGTGATAGCTATGAAATCTTACATACAGAAGTGATGAGGTGGCTGCTGATGGGAAGACTGTGGGTGACTCCGTCCATTCTGCTGAGGTCCTACAGGTGTATAGGAGGCCGTACTGGAGCCTGTCCAGGTAGCTAAAAAAGTTAAATTAATTAAATGTCTCATCAAGCATTCAGGGGACGGAAAACCCTGTTACCTACTCCAATCTTTTCAGTGTACCTTTTTATGAGACATGGCATTATGTACATGAAACAGTCATATAGATTATTATAATTCCTATCCTTTTCAGTGCATTCCCTGGGAATGCAGTAGTCCTATTCACAGACCCAAAGCATGAAATTCTTTGCTCTAATGCAGTGTTCCATCACAATGTTCAGTGTACAGTAAATCAAAAGCAGGGATGAACCCAACACACTCAGTGCCGTCAGTTCCCCTGACAGCAGGACTGGGAAGCACTGCAGCCATGGAGCAAACAACCTGTCAGCAGCAGGACACTCACTGTGGAAGGAGCCCTGGGACTGGGAGTGTTTGGGGGTGCCGTAGTCGCTCTGACTGGAGGGGGTCTGCGGGGGGCCGTGGTTGGGGGTGGAGGGGGGAGGGGTGGAGGCCAGACTCCGGGGGGAGGCGATCTGTAACAGGCCCTCATTATGGCCCCCCTGCATGGACATCATCGGGCCGGTTGCTACGGAAACAAGCAAGCCAGATAATGCCATCAAACGAGGGCTTGAGACAAATGTACTTCAACTGTAGTCAATAGTCTTTACTGTTGAGTCAACTGTAAAGAAAGGGATACAGGTTCTAGGTGACAGCACCCACATTGTGGTGATAAAGAGTTTTTGTCTGGCTCTGTCTCCAGCATACGGGGTGATGGGGGGCTTTTTTGGACAGGTTTGGGGGGGGTGGGGAGGTTCCCACCTGGTGGTGAGTGGGGGATGTTGCCGTAGTGGCTGACGGGGGTAGGATGAGACGACTCTGCGTGTAGCTGCAGGGGGGGCAGCGGCTGGCGGTAGTGATCCGTGGAGTGGTGGTTGGACTGGGAGGGCATCCTGGAGGGAGGGATGTCCATCTGGATGCAGTCGTGGGTGTACTCCTCCTTGATTAGTCTCCCTGGGGGGCCTGAGATGGAGGAGTAAGGGTGGGGTGGGTAGTGGGGGGGGGGGTGGAATATTACCCAAAAACACAGCATGAAAATCCAAACATGAACCAGTGGCTTTCTTTCCTGTAAGCACACATTACTCTCCTGCACCTTGTTTTGCTCTCATGCTGATAGACAAGTCCTGGCAAGCACTGATCTGACTCTATGTTATTGGTGTTTTCTGCTTTGACTTGTTATGTGCACCAACCACAATAATCTCAATATATCAAATAAACTATGGATCGGTTACTACTGAATTAGAAAGATCATTACAAATATGCCATATAAAATTAAAATGAAATCTAAAGTGCCCTTACCAGTGTTTTGTATACTGAGTCCCACTTCAGGTTGAAGGAGTTGGATTGCAATGAGATAGTGACAAAAGGAAATGTTAGTTCTGCCCTGAATCACAACATACTAATTACTGCTGGAAAGGCAACACCTAACTTCAACGTGACAAATGACAGTCTTGGTTAAACCCCTGTCGCACTTTTGCAGTATAACATAATTGGACTCTATTTGTCAAGACTGTTCATGACTGCATTGTGAGCATGCTTGTTTTTTCTGCATAGCACCAGAGAAGAAAAGACACATACCTATGCCAGGTGACACAACCCTTTCATAATGGTAGGGGTTCACACAGACATTGTCATATTTGAGGTCGAAGGCATACTGACAGAACTTCACATGCTTGAGCTCATTCTTATGAAGGTCTGGCCAACGCCAGAGGCGAGCGTATATCACATGGGGGAAGCCTTTTCGCCCAGCGACCTGCAAAGGGGCGACAAAACAGAAATAGGGGGGAATGATGTTGGACAGCTGGAAATAGAGTTTATTCAGAAAGACAAATATGAAAATGTTATGTGTGAAAACTGTGTACTACTGTGTGTGTGTGTGTGTGGCGGGGGGGGGGGGGGGGGGGGGGGGGGGTTGTTGTGTGTGTGTGTCTGTCTGTCTGGGTCTGTCTGTGTCTGTCTGTCTGTCTGTCTGTCTGTCTGTCTGTCTGTGTCTGTGTCTGTGTCTGTGTCTGTGTCTGTGTCTGTGTCTGTGTCTGTGTCTGTGTCTGTGTCTGTGTCTGTGTCTGTCTCTGTCTCTGTCTCTGTCTCTGTCTGTCTGTGTCTGTGTCTGTCTGTGTCTGTCTGTCTGTGTCTGTCTGTGTCTGTCTGTGTCTGTCTGTGTCTGTCTGTGTCTGTCTGTCTGTGTCTGTCTGTGTCTGTCTGTGTCTGGCTGTGTATGTCTGGCTGTGTATGTCTGGCTGTGTATGTCTGGCTGTGTATGTCTGTCTGTCTGTCTGTGTCTGTCTGTGTCTGTCTGTGTCTGTCTGTGTCTGTCTGTGTCTGTCTGTGTCTGTCTGTGTGTGTGTATGTGTACATATGTTTCCGACTGTTGTGGGAGTGGACGGTTAATCATGGGAAATAAACCAGGAAATGTTGACTTGTTTCTTTGACCATTTCAGGGAGGCATACCTATGACCAGAGACATGCACAGAAGCAGATCACTAAAAAACAATGACGTAAGACATGAGTAAATAATTCATGGAGGAGGTTAATTTCGCCCAGGAAAATCTGAGGGACAGGAAGTTACATGGCCCTAGAGCTATCTGCACTTTCAGACACAGCACAATGCTCACAGGCTAACAAAACCGGACTGACTCATAAGCACTTCATCTCTGAATCAGACCAACGGGTTGGTATCAGCAATATCTCATACGAGACAGATGATAGACGACCATCTGCTAGAGAGTGTGAGTGAGAAAAATTATGAAGGAGAGAGACAGAGAGATCTGGGGAGAAAAGACAGGAGAGAAAAGGAGCAAAAGCAGGGAGAAAGAAAGAAAAGAAGATAGAGATAGACAGAAAGAGAGATTGTAAGATACATTGATGAATAGACAAGTTCAGTGTGATTCCCTCTCTGACATTCAACTTCCCCACTTTTCCTCTGAGACAGCTAGTATACATTTGGTACAGTCTTCTTGTAGCTAATATTCCAACAACTTAAAAAATCCCCACCCAATTGCCAACCTTCCAAGGAGAGAGTCAGACCTGGAACTGGGCCAAACCCATTACGTTTAAGTTACTGACACACAGGGTACACACTGTTAAACATATAAACGCACAACTAGTGCCATACACATTCCAGAATGCAGACCCTTCTTTACAGAGACACACAGTAACTTACACATGTTTCTAAAACAAGCCCACATCTACTGTCCTCCCCCCTGGGATCTTAAAGGGACAATACACAACACAACTTTTTATGACAAAATATTCAGTGTCTACTCTCTGTTTGAACTCACAAGCCCAAACGCACAGCACACATGAGTGTACTCAATCAAGTAGTCAAATTCAAAGGCAAATTCTGGACACACACACACACACTCAGAGACAGACAGGCTTAACTTAACCCTGCCCCTTTCCTGTGTCTCAGACAAAACAACCCTCACTACCCCTCCACCCTCCTCTCTCTGTCTCTCTCTCTCTCTCTCTCTCTCTCTCTCTCTCTCTCTCTGCTGGGGGAGGGGCACTGAACTTACTCTCTCTCATTCTCTTCCATTCCTTTGAGAGTCCAGTCTATGAGACCTACTGTAATTAAATCAACACGATTTCTCTCTGACTTATTAATGGCTCACAACAATGCACTTGCATGGAAAAGTAACTAAATAAAGACCACAGTAAACAGTAACAGTGAAGAAGTCATTACAGCAGCTGTAACTTTGGAGGCAAAGAGCTGTGGGATTTCTAGTTATGTGTCTGTAACAGTGATGATTTCTTCTGTCTATCATATCAAATTTATGAATTCACACATTTCACCACGGTGCAGCTGTATGAGGTCTTCATTGTCTGTCCTATCAGTTATGTCTGATATGTCAGTTAACTCTGCTTTCAGAAAATAAAACATATAAGAGTAGAAGCTTTCTTCAACAGGAGTGGGCGAACTACAATACCAGTGTCTCATCTGTTTAGTATTTAACATCACTCTATTTCCCCCTTGACTGGCCTCTTCACATTTCAATATGCTGATATGCATTAATACAGACAATAGCACTGTATAGACAGACTGATATTACTGGAAACACAACATGAGAGATACCATATTTGTGGCACTGCTGCAAACTTACAACATTGTACATCTAATCATTCAGTGGATTACTTCTTCTAACAGTCCTTTGTCTACATATATCGTGTCAGTTGACATACTGCAGAAAGAACTGACCCCATTGCCCTGGCACTATCATAATACTGCAGCAGTGCAGCAACTTCACACTTAACAATTTAGCCTCTACACATGGCATTAGTGCTTGTGCAACATTAGGAATGCAACCCCTGACCTTGTATCATTGTCACCATGTAAAGCCAGCTAAGCTTCAGGAGCAGGACCTTACCTGGAGTCTTCCATCCAGTGTCCTCTGGATGGTGACACACTTGCTCGGGTGTACACCATTGGTTGTGATAGCCGTGATGAGGGAGTCTAACTCGTCTTTCTTCTCCTTCAGTTTCTTCACCAGGCTCTCAATGGCTCGTTTGGCGAAGCCCTCATTCTCCCCTCCTTGCCGATGGCACATTAGGCTGTGCACGATGCTCAGACATGCATCATTACTATTGGGGGCATTCACAGACATTCTCCTGTGTGAGATGAGAGAGGGAAAAGTGTGGGAGAGAGGACATGTGGGTGACAGGGAGAATGATGAAGATTAGCTAATATAATTATCATCACTCAAACCTTCAGATAGATGGTAAACTTCTGAGACAACACAAGCCCAATGTCTTCAAAGCATGGCATCTGAGCATAAGTATCGTTTGGACATGGGTTCACCACGAAACAATTTCTTGTGAGCTGAGAAATAACTTCATACCAAACTAACTCAGGAGAACACTGTAAAATCAAAATCCAATCCTAGGTTTATAAAGGATAATAAGCACACAAACTTGCTTCCTTTGATGTTTATTGACCATGCTATTTTACTGTACTGTCCATGAAAGGTAAGCCAACTGGAAATGTCTAGCCATATTAGTTGAAGGCATCAGTTTCGTCACGCTTAGACAGGGCAGACTGACGTGGGATGAGACTGTCTCGCACTTCTCTGTCTGCATAACTAATTTCAGCAAACTTGTAATCAGGTAAGTTGTTTAAAACAGTGGCTGCATTGTGGTAGGTGTGATAGCTTACTTCTGATTTGGCTACTTACGACTACATTGTTAGATCACAACGAATAGCCTACTTACAAATCGGGAGAACTTGTACAAGTGAGACGAAATTGTAGCGGAGCTTCAAAGTTTCGTTCTTCCATTAATAGTTCCATCCACCGCTCTTACCATCACTTATCAGTTTATCACCACCCGCTCTATCTCTTGTCGCAAGTATCCAGACGCTGTAAGCGCCTATCCTCGCGTTGGCTACAATAACAAAAGCGGGGTAGTCAGCGCTGGAGTTTCTCGCTGCGAAAAGACCAATCACCGCAGCCGTCTATGCTCTGCCAACAATGACGCAGCCGCGGGGCTGATGTCTGTCTGGGTGCACTGAGATTGACAGTTTTTCTTTTTAGGTGGCGCCATTTAGATTACTCCACCTCCCTGCAAAAGCGTATACCCCCCTCCAAAAAAAAAAAAACAGTGGGACTGTAACGACATACGCCTTGTCTACCTCACAGGAGCCGTTAAGTCCTTGAAGTTTAAAGATAGGACTCACTAGCCTACAACTTCAATTCTGAACAAAGTTTTAGCCGGTGAAGTAGGCCGGAAGTTTCTTACTGATCCATTAACTCGAACCGGATAACTGATCTTTCAAATATGCGACCCGTGGCACTTTAACACTACAGAATAGGCTAATGTATAATCAGAGTTGGTCTTCTGATCAAAAATTCTTAACTCTATGTTTGTAACAAAAATGCTTTCAACTGGCCTAGCTAACTTATTAGGGTAGGGCTATCCCTGCAATAACAATATATTATTATCAATCGATTGTAAATGATACTTGCTGTTAGAGTGCTTAGAGTTATATAGATAGTTGAATAAAATATGATTATTAAAATTGTATTATTATACGTCTTCATTAGCTGGCCAATCAGCATATACTAATGTCCTTAAGTATCGCGAGGCTTTGAACCATGTGGTATTGCTGTTGCGTGCGCCATTTTGTTTAGCCGCAGCGACTTGTCTGCTAATCTTTTCGGTAACGTTTGCTAGGTAAGTGGTCTTCTTATGTCTATGGATAAGTGACAATAGTGAGTTTAATGCAGCTAACGTTAACGCAGGTTTATTCAGTGTACCAGACATGTAAGCTACGATGTTTGTGTAGATAATTGAGTAGATTTGGAATAGTGCTGTCATAAAACTAAAGGCAAGTTACCAATTCCACTCATTCATTCGCGGTATGTGTTAAAAACAAACTAACTGGTTTATGTCATTATTACATTTCTGCACCCTAGCTGTTAACCTTCTCAGTGGCGGGCCTGTAAAATGCCTTTCTTTTGTGCTGATGTCTATCTTCTTCTCTCCAACAGCAACAAAGTCATAAATGTTTACGGTAGTTGTTGCATTGGAAACTGAGATCTTGGCTAGCTTGGCGTCTAACGTTGGCTACCTTACTTAGCTACATCGTTAGCTAGCTGGTGTTAGCTAGTCAGCTAGCGTTACTTTACTCAAATGTGACTTGGGCTTGTTTGTGTATCTGTTTGTCGTAGGCAGAGGTTGATTACTACGTCGAGGGGAAAATGAGCTCTCAAGGAACAGCGAAAGTTCAGCTGAAAAGCACGACCAAAGTGTCTTTAAATGATCGGTAAGATGCATCCCACTTATTGACAAAGGAGTAACTGTTACGCCCATAGCTTGCCAAAACCAGTGTGTCCATCTTGCATAATGATTAGGGAAAGTCAAGAAAGCAAGAAATACGTCGAATTTCTAGCGAACGTTCTAATCAAACATGCGAATAGATGTAGTAAATGGGCCATAAGTTGTCTACAATATGTCAATGTTTTGATGTAGTGTGATTGATGACGCCAGGTGTAACCTCCTGCGTCGTAGAATCTGGCGGCTGTCTTTCAAATGGAGGGTGACGCACCATATGTTTCACCTGTTTCTGGAGGAATGGGTGGTGTAGCTGCCTGTCGGCTTTAGTGTGCTTTCTACCATTTATCTCCATTTTGTCATTGCCCATATCCTTTTCATTCTGACCTGGTCCCAACCACCTAGTCCAGGCTCAGGTGAGTAAATTGCTGCAATTGAAAAATCCCAAGCCACTATGATGGGTGCAGTAGTCTGAGCTGTAAGTGGCTAGGTATGGTTCTTCGATCTCCTGTCCAGGACTGGCACTTCTGTTTATGGATGAATGTTCAGCAGTCTGTAAGAGGCGTTTAACACCCCCCCCCCCCCATTCCTTTTCCATTTTTATCATTTTCACAATTGTGTAGTAGTTCCTTGACCCATCAGTCTGCCTGTGCCTAGTCTTGTGTTGTGCAGTATTTTGCCTTGTCCTCTCAGATCCTTTAGTTGAGAAGGGTAGCTCATTTTATTTGCTAGCTCTTGCTCTGTCATATGATGTGTGTGTGTGTGTGTGTGTGTGGTGCTAACTTAAAATGCCCTGAGACTCTTACACTCTACTCCCCTCCTTTCTCACTTAATTTCTTCCACCAAAGCTTCACTAGCATGCTGAAGAACAAGCAGCCTCCTTCAGTAAATGTGAGGGCCACCATCCAACAGCAGCATTCGGCCACTGCTCGGAACCGAAGGCTCGCCCAGCAAATGGAGAACCGCACCTCCGTTCAGGCTGCCCTGCAGACCAAACCAGCGAGGGTACGAAAGCCTTGAAATGACTCCTCATTTCTTTGTGAAAGTTTCTAATGGAACTATTGAAGTAAAGTCAGAAAGTCACTTAAACTGTATTTTGCATGACTCATTTTGTTTAGTCCTGAAAAGTGAAGTAAAGATGAACCAGATTGCCAAGTGGCATTTTGTATGAAGTTCAGACTTTTTTTTTCTAGTGTGCCTTTGTTGTCCATAAGCCATGGGTACAACGTTCTTTGTGTCCTTTCCTTCCAAACAAATGTAAAATGATGTGCTATGCTGCCTGTTCACCGTCCAGAGTCTAAAACAACGGCTAGGTGTCCAGGCACGGCTGGGTGTCCAGGCCCGAGGAGGTTTTGCAACCAGAGGTTTTGCGACGAGGGGTTTCGCTGCCAGGGGTTTCGCGACCAGAGGTTTTGCGACCAGAGGATTCGCAGCCGCCCGAGGAGGAATGATGACCAGGGGCTTCGCAGCGACAGGCTTCCGAGGGATGATGCGAGGTGGTGTCCGTGGACGTGGCAGAGGGGTTTTCCTTAGGGGAGCCATGTCCTTAAGAGGTGGGAATGGAGTGCACGATGACACTGTTGTCCTATAGGGAGCAGAGGGGGAGGGTGGGTGGTAGGAGCCACACTGCATGGTAATGGGTTATCTATTGTCTCTCTGTGTTCATTGGTATGCCATTCAGTGATTACTGACAATTCCCACTAAGAATTTAATTAATGTTTAAATGAGATTTAATGTACCATTATCACATGAATGCCCTGATTTATTTCTCCCGCCAGGTGTGACCCGTGGCCGTGGAGGCCCTACTCGGCTGGCAGGGAGACGGGGCATGAGGCAGCGTGGAGGCCAGGTGAACCGAGCAGGTGTACTGGTCAGCAGAGGAGCTGCTGGGATGGGAGGAAGAGGTAGAGGAAGAGGTAGGTGCCCTGGATCCGTGCTTGTGTGCACTTGCATGTCTCCGATTGAGTACATGTGTGATTGCATATTTCAGTACTATAGCAGTGTTGTGAAAATGTTCAAAGTGCTGATGCACAAAATTAGTTCACCAAGTATTATGTTGAAAACCACAAATAAAATTGGCAATGGTATGTGCTTTTTGTTTGCATAAACTAAATTCAAGTACGCTTGTGCATATTTCTTGAGGCTAACATGTAGATAATTTCAGAATAGCATAATGCTGCAGAGGCCAGATTAAATCTGTTTTCCAATGTTCAGTTCCCCATGACTGCAAAGAAGGCTAATTGACTTGGTTAAGAGCTCAACTAGTTACTGAACTTCAGACAAATGCAAACAATGCGGCAACATCCTAGTTACGTTGGAAATTCTATAGAGCAGAAGACATGGGCATTGTGTTTCGCTACTATGATTGGAAAGCTTTTTTTTTTTTAACACTTTTTATTGAAAAGTTTAGATTGCAGACAGTGATTTATATACATGAGTTGAAAAAGGAAGTTGTGTGTAACGTTGGTTTAAGTGTAACTGCTCTAACAGTTATGACCACACTTCAGACGTGGTCCTTTTAGGCTAAAAAATCTCGAACGCTGTCACTGCTTGCCTTGTTTTCACTGACAAAACAATCCCAAGTTTGTTGCGTTGTGCACCTGCACGGTTGTGCCTGCGAGTCTGCTAACTTTGGTTTATGCTGGACGTTATTTCAACGAGAGTCTTTCAAAGCGTGGTATCGGCCATAGTTTTATTACTTAATTTTAAATGATTGTGTCTAAAATGTTACCAGTAACCGTTTAATCGCCTATGCAAACATTGTAAAACTGGGAATGTTTTTAAAGTCCTTTACATCGGTTTTGTATCAGAATTTAACACTGCTGTGAATGCCTTCATGAAAAACAAGGTTCATTTGTCTCATGCGTCATTCAACTGCAACTGTACAATTAGTAGACTACATCCTTAAGCAACTTTATTGACCACCATACTCTTTTGCAGGTCGTGGTGTGGGTCTTCGTGGGCGTGGTGCGTTTGCTGGTCGGGGTGGAGGACGCGGTCGTAGCCGGGGTGGTGGCCGAGGTGCTGGCCGCGGTGGTGGCCAGGGTGCTGGCCGTGGTGCTGGCGGGGGCGCCCTCACCCGGGAGCAGCTGGACAACCAGCTGGACGACTACATGTCCAAGACCAAAGGCCACCTGGACGCCGAGCTGGACGCCTACATGGCCCAGGCCGAGGACATGGAGTGAATGTGTGTGACGGACTGACCTGCTAGAGGGATTCCAGAGATGGGTTATTTTCTCTGTTGGATTATGCAAAACTCTCCTTACCACCCCCTACCATCCTGCTTGACAGACTCTGAATTGAGTTTTCATTGATATTTCACTGCACAGCTGGAATGGTAGCCCATGTTCTCACTTCCTGTCTTCAGCGAGCACAAGACCAAGTAATGACGGGTCAAAATGCTATGCTTGTGTTCTCTACAAATGTACTGCCCTTAGCCATTTTTTTTTTTGTGCAAGTCATTAAGAGGCCAATCAACTGAGTGTTTGACAAGTGAACAAGGGATTTTTTTTTCTTCAGATTTAAAGACATCAGTCAGTGGAAGTTCAGTGTGTCTGCGCACTTTCCATCAGGTTTGGTACTCCAGTGTTAACCTTCTTTTTTTTTTTTTTTTTTAAACCACAGTATTTGCAATCCAAATGTTTTAGATTTATTTGTTTTTGCTTTTCGATCTTGTTATGGGAAAGTTTCAGACTTGACCACCAAAAGTCTTGAGTCTACCTCCAACATCTTATGTACTTTCAGAATGTCTGTTGGTGTAATATTGTTTCAAGGCTTGGGGGGGGGCCTCCTTTGACACTAAAGGACATCAGTCTAGCCCTTTGTTCTTGACCAGTGACTGGGTGCAACAATGGGGTTCCAGTTGATAATGGAACAACATTGGTGCTTCTAGAGTATTAACATTTCCAGTGCCTGTTGCTTTAGTTACTGGTCAAATTTTCAAAATTATTTATGTTGGCTGACATCCAGGCTTGTCAGGCAAACAAAATGAAGATTACCTTGGGTTGGTTGTTTGAGGAGCTCTAGTGTTTCAAGATGACGGTCAATGTGTTCTGTCGGCGATATCTGATGACCTCTTCTGCACTGGTTTTGTTTTTATCCTTATTTTATTTTGTATTAAACTGTAAGTCTTTTTTAAGAATTTAACCTTGCCTCGTTTAGCTGTTTTATTGAAGTCTACAGTATTTTCACAAGTTCAAAATGCTTTTCTGTCTGACGTCACAAACGATAGGTGTACCTTTTGGTGTAATGACATGAGAAACTGGCCAGGCTAACGTTAATCTTTAACTAGCTATCTACTAAATGTCAGCAATATTATTACAGGGAAAGTGTGCCACTTGAGTAAAGTTAACATCAGAGCAGACTAACATTACTTTAAAGAAACATTATGCAACAATTGTACCTTAAAATAACCGCTTCAAAATCTTTTTGGTGGTACACTGACTTGTAATACAGAGGCTCATGTCTGTGCCACTGCCACAGTGTGCTTGGTGCGCCTGGTAATGCTCTATGTAACTTTGGGGTACAGGGCACGAGAACTATGTAAAGCTTTATGGCACCACCTCACGCAACAACTAGACCCATGCAGTATTCTCTGTATGGACATCATGGCAAGGGTGACGAGAAACCGAGGAGGGTGCAACCGAGCAAGATGCCGAGCTCTCCTCCTTTCTGTTGGATTAGTCAGTAATAACTTTGCTGTCTTGTGTTGTGCTTGCTTGATGTTTGGCTGTGTTGGGAATGTTTTCGACTCGCTAGGTTTCATCATAAACATCCCTGCCAATGTTATTTATGAAGGAAGACAGGCTGTAACCTTATTGGTGTCATCCCTGTCAGAGATTTGTAGTTTCTTCAGATGCCCAAAGTCATCGATCTGTCCTGCCTCAGGCTAGCATCCAAATGAATTCATCTCGCATCAAAAAGTTTGATCAGTCTTTGTAAATCTCATGCCAATAAGCCTTGGGATATTGCAACCTTAACTTAACTCAGCCAGCTTGTAATAAATAAAACTGTCCAATGTATATTAAGCATGTCTCCAACAACATGAGCTGTATTTCAGCTAAATTAAAATGTCATCCATTTTTTTTATTTTATTCTTTGGTTATGTTGGCGTTCATCTCCGATGTCATAATGCTAAAACTTGATGCAGTTAACTTGTGACCTCTGTAACTTCCTTGTAGGCCTATTTAAGGTGTAAGAAAAGACGACATCTTCCACCACTCTATGGCACTCCCAAGACCACTGAATCGAACGAAATGTAGTTCCTCAGCATACCAGCAGAGACATAACTTCCGTCCATCCATTTTCAGAGGTAAAATAAGCAAATGCGCCAAAAAAGGCCGGAATAATAATAACAATTGGAGTCTCTGTGAAGTGCGCAGGACTTGATGGTTGGGCGTCATCTGTGGACATAAACTTGGCAAAGTGTGCACTATTGATTTTTAAGGTGTAGCTTGCTGTACAGATTGCCAAAAATGTAGCACTCGACTGAAACCCTCAGACACCAGAGGTGGGGGTGCAAATAATTATGCCCAAATCCCTGGATTCATTTTCTGTTGCTAGTAGGTGTGGTATAGTTTTGGGGAATGAGGTGTTCTCACTGCAAAGTTCTTCTGGTTAGAGATACATCCCATAAATGACAGAGATTCATCCCACTTCCACAGCCTTAGACAATCCCAGTAACCCATGAAATTTGGTACATTTGTTTTCGTGCTACGCTCATAGACCATTGACGGGTAGGATCATGTAATCCTACCTATGTCCTCAGCATTTTTAGATAGATAGATAGATGGATACTTTATTAATCCCGAGGGAAATTTAGGTCATCCAGTAGCTTATACACTTAACTTAACTCACAAACATACATACACAAATCACAGTAGAAAAACAATATACATAGGGAGAACATGTTCGCAGAGAAGTCCATCTCCCTCCCCCTCTCCCCTTCTGCGTGGCGTTGTAAAGTTGTATTGCCCTGGGGACAAAGGACTTTCTCAGCCTGTCCGATGAGCATGACAGTGACAGGAGTCTGCCACTGAAAATGCTCCTCTGTCCGTTAAGAGTACTGTGTAGTGGGTGGTGGTCATTGTCCAAGATGGTCAGCAGCCTACTCAATGTCCTTTTCTCCGCCACTGATGTTAGGCAGTCCAGTTCCATGCCAACAACAGCCCCTGCCCTTTTCAAACCAAACTGATGGCCATATGTAAATCGTTGCGGTATCATTTGTCAATATTCGGCTATTTTTGATAGCAAGGGATAGATGTTTGCACTGATACTCGAATATAGAGCATTTGATTTCAATGCAGTTGAATAAAACTTCCTGTAGATGGCACCAGCTACCTTTTCACCTGTGTCTGAGAAGTTGCTTTCCTTTATGGCATGTTATCTGGACATACTCCTGCAAATTGTGTAACAATTCTTTCTAACTGCTTGAAAGATATTTAATTTAATTAATTGAATGGTCTGTCACAGTCACAGTAACAGTAACTGGCAAACTTGAAGGATCTTATTTCTTCATACTAAACCTCTATGTGCAGTGCCTCTATATTTTTCTGCAAATAAACAGTGTCTGAAACTGCATATGTGATGCAGATTCAAGGCCATTTTGCCTCAGATGGAGATCCTTGAGAGTCGTTGGTTGATACTGGTGAGCTCTTCCCACAAGTTGTCTACTTGGTTATTAATAATAATAATAATAACAAACTTTATTTGTATAGCATCTTTCATGCAAAGCAATGCAGCTCAAAGTGCTTAACAGCAAAGAAATGACCTGCACAAAGAAATTACATGTACAGTGATCCACATCAAAATAGACATGAAATAAACATAAAACATAAAAACAGGGATAGAGTGCATAAAGATTTAAGATAAAAAATAGAATCATAAGATAGAAAATAAAACTCTGCAGAGATATATTTCATCTAACCCCTTAATATCACGATGAAGATCAGATTAAATGAAAAATAAATGTTATTATATATTTATTTATATATATATATATATATATATAGTGCGAAGTCGTAGCTAGTTAAAGGCTAAGGTGAAGAGGTACGTTTTTAGTTTACTTTTAAAAATGTTTAGCGAGCTGGCTTCCCTGATGTCTATAGGCAGTATGTTCCATGGCTTTGGGGCGTAATTGACAAAGGCTGCGTCCCTGATTTTCTTACGTTGCTGGGAACCTCCAATAAACCAGCATTCAAGGATCGCAGTGTTCTTGAACTCAAGTATCTGACAAGGGAGTTTGCAATGTAACTTGGTCCTAGCCCATTAAGGACTTTGTATATAAGAAGAAGGACCTTAAAATCAATTCTAAAGGTTACTGGAAGCCAGTGCAGAGCAGCTAAAACTGGACTAATGTGCTCTCTCCTCTTGGTTCTGGTTAAAAGCCGAGCTGCAGACTTTTTTATTAGCTGAAGTTTCTCAGTTGTTTTTTTCGGGAGGCCAGTTAGAATTGCATTACAATAATCAAGCCGGCTTGAAATAAAGGCATGAATCAGTTTTTCAGCATCTTTTTTATTTATAAATTGTAGTACTTTAGCTATGTTTCTAAGGTGGAAAAATTATGTTTTCGTCACCTTGTTAATGTGAGACTTGAAGCTTAAATATGAATCTAAGATAACACCAAGACTTGTAAACTCAGATTTAATCCAGGGAGTTAATTTCCCCAGATTATTAAACAGCATTTCTCTTTCTATTTTAGGGCCGACAAGGATCTCAGTTTTGTCCTCGTTTTACTTTAATGTTAAGGGCATGAGGCTGGTTCATCACAATTTCTTGGGATGCCAATAACTCACACATTAAAAAAAATATTTGAATTACATATTTTTAAATCATTTTTATTTTGTTTGAATCATTTGAGTGTCTGATATAGACAATAAACAGCCAAGACATGTTTCATAACCCCTTTTGCTTATATTTGCCAACAATGGAGGGTACTATTGTACTATTGACATTTACAATCTGACATTATCCAAATTGTTGTTGGCTGTCCATGCATATTTCACCATCTTAAAATTACAAGGGGCTCCCAAACAGCCTGTTGTCTTTGTATGACCATTACTTTCATGTTTTCTTTCATTTCATATAAGTATATTAAACCCAGATTTTAAATTGAAATATAACGTACGTTACATAGTTGTGGGTTGTGTTGTATGGGGCACATTGCTCACTGATTTTCTCTGGTTATTTTGACTGACAACTGTTGGTAACCTCTTTGAGGTTTGACACACCTGCTGTGTGTAATTCAATGTTAGCTCTCCCTCTGTCTGTGTGCGTGTGTGTGTGTGTGTGTGTGTGTGTGTGTGTGTGTGTGTGTGTGTGTGTGTGTGTGTGTGTGTGTGTGTGTGTGTGTGTGTGTGTGAAACAGTGTAATCAAGTTAGAGCAAAGTGTGTGTCAGTGTCATTTTTGGCTCACAGAATTAGTACGACTGTCAACCACCTACGATAGATGTGAAATAGATTCCCTTTCCCTATCAAGGCAACACTGCTGGACTGCTGTTTTTTATAATTGGTGGAGGACTGTCAGTCTTCCACACAGTCTGATTTGGAAATCTGATAGAAAGAACAAATGATGACTTGGTACATGAAGAACAAAACAGATACAAATTGCAATTAGAGGACAAATGCAGTGGAAGATCATGCTTGTAGTGCTTGTGTTATAGTGTCAAGATTTAAAGATAACATGGTCTCTATTTGGAAAGTATTTGAATTAATTTTTTTCTGTGTCACTGAGAGGATAGCATTCATCAGACTTAAACTCACCAGTCTTACCAAGTTCATCCAGAGTTTGAAAAACTGCACTCGTTCATCTGCTTGAGAATAGAAAAGGACACATTTTGTAGGGAACATTATCCCTTATAAACAAATAGGGGAGAGTGGGGTAAGAGGAGCCAGTGGGTAAGTTGGTCCACCACCTGTATCTCAGCAACCATATACAATTTTTGTCTTGTGACCATTTAGTTTGCATTCTGCATTTTCACCGTGCTGTGGAGGGACCATGTGGATGAAGTGGTAAACATGTCTTTTGCCTGTCAAAGTCATTTTTTTTTGTATATTTGGTCTCATATCAAAAGTCATGTATCTCAGTTTAAAAAGTCATATCAGATATATTGATGAATGGGCAGTGTGCACAAGGATGTGTGTAAATTAGTAAAATGTCACTCTAGGTTGCTAGACTAAGCTCTTCTCCCAAAATGATGGCTGTGGGGCAAAATGAGCCAGAGCCTTTGTGGTAAGTTCAACCGGTGGTTCATATCCCCTCATGTTTACATGAGGTTAAGTAAAATATCTGGTATTTTAAATAAGTGCTGCATCCTAACAATTAATAACTTTCATTATATTTAATATGTTAGATGTAGCATAACAGCTGTCCCACGTAATTACAGAAGAAAAACAGATAGTAGCTCCATAAGTCTTGCAGCCCTAACTTTTGTTTGCTTTTGTGGATGAAGAAGAAGTATTACTCGTTTTGCCATTTTGAATAGAATTTTTCGTACATACTGTATGTGGCATGTTAGTATTCTTGTTATTGGCTACAAAGTTTGTGATATATGGATATTCAGAACATTATGTGACATGTTGATGCTATGTAATGTTTATAGGCTAAAACAGTCTCCAGGTATAAGAACTGTAGACAAATTAGTTTAAATATTTATTTTATGAACACAAATAAAATCAACAGATTGGGGGATTTAGTTATTATATATAGAATCCTAGTTTAAAATCTGATAATACAATAGCTAGTAACTATTGGCTCAACTTACCTCTAACATGGAGTTGAGCCACAAGACCACCTTTATGGGAGACCCGAGATTTTGTTGTCTATTTGAGTTAGGTATGCTCCTAAGGTTTCAACTGATAGCACCTGAACTTGGGCTGTATGCATTAGTTTTATTCCTGTCTCGTATTCCCTTGGCTATAGGTCGACTGAAGTGAAACACGACTCATCTTACCCCACTCTCCCCTACTGGAATTTGATTCTTTATATAAACTAGGAGTGGAAAAACAGTCTTTCATTATCTCTTATAAAGCAGTCCTTTTCCTCAGGGAATACAAACAGAGCTATAAATGTATGCCAGAACTCAGAGTGGTGGAGGTAAGATGGCTTTGTTGCCTCGTTGCTAATGATTGTATCAAAAGGTTATATACTGCTTTGTTGTATTTGTCAGATAGTGAGGAAAGGTCGTCATGATGGGTGGTGTCATATGGTGGTCGGTATCAGTATCATTCATCAATAATTTCCAAATAGGAACTGAACAACGGTAGGTTTTTATGCTTTGCAAAAATCAGATTACCACAGATTTTTTTTTTTTACAGAGTCAATCATGGAAAGGCAGCTAAACTGCACAAATGGTTGATATAATAGATGATGCAATATAATACATGACCAATGAGGGGAGCTCTGAGTCCTACATAGCTGTCTTGGGTAATGTGAACTTTACTGCTAAAGCATTGTATCCGCCGTGGTAGTCTACTTCCTAAAATTGCTGAAATTGGCAACATGTGGTTCCATGCACTGCATTTAGAGCTGCCTACAATCAGTTTAATAAGCGTGGGCCTACAGAATGTAACATAATGACTTAAATGTTAAATGTAAAATTGCCTGCATTCTCACGCTGTGGAGGTCTTTAGTTTCCATTTTATCGTTTTACAATCACTCCCATGCAGACTAAACCAGAAATAGAAAATGAAACAGAGCTAAAGGATGGAAACAGCACTGTTCTAAACAGTGTGTCTTGTTAAATGGTAGCTATCTGTGATCAAAGCACTACAGGGCTGGGAACAAAACATCTATTCGTAAAATGTCCATTTGTAAAGGCTTGTTTTCATTATGGCTGGGGTCTTGTCAAAACTGTTTGGAGTTCCATTCCTGTTACAATGAACCTGTGACACAAAAGATTTTCCTCCATGCTAGGTACCTCCTACGGTATACTGTCTGCTAATAAATTACAAACGTGTTCATGGCAGTTGTGTGACAAAGCAATCAGCAACCTATGAGCAGCAGAGAGTTTTATTATGTCATTTAATTCTGAGGAAATAGTTGAGATGACAGAATTATCCATCAATTCCTTTTCTTCATCCATGCTTTCATCTAGCCTACAGCTATATGACAGTCACACAGCAATGTTTAATGGCTTTAATTTTGTAACCTCCCAGACAATGGTAATGTGAGACAGCCCGATGCACCCCCCTGTTAGTGCCACTGTCATGTCAGCACCACATGTAACAGGCCTCTGAAGAACAGGGTTGTCTGTCAGCAGCGACCATAAGAAAAACCCAGAGACCATCAGTCACTGCACAGTTTAATAACGCTGAGTGACTTTCAGTGATTCAAAGGGGTTCCAGGTCCTAGGGTGATGTCATCAAAGTGTAGAAAATGTATTAATTCCTAGTATTTCAACTTGTTATTGACGAAGAACTCAATTGAAGATCATTTTAAGCTATCAATGTGTGGTGTGTAGGACAAAAGGTCTCATCCATAGAGGGGGAACCAGTGCGTCACTAAGAACTAATATAAACACCAAATCAACAAGAATGGATCAGAGGTAGAATTTTTGAATGAAGCCGATATTTGATATATTTTGATTAAATGGTTTTGGGTGTTACAGTCTTCATATATATCCAAGATGTTATTGGATTGCGTTTGTTTTGTTCTTTATGTGTGTATTCATCCCCATGGAAGCTCTCATGCTATGTGTGAGTGCCTGAGGTATTTAAATCCCTCCAGAAATGGTGTTTTATCACCGGATCAGAGGTAAGCGGAAGACAAACTGTTGCCCAACCCCTTGCCTTTACGTTCCAGTGGAATTGAAGAAAATTTAATTTCTGAGTGCCCCTGCACTTACCTCTTTGACGTAGACCTTGGGCCTCAATCTGTCATGCTGTCACTGCATTGGTGACCCCATGGCTTTTCAAGTGCCTGTGGCGCCCAGTTTGATTGATATATAATCTTGCCCAATGTCTCATGAAACCAGGTGTGTTTTTTTGCTTTGATGTCCAGCACATCCATATATGAGCATGCAGCCAGAAGTGACACCCCCTCCCCCACTCCACAACTCCATCCACCACAGCAGAAAAAAAAATGCAGCCCTGACATGATTATTTTTTCAGCCTCCTGGAAAAAAAAACTTTGCAGAACCAGCTGATGTGTGGTTATCTTCCTGGAATTATTCATGTCCAGGGTAGATGCAATTGTTTTTGAGCGCAGGGTATAAATGCTCATTTCTATTCCCCTATTCTCATTCATCACAACGTTTCGCTTTAAATAATTCAGCCAACAAACAAACTTGCCTGTCTTGTTTTCTACATCTGATGTTCTGCAATTTGTACAGTATAAATGTCTGCGAAATGTAGAGGGGGAAAAGTCCTTGCAGTGGCTTGGTATGTAGATATCCTCTGCAGTTGTTGAAATATTCGTTCAATACTTTAAGCCATTTGGACAGGTTGCATTACTACAAGCAGCAGTGGCTAAAAAGCAGTTGCAGAGAGCTTGTGGGCAAAGGCTTATGAGGTTACCATGGCAGTGGCTGTGCCACCTTGCGATTGACACTGAGCCAGCAACTGAAGTGAATGCCATTGCCATTTGCAGATCGCTCTCTAGACTCCATTATGTAGCCTGAGTTCAGTTCCATAGAGTTCCTAGAGGCTTTCTTACCATGTACCCACAATGTATATCCAATAACTTGAGTCTGTTTGTTTATAATTCTTAGTTATTTTATTTAGATAAATGTATTTTAGATTGGGAAACCTACAGAATGACAAATAGATATAATGAGCAAATTGATCCATGAATAAATGGCACTGGTTTGTCTAATATTGCTTAATGTCTGTCTGCTGCTGTCCCAGAGAAATCAGGCTGCTTTCCCATGTTTATTGTTTACCTCCTAGTTGTTTGTGAAGACATAAAAAAAAAAATGCTTCAAGTCTATGGTATGTTTTTCGGTTGCAGAACTGTCTGAGAAGTACATTGGCATTTGGGTCAACCTCTCTGTAACTTAATTTCCCCACACTTCAGAAACACACAGCCACACATGCATGCAGGACTACATTGCTAAAAAAACAGTATGCATAATTAACAGAAACGCCTGAAGAATACTAAAAATCAAGGTAGGGTAGGTACTAGGTAGGTACCACTTCCAAAGAGAGACTTGTTCACTGGATACAAACAGATCCTACTTCAGAAACTGGTTACCTATCCATACTGACTTTTCATTATATGATAAACGTATTTGTTTATAACTGTTAATGTAGACAGGGAAGCATACATTGCCTCATTGGCTTGCCCAGGTCATTGAGTTGTCTCTCAGACAATTGAATTTCATGGACGGAGGGCAAGGGGAGGATATAGGATGTGTGGTATGCTCTTATTCTGCTGAGTCAGATGTGCTAAACTAAAGCCAACCACTCAGGAATCCCATCCTCCTTCCTGGTCTGCTTACATAGGAATGACACTGGAAATATGTACTCTCAACTGAAATGTTCCAAAGCAAACAACTGTTGCAAGCAAACATGCTGACAGTCACAAACCATAAATACTCTTTGGTACACTATTATGGATTGGTGAGATTTCTTTCCTGCCCGGAATATGTTTTGAGTTGGATTTTGACAGAAAACGACAAGAAAATACAGAAAATCTCGACACTCTTTCTTCGCCACAGCTGTGTGCTTGCAGGAGTCAATTAGGTGTATGTGTGCGCCTTTGGCTCCTGCCAGTCAGAAACCACTGGTTCAGGGTAACTCCCACATCTTGGCTGATAACGGGGAAAGGAGCAAATGATGGCGCACTCCTACGCCCCGTCAATCTCCCATCTCAGTGGCCTACTGACAGCTCCCTCGTTCTGTGGGGGTTAGCGTGTCACTACGGTTGAATCAAGTAGGATTGTATTGTGTTCGAAGTTTGGGCAACGGCCACTCTAGGCGGATTTATTTGCAGTTTAGCATTGCATAGCGGATTTTGCTGGGGTGTAGGGTTAACATTTTTATCTATGACGCATTTTTTTCGCTTCTCAATACAAGGAGCAAAACAATTTCATATGTGCCGCGTATGTTAGGCTTCAAAATAGGGTAGGGGTTAAAAGGTTAAAAGGTTGGCAACAGATTGTCAGATGTGCAGATGCGGAGACCGAGGAAACGGAACAACCAAATGCATATCTCACTCAGTCAGACAAATGTTTGTGGTCAAAGTCAGGTCACTGTTAAAGTTATTTTTTTTTAAAGACGACTCATTGTTGTGAAGCTCTGCTATTAGTGTGGAGCAGACAGAACATGTACAAACTACGTTTAGAAAAACTAAATATGAGGGTATGTAAGAGAAATAAGAGGCAACCGATATTATATTTTCGCATTTTAACGAATTGGCTATAGTGTTGCAGTTGTTCACAAAGGGAGAAATGAGTGAGGACATGAAACTTTATGAACATACCATATTCATTTAATGCTGTGACGTGAATCCCTAACCCTAACTCAACACACACACACACACACACACATACACACAAATAGCAACACGTGTTTTATTCAAAGCCTCAGTTTCTGTGCTCAACGCACTGCTATGATCGGCAATGATTAATTTATTTCATTTGCATTTTTTGTATTTGTACTATTCCTTAGATGTCATGAGCGTGCGCGGCACAGCAGAGGGCTTCCTGGCACACGGTGCGCGAAGGAAAACCTGTTCATACGGCACAGCGGTGGAGCCGCTCCATGGAGACGCGCACATCAGGAACCCATTCATGCCACAGACACTTGCACAGAAAGCCTCTATTTGCACTTGCGCGGTGTGGCTCTCTCTCTCTCTCTCCTTTTAAAAGATTGAGGGAGATCGAATTTTGAGAAAGAGAGAGAGACAGATGGAGAGAGAAAGAGAGAGATATCGTGTGTAAAAGAGAGTTGTCAGTTACAGCTGCTTTAGTCAGGGGGGATAAGCACTTTATTAAGCAACCTCCACCCCATTTGCCAAGGGCTATGTGCCAGGGTGTGTATAGATATCTACAGCTTGCACAGACAAGAGTGATTACAAATATGTGAATCAGAGCCCTGTCTCTGCCTCAGTCATCCTCATCAGAGCCCACCCCTTCAGTTTCTCCCTTCCTCCTTCCCTCAGTGGAAACGGACGCCTACCCCTGTGTCTGAAAGAAAGAGACGCCTCCTCCCTAGGTGAATAAACACATCCAGACTCACTCACTCACACACACCCACACACCCACACACGCACACACTCACATTCTATTCAGAGTGCACCACTCAGCGACCGCTCCACTCATTCAGCATTGGCTCTAGATGCCTCCTGGCTGCTTCCACAGGAAAAGAGGCAGAGGCTGGCTGTGACTTATGCTCCTCCAGAGGGAATCAGAGGCGGCACAGCACACGCAGCATGCCGTAACAGTCTCACACACACACACTCTCACACATGGCTCACACACAAACAGCAGGATTTATAGCTCAGGAGTGCCGCTGAGTTGGATCCTGTGCCTGTGACTTGACCTGGCCGCTGAGGGAGTTCCTGCTTTTCGTGCTCTGGTTTGATGTTACTCAACTGTCCGATCCCCGGGCACTCTCTCCACCACACGCTCAGGATTTCTGCTGGTTTTCCCAACCTGAGGACATCACCTCCAGACCTGTAAGGCCACTGACCTCCTCAGCTTTAAGGACGATTTTTGTTCTGTGAAAGCGGTTGGTGGTTCTCTTTTTCTAACGTTGTGACTAATGAAGCTCAGAGAGTTGTGACAATTGCTGACTAAAGACTGTTTGTTCATGTGACTGGCATTAATAAGCAAGAGAACTCGTACTGTCATTGTCGTTTTTACCTTTTTCCCAATATTGTCAGACTTCTGCCAGAGGGAAGATAATCTTTTCCCCACCCAACTAATCCTCCTGTTGGAAACCCAGCCTTTCTGTGGATAGACATTTCTCCTTGTCTTTTTCAGAACTGTGAGGGCTTCTTGGTTTGTCTCTTGCTCCCTCTCTCTTTTTTCCCTCACTGTCTTACTCTTTCTCTCTCTCTCTAGTCAGAGAGCCTCTGGCTGTGTGTGCAGCAACAGCTGAGAGACATTACCCACAGATGCCCAGACCACCACGGGAACTGAAGCTGACATGGAGATAACACACTCCTCCATTTGAGGTAATCAGATTTCATTATTTGGCGAGCTTCTGGGCACTTGGTGACGCAATGTCTGTACATAATAGAGGTTATTAGTGTAAGGTTGACGTGTAAATCAGTGCCAGTAATGTGCTCTGTTCAATTGCATCAGGAAAAGGTTGGCTTTAGGAGTGTGTGTGTGTGTGCGTGCACATGTGTGTGGTGAGTGTGTGGTCTTATGAACTCATTGGCTGGACTAAAATTAGATGAACACAAAGCATATTTTAGTTTTACACTTTTCCTGTACTATTGGTAGACTGACAACATGCTTAAAATATTACTTCCAACATAAAATTATGTTTGTACTGCTTGCGAAACAATGGTTTTGATTTGGTTTTAAAATCATATTTTAAAAACTCTCAACATGCCTTGTTTGGTTTAATTAGGGTGATTTCCCAGCTTATTTTTTAGCTTTTATTCAGTTGATAGAAATGGCTGCAGCTGAACTGTTTTTACATGCCTCAGGTTTTTGACATAAACAATCATCATGTTTAATAGAACTTCAATTGTAATTTGCTGCACATATCTCATCCTTTTTAGTGAGGTGTCTCAGACCTATAATTTAGTGATCAGACACATAACCAGTGAAATTCAATTCAAGCAGAGGAAAGAGTGATAACGGTCCCTCATGCAGAATGAATGGTATAACTTGTGTATGCCTGTGTATTTTTCTAGTCCATCCACCTGAATAATTAAATCCCAAGACCCCAGGAGTGTAAGCCGTAGAGCCATGCGTCTGCCCTCCTGCACGGAGGGAGGGAGACTCCTGCCGCTCCTCCTCAGTCTCCTACTGTTGCTGCTTTTCTGCGGGCCCCAGCACTGCCTGTCCAAGTCCTCTCACCACCACCGGGAGCACCACCACCGCAGCCGTCAGCGCCACAGCCACCACGACATCGTCCTGGCCGTGGTGCTGCCCCAGAACAACACCTCCTACTCATGGGCCTGGCCCCGGGTGGGCCCGGCGCTGGAGCGAGCCATCCGCCTCATCAACCAGGACAACTCCCTCCTGCCTGGCCGCAACCTGAGCATCGTGTTCGCCAACAGTGAGGACCACCGCGGCATCTGCTCTGAGTCCGTTGCACCACTCATGGCTGTCGACCTCAAGTTTGCCTACGACCCCTGGGCCTTCATCGGGCCCGGGTGCGACTACACCTCATCGCCTGTCGGGATGTTTACCAAACACTGGGGGATCCCCATGGTGACGGCTGGCGCCCCTGCCGTGGGGTTCATCCAGGCAGACGTGTACACCAGCATCACCAACACAGGTCCCACCCACACCAAGCTGGGGGAGTTCGCCCTCCACATCTGCCGCCATTTTGGGTGGCACCAGCACGCCATAATTATGTTCAGCGATAACAAGATGGGGGACCGCCCCTACTACTTTGCTGCCGAGGGGCTGTACACCAAACTACAGGAGGGGAACATTACTGCAGAGGATCTAGTGTTTGAGGAAGAGTCTGTGAACTACACAGACATCATCTTCAGGATAAGGCAAGGGGGCCGAGGTATGTGTCTTCATGTGTTTGCTTTTTGAAAGAGGTGTAGAAGGTGTAGAACATCGGTTCCCAAACTGGGGTATGCGTACCCCCAGGGGTTTTCAAAGTGAAAAAGCCCATTACATTTTCAAACGGAGCTATAAATGGACATGAAATCTTAAATAGTCCGAATAGCCAAGTCGCATTGCCAGAAATACTCATGTATGCCCATATTCAGCGAAATAATGACACTGCCAAAAATAGCTACAGGTAGGTAGCCTGACAGTGTTATAGGCTAAATATGTGCGCGGGGGGAGGGGGCGTGGCAGCGGCGGTTAGTGACCTACCCTGACAGTTTGAAGTGTTATATGCTGAATATGTGCACGGGGGAGGGGGCGTGGCGGTGGTTACAAACATGGATTAAAAACGGGGGGGGGGTACGTAGCTGGAGATCGAATGTCTGAAGGGGTACGGGACTGTAAAAAGTTTGGGAACCACTGGTGTAGAAGGTCAGTCATTAGGTGTAAAAGGCCCTGGCATGTTTTTCTCCATTCATGACAAAAGAGCTAGCTGATACATATACACATACTTTATACATCCACCTTCTAGAATAATGCTGATTGGCAAAATGAGGGTAGGTGACAGGAAATAAAGTGATTAAATATCACTCTCTAGATTAGGATCTTACATTTCATTATGGCACTGTTGCCGATGCATCTACTGTCTTGCACCATCTTCCTCTTTTGAGATTCTCTGACAGCAGTGAAGCAGGAAGAGCTGGTCTGCCGGCATATTTAAGACTCTCTCTTTTCACCAGCATTCACCCCTATCAGCCTCATCCGCGATGTTTACCGAGGGTCAGTATCGGGTATCAGCTCTAAATCCCTTCCTCAGGAATTGGCCAATAGACGTGAACACACAGGGTTGCTATTGCCACTCAATAGCGGTGAACACCTCTGCACCCTGCGTAGTCGATTACAGGCGTCTGAGACAAACAACTGCAGTGAGAAGGGGGATAAGATAAGATACAAAAAAACATGAATTCATATTTGTGCTCATGTCTCACTTCAGCAGGATTATCTGCAGTCCCTATTCAAGGATTCCATCCACACTTTGTATCTGATTGTGATGGGATTAGTGTGATGGCGGTACTGTGCAGTTTGAGTTCATTTTACTCTTCCATTCCATTTAGTCGATTTAGGCTCCATAGGCTCGATTCAGACTTTTCTGGGTAATGTATTCAAAATCAGGCACCCTATATCAGTGCTTAGGCTCTCTGTCGTCGAATCATCCTGCACACACATATTCAAATTTGGTCTGATTGGACTATTCAGCCGACAAACAGCCTGTTGGTTGGATTAAAAAACATCTCTCCTTTTTTGTCTGTACAAATGATTATTTGCTTTTGTTTAAAAGGTGACTCTCCAGCCTCCCTGCATACATTTCTCTGTGTCTTACTCATCTTTGTTTGCCAACAGGCAGACTCGCTCAGTGGTGTGTCACTGCATGAGGGAATAAATAAATAACCCTGTGATTGGATACCTTAAGCCTTCTCTCGCATGGTTCCCACATGGGTATAAAAACATCCCCAGAAAGACATTCATTAACAGAGGTTAAAAGTCATGTTTCCAAATAAGGGAAACGAGTGCAGCATATCAGATCTGCCGGCATTTCCTGTAAAACCGAATTCGTCATTGGTCAGTTTTTGTAGTGTTTGTGACTATCGTTCAGTTTTATTGTCCGTAATTTGTCAAGGCTGAGGGTTTTCTGTTAATGTGCAAACAGTACCTCTGTTGGATGGACAATGGAATCCTGGAAGCATAATTCCTCAAAAATGTCCATATGGTTTTTATGGTTTGGCTGTCATGGCGTGTTGAGATAAGTGACCAGTGTTGTTATTCCAGATAAGAGTCAGGCTTGGCTCCTCAGAGCCCACGTATTCCCTATAGACAGAATCCTTTCATGAGAGAAAGACTATTAAAAAGTAGGCTGCAGCCTTGTGAATGTTCTACTTGACATTTGTCTTCTTGCCACATGGTCGGTTGTATTTCTGAATGCACCATACAAAGCCTAACCTCAAAGAGGATATAATTCACATAATATCAGGTGGCTTTGTTAAGTGGCCACCTGACACGACACAACTCATGAATCACTGGAAAAATCTAGGATTCCAAGAACCAAACAAAGGCAAACAAAGTCATAAAGGGATAACGACTTCAGTGAATTATATGGGCAGAATACACAGAGAAACAATGCGTTTCCCTGGGACAATACTGTTTACACCACAATGCGTCCTATCTATATCCATACTTTTACACACTCACTTTTTTTTACGAGATGCTAGGAGAGTGAATAGAATCGATGAAGGTTGTGCTCAGGAATAAAGATGTCATCAGTGATTCCCCACCCCCACACGTAGCCGTTAGGGGGGCCATAACCTTTTCCTTTGGACTTAGGTGTGTCACAATAGGCCCTCCCCTCCTCAGTCACTTCAACATTCCCTCAGCCCAACAACCCCGATCCACTGCCTTAAGGGAGCGAGATTAATTAATAATAACATCACGCACGGTAGGAAAAGACGACAGGGGTACCGGGCATAGCAGGGTGTTACTTAAGCTTTGTCCACATACTGTGCACCAGCCAAACTGATGAATGTTACAAAAAGTACCTGCCCACACTTAACTGCAGCTACTACATGGCCAGTGTAGGACTTTATTTTGTATGTCAGTCATTTGTTACATTAAACATTTTCCTCTCGACATTTAGATCAATTTTACAGAAGGTCTCTAGATGCCTCTTTAATATACTGTACCTGAGACCTAATACGTAATATGTACCCTGAGACCTTGGTATGTTGTTTTCAGTATAAAGACAGTAGAAAGCCACAGAATAGCCGGTCCTTTGAGCCAGGACAAACCAAGCTGACTCTGAACTGGATCTGGGTCTGATCTGTCGAGAACCCGCCAGATCCAAATCCAATCAGGGCCCTGATCCGTTCTAGTGGGCACTGCTACATGGGCAGCTGCTGTGCTAAGGGAATTGGACTCGTGTGAACCTCTGAAATGCCGCAAAGTGCAGTATGTTATGGCTTACAGACTGTCACCATGCAATGACTTGCCAGACTTCCATGACAGAAGAATACAATTCCATTTGAGTGGGGACTAGTCACTCATCAGCGTAATGACTCATGGCCTGATTAAGATGGTGGTCTCAGAGACTCCTAATTTAGAAGTAATTGGAGGACTATGCTTTTGAAGTAAAAACTGCAGTTAAGATGAAAGCTGAGAGAAGACACTTCACCACGAGGAGGTTTGACACACCCATGGGGTTATCGGCGGAACGCTTACATATCTACTTCAGATACATTTTGCAATTTGTTGTAATTATGAATTTCCAGCTTTCTGTCTCCCTTTTTGTGCATTTTTGTGTGTCATTTTAATTCAGTGCTTGATTGCCTTCTATTTCTCTTCAGAGAAGCTGTGCATTGTTGTGAAAAGTCATTGCCTACATTATGTATTCAAAAGTGCTCAAACACATTTACATTGAACAGCGATAAAAAATGAGGATTTGGCACAGTGTTAACCATGGCTGCCATAGCTCAATAAACTCTGTTTGACCTGCATCTCAGCCAAAGCATCAGCCATAACTCAGATTAGGTAAAGCATGAGCTAAATAAAGACTGTGTGACTGGCTGCCACCTGACCCCCTATCTTGCGTTTCCCTCCATCTCTCCGAGACTCCCGCATCTGTCACTGCCGCTGTGCAAGCTCAACTTCTCATTTAGTCATTCACGTCTTTCAGGTCATGATTTAACGTCTCTAAGCACAAGTAATACACGCCAGAGGGCCTAAAGAAGACTGTACCTCAGATCTATAATGTATATTATTACACAGTATATCAGCGGACTGGCCAAAACCCAGGAAGAGTTAGTGGGGATGCTTCAGTCTCAAACATTGATTCTGCATTTCAAAAGGGTCCAGCCAGTTTTTTTCACAAGCTTTGTGAAGTCTTCACAGACAGTGTGCGTAGATCTGAGTTGAACCGAAGTAATTGTGCCACCGCCTGCAGCAAGTCCCACTCCCAGGGTCTGGCTAATCAAGCTTGTTTGTTGTCGGGATCTTTTAATCACGGGCCGGTGATGGGCGGCACACAGCAGGTGTCGGAGCATCCACCCATCTGCTCAGAGTCGTAGCTCCGCGTCGTCGTTGCTAATGACAAGTTGTCTCGCCGGATCACTGCCTTCAGTTTTCCCGTCTCTTTTAATCATTCCTGTCACACCCCTGCTTCTGCCACGGCCCCCACTTGGATAGTGGAGAGGAGCGCTGGAGAGGTAATAAGTCAGAGAGGAGTGTGCCCATAGGCTGACACACTGCATTTAGGCACTGGACATCACATGGCACACACCTGCTGGGGGTGGGGGTGGTGTGTGTGTAGAGGTAATTGGGGCTAATGGGGGGCACTCCCTCGAAAGCGACCTGGATTTGGATCAGCTGTCTGCCAGAATCTCTCTAATTAGCGGGGCCTTGTTTGAAGAGTGGACTCAAATGGTCTGTTGCTATGTGAGAGTCACAAGCAGTGCAATTAGGGCGAGAGGAATTGGTCTCGCTGTGACAGCTAGTGCTAGACGGTGCTAACGTTGTTTCCTGTTAAAACAAAAACAACGCTGACATCACACTGTCTATCACTTCCGGAAGGTTACGGCGTCCGGCACCACCTGGTTCTCTTGTCGCCATAGTTGCCTGCCAGACAAGAGATCACCCAAGCTGAACGAAACACCACCCGCGAGGCTGTGCGGAATGCTGCATGCGTTGCCTCCCTCCTTCTTCCCCTTCACCCAGTCCATCTGGCCCCAGTTAAAAATTAATCTTGCTGTTTAAAAAAGCTTAAGGAGGTGGAAAAGAGAAATCACTCAAAAGCCACAGAAGATTCGCCCCTCTGCGCCAGGACAAACCAGGCTGCCTCTGAACTGGATCTGGGTCTGATCTGGCAAGAACCCGCCAGATCCAAATCCAATCCGGGCCTGATCCATTCTAGCGGGCACTGCTCCATGGGCAGCTGGTGTGGTTTTGATTGTGGGCTTGACTTGCATGAGTGAACATGGCTTCTATGTTTCCAAAGGCACAGACCTGTTCCCAATTATAGCAGGAGGATTGCAAGAGCACTCGCCACGGACTCTTGTATCCTATTAGAATTGGGTCAGAGCCAGGGTCAGAGCACTGTTTGTAGTTTTTAGTTAAAAATCTGCACTGGGGAATGTCGTCATAAGTGGATATGTCATTGAGGATTATGTCATTTTTGGTGTTATCTTTCTTTCTTAATGTAAATATAAACTCCTTGCAATATGGATATGTGTGTCTCGTGCTTACACCCCTCTACATACTTAAAACATTACATATACCACAGTTTTACCATATTTACCATATACCTATTTCACTTTTCCGCTTCCAAATCAGTTGAAAATTAGGTTTACTGATTTGTATTCTTAAAAAACAACTCTGGTGGTTTTGAAGATTAGATCAAGGTCCAGTCTGCAAACCCCCAGGAGAGAGACGAGGCACATCTGGCCAATCCACACTAATGGGATTCAGCTCACAGCGATATTGCAAGGCAGGCCAATTTGAGATCATGAGTAATTCTAGACAGTGAAAATGATGTATTGTCACATGTGACACACACACAAATGTGATACACACTCACACAGGAAGCAGTGATACACACTCACATAGGATTTTAAATACACACAGTGCATACACTAGACAGACCATTTTGCTCAATGACGTAGAAGGTTGGGCATGTTTTATTTCAAATTGTGTCAACATATTGAATTTGTTTCTTCTGGCATTGTCCAAATGTGTTGTTGTGAGCTGGCCTTGAATCCAGCAGCACCGTCAGACCATCTGTGCACATGGATACAATTAGCTTTTAACTGAATTTTAACCATCAATGTCAGCAGTAATGTTTTGCTTCACAAACCATACTGAAAGGGCTTGAAGATCAGTTTCTGGGGCCCCTGATCCTCTCAAGAAATAAATCTGCAGTCACCCTCTGAAGCATGGATTGCAACGGGCTAAAGCAGAAGTAAAAAAGTGACAGGCTGAAGGACTTGCTAGATTGGCTTGTCATCTCCCGCAAAACGTGTTATTCTGTCCGAGCTCCATGATCCATGTGTCACACACTGAGTGCTTGTCAGCCGAAGACTGCCTTTCGGCTATTTCAAAGTACCTACTTCAGTGCTTACTGCTGGAGCCTCTAGAGTGCTTCTTTTGTTGTGACTTGTGGTCCTACAAAGGTGGGAATCAGAATCAGAATCAGAATCAGAATTGTATTTATTGCCAAGTAGGTTTACACCTAACTGGAATTTGCTCTGGTGTATAGGTGCATACAGTAAACATAAAACATAAAAACAAAATAAGTACTACACATAAGAAAAAGTACTACACATAAGAAAAAAAAATACAACATAAATAAATATATATAAAAAAGTAAAATGCAAAATGCAAAACAGGAGTGCAATGTGAATGTGCAATATGCAATGTGCAATGTAATGTGTGTTAATGTAACACAGACTTGAGGCGTGGGGGCGGGATATGAGTCCAAGTCAGGTGGGAGTCCCGGGCCTTGTTAATAAGACCAACTGCAGCCGGGAAGAAGCTGGCCTTGTGGCGTGAGGTTTTGGTCCTGATGGACCGCAGCCTCCTGCTGGAGGGAAGTACCTCGAAGAGTTTGTGACCCGGGTGGGAGGGATTGGCCACAATCTTACCTGCACGCCTCAGGGTCCTAGAGGCGAACAGGTCCTGTAGAGATGGCAGATTGCAGCCAATCACCTTCTCAGCAGAACGGATGATAGAAAAGTGAATGATATCTCATGGTGGCCATATAGAGGAAGTGCAAGTAGGTCTGTGAAACGTACTTCTTTCCATCCAAACGTTAGTTCGTCATTTTGGATAAAAACTTGACCTTTACCTTTGAAACCTGAAATGGTTTGTAAATCATGACTAATTTGTGAATAGCAGATCTGTGGGACCAAAGACTTTTATGAGTTCCAGAGAGGGTATGGTTAAAATGGGCATACTGTATAAAGCCAGTCCATCCTCACTGGAACTGGAAGGTAGTGGCAGCCTAGCAGAGAAAGTGTGGTTGGAGTTGATAAAGAGGTTGCAAGGTTCTAGTTGATGCAATCATTTAATATTGCTATGCATTTTATCTTCTTAATGAGGAAAAGGCAAACGCAAACAATTAATCTTTCTCTGAGTCATGCTTTTCCAAAATGAAAAACAAACGCTTTTGAGAATGCAGTTATTGAGCTACTCCTCAGATGTGATGGCCTGGTCTAAAAGCTTTAGAATGTTCTAGCATAAACCTGCATGTGGGCGCGATATTAAAATGAGCAGTGTTCAGGGGCACTCACAGGAGAGGAATGCAGATTGAGTGCTATGGTGTGCTCACCAGAGCTGCTGTCAATTTCTCTGCCTCAAATTCAGCACTTTGTGTAGCATTTACATAGACATGAACACCTGCTGTTTACTGTGTATCTAATTATTTTTCCTCAGTGGGGGGTTGTTTTGAGATTTTTAATTATTTAATTATAAACTTATATCTGGGATTTGTTAGGTATATTGTGAGGTAATTTTCTCGTCTGGGCTGTACCATTGTGAGGGTGTGATAAAGAGGGGGTGGTGCTGCATATAAATGTAGTTTCTTCTAGTGCAATATATGATCGAGTTATGACCCAACCCAAGGGTCTGATGTGTAAACAAGCAGCAACATTCACTGATATAACAGAGACTGTGGCAAACAGTAATCAGTTGAGAGCAAATATGTGCATCCATATATGAGAGGGAGAGAGAGATAGAGAGCTAGAGAGAGAGAGAGAGAGAGAGAGAGAGAGAGAGAGAGAGGGAAAGGTTTGGAGATGGAGTGAGAGGAATGATGAGTGTATCGTAAGGTCTCATTCAGCACAAAGATACTCAGGCCTAGTCTTGAGCCATGACACATTTGTAGACTGCTGTTATACCATCTTAAAAAGGCTTGGCCTGCCTGTGGGCTGACGTTTTCATATGGAATCACTGCCAAGCTTCCATACACGCAACATGCATACCCATGGTATCAGTAGAAATTGTAGCACCACTACTTTCAATCTATTTCTGACACGAAAACCAATTCCATGTTATTGAATTAATATTCCTTAACTATGGCTGCAGTTCCTAACCACTATTTCTTGACCTCGATAGAAAACGTCATGAGGTCAAGGAAATATGTGAAGGAGAATCCATAAGGACAGCAGAAAAGACAACTGTGGTGCTAAGAGAATCTGACTGAATCTACACTTGGCTACGCAATTATGCAACAACAGACAATGAATGGAGCGGTATTATCAATGTTCCTTTCGTAAAAGATGGTCCTGTGTCCTTGAAGCACCTTCCCTAAGCCTTTAGAGAATTCGACCAGCTCTTATCATGGCTGCCACTTAGATACTTCTAGGTCATTTCACTCAGTTAGGAGCACTTCCTTTACAAAAAAGGTGATCTGACTGCAGCCCTTGGCTCTGCATGCACCAATACTGTTGCAAAGTTGTCATGGCAACTACATTCATTACTTACATGGAAAACTTATATTAATACTTCCCTTGAGCGGTCCCCTTCCAAATGATAGAAGTCAGATCAAAGTAAATTTTCTTAATTTTGCACAATATGCCCATGGAAAATAATAATAATGGAAAATAAATACAAATAATAATACAAACATGTGTCATTCCTCTATTCCAACTTGAATAACTTTTGATTTGGATGAGATTTGAGTTTGAGTTTTTCAAGTGATGGCATACCCCTGTGGGCACACATTTATATGAAAAACCTCAAGTGCCTACATTTTGGGAAGGATATCAACATCTTTCAGACATTTCTTCTAGCATTTCCAGTATTTAAGTGGTAATTCTTGATATTTTGAGGTTATCTGTACCATGACCTTTTGACCTCTCATGAGCTCATGACATACATTTATAGGCGGAAAATGCCAAGTTTCCAAGAGACCAGCTTAGTATATACTGACTAATTGGGAAATAAACTGCTGCCAAAGCCTTTAGCCAGAGTCTATGAAACACACTTGCTCTCTTGCAGTTCTTAATGATGAGTTCTTGTGCTATAAGCATCTTCATCAAGGGACATAGTTAGTTCTCTGTAGTTGATGAAATGGTCATGAAGTGGTAATTTAGCTGACCACAATGTCTGGGAAGTATAACCATGAACCATGTCATATCAATCTATATCCCATTGTATTAGACTCAAAGGTTTACAATTTACAATTTTCAAACAGGTATTTTAGAAAAGAAAAAACAGTGCATCCTGTTACACTTTCAGGAACAATTGAAAAAACACACACACTGATTTGCTTTTACTCAATCCACAGTTCACAATTCAATTACTATCTTGCTCGGTCAAATTTTAAACTGAGTACTTAAAGAAAGTTTAAGGTTAAGAAAGTTGTTTTGCTCGATTGACAGGTCATTTTGCGTGAAGAGTGAAGGTTTAACAAACATCTCCAAACTCTCTTGGTGGCCAGTCATATCCTGTCATTGTGGCTACGGGCCCTCAATGTCCTTGTTTGTTGGTTGGTTGTACTCACTAGAAAAATAAAAATAACAACTAACTACTGATCCTGGCAAATTTACTGAAACCTCTGTTTCTTTGAAAAATCCATCTCTTCTTGCCATTACACACATCATTCTGCTTGTTACCTTCTTGATCTCATTCACAAACTGCAGCCTGCCCCCCCCCCTCGTCTCTCCCTCCCTCCCTCTATCCCTTTGTCCTCTTCACTGGTTCTCAATTTTGTGATTGAAATTACTTCAATTTGCCTCACTGTCTCCAATCTTTGTCATCCTGTCATTATTCTGACATGACAAGATAAAGACATGCATCAAAGGGGTGCACTCAACTGTTGATCGACGAAAAGCATTAGTATCCAACTTTGAAAAAAGGGGTATTTTCCTTATGTTGAAGGGTAACCAGGGTGTTATTTAGATATAATATGGTGTAATTGGTTATTACTAGGGTTAGCACAGCATGTCAAAAAGACCATGTGCTTTGTCCTCTGCAGTACTCAAATGTATATGCTGTAACATTGTTTGCTTGTAGCTATAACAGATCCTTTAACTCACAATGACATAACACCTATGTTACTTATTCAATATGACTGAAACATGTTAGCATTACATTCTGTGCTGTTACCAGACCACTATTCGAAAAGTTTTCTAGTGAAATGGCAGTACTCAAACAAGTTATTTTGGCATATTCTGTTCACATAGATTAAGTGTAGTTGTCCCATGGGCACATGTCAGGTCCTGGCTCCAGCTCTGGTCTTATACGGCCTGGCAGGCCTTCTTGCTGTGTGTCCTTGTCTCTGGCCTTCCCAGCCCTGGTTGTTTCAGTCCCTTGTTAGCGCTAGGATCTGTTTTGGGCTTATTTGGCAGGCTTTTGCTGCTTGTTTCCTGCCCAGGCCATTAGACCTGAAACAATAGTGTTGGGCAGGAAGCCAGAAAGGCTGGAATGTCATCACGCCCCTGGAGACTTCCTCAGCGGCCTCACTGTGTCAGAGTGGGTCAGCCAACACCCCACAGAGTGGGACAGCATCCTTGTCTCTCTCTCTCCTTCTCTTTTCTCTGTCTCTCACTCACACACACACACACACACACACACACACACACACACACACACACACACACACACACACACACACACACACACACACACTGGCACAGACACACGTCTCTCTCTCTCCTTCTCTTTTCTCTGTCTCTCACTCACACACACTCACTGGCACAGACACATGTCTCTCTCTCTCTCCTTCTGTCTCTCTGTCTCTCACTCACTGGCACACACACACTGACACACACACACACACACACACACACACACACACACACACACACACACACACACACACACACACACACACACACACACACACAGACACACACACAGACACACACACACACTGCATAGACACAGAGCACTACAGGGAGTCATGCTGTTGCAAATCATTTGGTGTCCTTCTGTCTGTTGGTCTATTGATTTCTCTTTCTCATCATCTCTGTCTTACTCCCTTTTGGCCTCTTCTTCTCTTAAGCAGGATTTCCCCCTGTCTATTTATGTTTGTCTGTGTGCTGTGTGTGCTGTACATGCTGTGTTTCTGTCTTCCTCTATTCCTCTATACAGTATGTGTCAGGAGAGAACTGATATATTGCCTTCACTGCCCATCTCTCTTTCCTTCTCTTTTTTCCTCTCTTCCCTCCATCCTTAATATGCTTGTTGAGCAACATCTAGAGCTGAAAGCCCATGTCTCTGTCATTGCCTGGGTAAATATCTTACATGCATCCATCATCCAGACAAAAGACACACAGTATAATTTTCCTCCACTTGTATTTTTTCTCCATGTAATCACCTGAATAGCTTGTTGTGTGTTTTTGCTCTTAATGCAGGACAAGCACACACCTGCTGCTAATTATGCCTCTGGGATACAGTTGTATGAATGTGTATGTCTCTTTCGTAGAGCATTCTCTGTAACCATACACATGCTGGACAATGAGAAGGATGAGAGTTGCATTTTAATTCATCCCAGCATCATGTGGAAAATTAATGATAAGCAATACTACCAAAACAATCCCTCCCAAAATGGACCGAATTGAAGTGAGAAAAAAAATGTCCCAATGTATTTGACTGTCCTTTCATGTTAATGCAAAATGTTTAGCAATTCTGGAAGGATGATGGATGACGGGCTACCATTCTCCTCTCCACTTAATACATCATTACAGCTACAACAGGCCCTGTGTTATTAAACCAGATCAGAACACAGGACGTCAACTCTTGACCTGAACTCTTCTGTGCTGAAGAGTTTTAGTTGAGTTATTTTTCTCCGTCAAAAGGTTGATGGGTTAGAAGATCATGAGAAGAATGTGCCTCTGTCGTTGAACAAACAATTCAAAGCACAAAGCATATGTGCACATACAGATTTATGAAGCTGTGTCTATTGTGTACGAGCGAGCAACTGAACTTTTGACCAGGTTTTTAGAAGACAAGGTTCTTTTTAATGGCTATGCCTATTGATCTGTAATACATGGAACAGATATTATGCCACAACCAAACACTGGGTTTGATGACAGGTGAGATGGAAATGGTTCATTTAGGTGTTTGAATAATTTCAGACATTAATGAGTCACTTTATGTTGGGCATTTAAACCGTAGATATGAAATGATAGGTATAATCCTGATATAAGGAATATGATGTACATAAGAGAATCGTAAGACATTTTGTTTAAAATGTATTCATTGGTAAAATAAATGGGATTAATTTACAGGTACAGTATCTATAAATTGGATAGGTTGGATTCAGATTACATATAAAACATTATATTTAGTTTTAATTCCAGATTCCTCACAGTTTAATAACTAATACAAGTAATAAATAATAAAAAATACTAAGAATGTCGCACCTTACAAACATAAGTGCTATATGCCTGTCAGTGTAGTGCCTGCCGATTTACCACTCATTAGATGCAATGAAATTGCTTACATGGAGGTGAGGGCTTTCGAAATTGCCATTCAACTGAGACAGTTACAGCTTCCTTGTAACGTACTGGTTCAGGTCCGCGGCCCATAGTTTGAATACACAGCAACTATTGTGATTTCAACTGGTATGTCACACATCACTCCCGCTCACAGTTGCTGCACAGTAAGTCTGTGAAGTGGCCTTTGGTTATTACCATTGTTCTTTGCAAATGAGGATCTCTCAGTGGGGCGAATCTCTGCTGAGCAGCTACACTGTTATTACCTCCACTGATTAGATCAGGGTTAATGGAGCCTGTCGGAGCCGATTGAGAACACTGAGTCCCGCTTGCTTTCATCATCACCATCTCTGTCTCTGTCATTGCCTGACTGTCCCTCTCGTCCACTTTCTCTTTGTTTCTCTTTATCTCTTTCTGTCCTTGTCTCTTTCCCTTTATCAAATTGTCCTTTTTTTCTGCTTGCAATTCAGACCCAATTCTCATCTCACCTTTCTCACTTCTCTCTCTCTCTCCCTCTAATCCTTCTATTAATCTCTCTCTCTCTCTCTCTCTCCATCTCTTTCTGTATGTATCTATCATGTATCTATTGCTTCCTATCATCCACCACCTGAAACTCACAATTAGTCTCATTATTCACTCTTGCATGTGTCTCCTTGCCAACATAATTATCAGCCTAGGCTGACACCCCCTCTGTATTCATCTCAGCCCAAGCATGAGGGTGTTCTTTTTAAATGGGACTCATATTAATCTTGATGCATATTTAACAAAATACTGTTTATAGTAAACATAGTCTGCTGAACACAGGGTGTGGAACAGAGGTGTTCGGTCGAGCCAATTATCAGGTCCTCGCTAGTGAGTCTTCAGCTCTGCTTACACAGAAGCTCCGTTGTTCAGGGCGACTGCAGAGCCTTGTCTCTATTTCCAGCACTTCCTATTTCTGTTCTCCCGTTTCTGGAGTGACTTTGTCTGCTCACTGAGCCATTTCTCTTAACAGCATTCAAACACAGACTGGAGTGCCTTACATCAAAGAAAACAAACATGAGCACAGCTGTTTGGGGCATGAACTTTTTTCTTCCTTTTTTTGTGTATCTCTTCCTCTTTTGGACTCCTTTCTTTCTGTTTTTGTCCTGCTGATTCATCACATGAACGTCTTTCACTTTTTCGCACTCCTCTGCCTCTTTGTTTGTTGGTCAACCTTTGGGTAACCTGTGGGTCTCAAATGTTCTCACACTTTACACAGAACACTCATTTCAGGTCAGGAAGGGATTGAAGGTGAAATGAATTACCTGCATCTAGACTGGAGACCTGTGTATTCCATCATCACATTGGAGCAGCCATTTCACAAATAGTTACAAAAAAGAACAGGTGCTGATTTCTCCACCAAGACACAATCACAATATATTTTTCTGGCATTAAGGGGCTTGCTTTGAAATAATCTGAATTTGCAGATATGTACAATGGTATAAATACTATTATCACACTCACTTGCAGCCATGTTATGTTGATGCCAAATTTGCCAATAAACACACATTGGTGGTAGCAAGGGAATGGACCTAGGGCAACCTTCAGCCTTAAACGGCAATGTACTAATTTGGGTTGAGAGAAGGCTTACATGTAGCCTACTAGGCTGTTGTGAGGACTGAAACAAAGTGAATGTGTGAACCCCCTTCTGCCCTACACCTTACTGTCCTCTTCCCTGCTCCATAGTGGTGTTTGTCTGTTGTTCACCGGACATATTCCGCCAGCTGATGGTGGTGTTCAGGAAGGCAGGACTGCCTCAGGAGGAGTTTGTCTTCTTCTATATCGACGTGTTTGGACACAGCCTCAACTCCCAGTACGCCCGCCCATGGGCCAGGGATGACAAGGATGATGCCATTGCTAAAGAGGCTTTTCAGGTAGGAAGTCCACACATGAGAAAGTGACACATAATGTACACAAATGGTATATGTCTTTACAGGGTTTTTAGGCAATGTTCAATATTTGTAAACAGTTCCTTTTAAAACTGACAGAAAAGAAAAGAACATTTCTTAACTTTATATGTAGATTTGTCCATGTGACAAAGTTTCCTTAATTTGTTCCTCACCAGATGCTGTAAAAAAACCACACAGTTCGTCTGAACCATGGTCCCTGAATAGTGCTCTTTCACAAAAATAAACAAATGCACTGAAAACCATTGTGGAACCCTCTAACCATTTTTAACTAATCACAAGTACATCAAGTCTGTTATTTTGTCGCTTGCAAATAATTATTTGTCCCTTTGTATAATTGTTTTCTCATGAATGACTGATGAGTCATCAATTTAATTAGAAATGTATCATGGTTAATGATAATTATCGTAAGTCAATAGGTTTCAATTTGGCAGCAGTAGTAGGGTGGCTTCTCTTTGCTACTGATAGCAGGTAATTTCCCATCACTGCTGAGGTGTAGGAATGGTGCAAAATCCATGACTATGTCAACAATATTTCAAATATATTTCCAAGTTTTAATTAAACCAATGCTATGCTTTGATGCCCAGAATAGCTATGCATTTCAAACCTGCAAATAAATGTTATGTCCATCTCACACTTCAATGTATAATTACATTATACGTAAGCAATCACAGTATTGCTCTTCTTAAATTTCATTAGTGTGATTGCTTGCATAATTTTAGCGATCAGAGATCCGAGACTTTCCCGAACCATTTGCTTACATTGAGATTTTAACCCACTTCAAAGACATTCATCTGCTGTATTTTTGAAGAAGTTTTTTTCTCATAACAGTAGTTGTGATAATGGAGACTTACAATAAAGGGGATTATGATATTTCTGAAGTCCAGCAAGTTGGCTGGTATTTTGTCATATAATCTGTGATGGTGCTTTCATCATTTACTTCAGAAATACAGCAGATGAGTGTCCTTGATTGGGGGATTTATGTAGCTTATTGTGCTTAATTAATGGCTGTCAACTCATTTTGAATACTGTTTTATTCATCTTAAAGCGTACTGTGTGCTGTAAGCTCATAATTATAGTAATCTGCATTGGGGCTGTATTAATTATGGTTTGCTGGGCGAGGGTCTGCTACTGTTGAGCAATCACAATTTGCATTTTCTTGCGGAAAGGCATCTCTAGTTATACATATTACCTCCACCAAGGAGTTTATGCTTTCACCCCTGTCCGTTTGTTTGTTGGTTGGTTGGTTTTTTGTTTATTTGTTAGCAGGATTATGCAAAAACTACTGGCCCGATTTTCATGAAACTTGGTAGAGAGGTGTAGCGTGGACCGAGGAGAAACCCATTCAATTTTGAGAGATTCACAATTAGTTTCGCTAGTTTCGCTAACGTTGCAAGATACACCATTAAAAGGGACTGTTGGACCTTGCCGGAGGTGTGAGCTCTACTGTGTCATTCTAGTATTATAATTAAAACATTATTTAATGTAACCTTTGGAGATGGAGAAAATATATGAGTATAAGGACACTTCTTCAGGAAAGACTTGGATGAGACTCTTGAATGTGTAAATGATCGAATGAGAATCTCGCCCAACACCACCTCCCTCTTTTCGTCAGGCACTTACTGTCTGAAGCTGAATTCCAATGGAACTCAAACACTTTTTAAAGCCCTACTTTCTCTTTTTTATTTGTATTATGGCAGATGATTTGCATAAAGTCAGCAAGGTCATAAGAGTCCACCAAAACAACTAACCTTGACTGGTGTATGTCAGCTTTATACTTCCTGTCTGTGAATGGAAAATTGCTGGAAAATACATTCATGTATTCATGAGCCTTTCATTGGTGTTTCCATAGCTTAGCTCAGTGGACTTCAAGTTCTGCCAGGCCAGGGTCAGCAGCTTAAGTGTTTTTCTTAAAGGTAGACAAGTGCTCTCTGTAAGCATGTCCATATGCTCTCTGTAAGACAGTCTTTGTTAATGTTAAGGAAGGAGGAATGACAAAATGCTATTAAGCAAACCTGTAGGTGGAACCTGTGTCTGGGGAAATTAACTTCTTTGTTTCGTTACCATAATGATGTGTATTCCTGTGAGGTGTTGGATAGGGTATAGAATGTTTTAAAAGGCATATCTTACATAAATAGGCATACATCTTTCAACTCCTTTCAAAGTTTCTCTAAATTGATTCACACATTTATTATGTTGTTTTATTGATTGTGAAGCTAATGCATCAGTGGCAAATTATCATGAAAAAGTTAGTAATTTCTAACTACTAACTTCAAAACAAAACAGGGGTTTTCATCCTTTGAAGTGCTTAGATATATCTGAAAGGAAAGGAAAGTGGACAAGATGGACAGTTTCAATAATGGTGGGAAATAAATCAGTGTCTTACAAATGACAGAGGACAGGAAGATGTGTGGAGAAAACACACCTCTGAATGATATATGTGCCTGACACCTCTACCCACCACTTACATAATGTCAGGGTTTCCTTGAGTCCTATTTACTCTAATTAAATTGTCAAAATAATAGTTTTCCTTAAAGAGACAGTATGCAACAATTTTACACTTTTTGAAGCGTGTTTTTACAAGCCACTAGCACTGGTATCATTTTCAAATACATTTTCATGGGGAAATTTTAAGAACAAATAGACACACCTGTGCCGCCTAGGCTATGCAGTATGCAGTTCTGTGGTCCAGGTCTCACCACCCTGCGAAAATGTAAAAAATGCTTTAACAGTAAGACATCACAAACTATATCGCCAAAAAGACACGAGTTAGCATGCTAGCAAGCATTTTTATCATTGCCAACTGTGCTGTTGTTGGTATTTGTAAGTATTTAGCATGCCTTTTCAGTAGATAGACAAAAACAGACCAGAAAACCTTACTGCTGCTTTAAATGTACAATGTTTCATCAGAGGTGGTGGTGTGAATAGTGTTTCACCAAGGTAATTCTTAATCAAGAATCTGTCTCCTTTTCTTGTTAACTTTCAGAGTGTGAAGATCCTCACCTACTCGGAGCCCCAGAACCCAGAATACAAAGATTTCGTGATGAATTTGAAAACCGATGCCAAGAGGATGTTCAATTTCACCGTGGAGGACTCGCTGGTAAGAGAACACTCTAAACACTAAAAAAGAGGAAAAAAGGAATGAGTTATAATGAGATATGAAAAAGGACATGGGGCAAGGCTGAAGTATTGAAGATTGGAAATGAATCATATGACAACAGAGGATTTGTTATCCATGGCACTGGGATCAAGGATCTGAAACAATTTGGGTATAAAATCCAAATTCAAGTACCCGTTTCTAGACCCAGGTTGATATTTTCATGAAAACCTTAATGTAGCTATGTGCAAATGTATGACTGTATTGTACTTTGGACTGTGGACAATGGTAAGTAGGAGTGTTCCCCATTGGTGCACACATAGTCAAACCAGTAACACAGATCATAGGCTTCACATTTTATTCCAGACTCAAATACTGAAGTGATTAGGCTGATCGTTTTTCACTGTTGTACTCAGCAAGCACAAAAATGAATGTTGAATCATATACTCATGGTACATGAATTGCTTAAATGTACTATATACACTATAACATAGGTATGGACATAAGACATATCAGTGCAGATTACACATGCAGGGAACATACCAACCATACTGAGGAGATTCCTGAAGGATTCGTCTCCTTTGGCCATCTAGAAGAATGAATCTGTGCCATTACCCAACTGTCTCTCAATTCAATCTGCTGTGAACTTGTACAGGCGGCTGAGTCACCGGTGCTAATGTACATCTTTGAAAGGCCACAGCGAAGAATAAGACTTTTTGCAAGCAGCAGCGCTTATGCCGTATTCACCAGCCTTATTTAGCTGTCACACGGAGCTGTGTCCTCAAAATGTATCTCAGGTCCTGCTCGCCTGTCACAGGCTTTTTATGTGCTTGCCTGGAATGCTTTCGAATGGTTATTTGTTTGATAACACAATAATGAAGAGGAAGTCAGGTAAGGGCAGGGTCCTTGATGTAGGCATCCAGCTGTCAGTAGTCCATTTGTGATTCAGCATTCAGTGAGCAATCAGTGAGCATTTTAGGTAGAGGTTGGATGGGAGAGAATCATGTCAATAGGAGGAGACAGGAATGGTGAGGCATGTGGTGAGCTCTGGTGTTTCTCATGAAATAAGGGAAAAGAAACTCCATTTTCTGATTTGGCTGTCTGGAAATCTTCATCAGCCAATCTATCAATCAATCAATCCAAGACAGCGGGTGGTGGCCGTGGGAGTGTAGTGGGGCAGTACTGCAGTGTTCTAGTTCTAAATCTGGAAGTCTTTCTTCATGTAATGTGTCTATCAAATAATGTGTCCATGTAATTCAAATTCCCTTCAGTGAAATTGACAGCTGTTTGTTTTTAAAAGCAACATGTTATCAAAATAAACCTATTTGTTAGGCCAAATACCAGTCATACCGTTGCATTCTCTGTCAAGAAATGTTTTCATTTATAAGCTTTAAGAAATTGCAGACACTTTCTCTACCACAACATTGCTATTCATTTGTTGTTGATTTAGTGAATGCTGAGCAGGTGGCCCGAATGATGATTAAAAAAATCTTACCTTATTACCCTTGGCCTCCCACCCAACCCATTAGCGAGTGGCCAAACTTAGCTAATCACCACTCCAACCACGATCCAATGAAATCCCATTGGATTTAAATCAAGAACTGCGTTGCCATACAAGCTGTTTGAATTAACTCTTTCATTCAGACATACAGTACATCATTTGTATGATTCCATGAGTGTATGCAACAGCTGAAAAGTGTCTTTTGTGCTGTTTCTATTTTTGGGCCCTCTTGTAGTCTTGTTCTCCAATTATATCTCTATTCTCCAACTGTTCCATTCAGACTCAAGACCGAGGAAAAGTTGTTATTAAAGATGTGTTAATGACAGTTGGAACTCACTTGATTAGAGTGTCAACTTGTAGTTTGATGAAAGGAGTTTCTGAGTGGATGAGACAGAACAAAACAAGTTAAATGAAGATTGAGTGTGTAAAAACTTTTTGAAAAACGCTTAAAGTAGTAAAAGGACAAGCCCTTGTGAATTAAGATTAAGATGAAAGTAGATTCTGGGAAATGTAAGAAACAGAGACGTAAACTCAAAAGCTGACCTCTCTACCTACAGACAATTTTTTTTCTCACCCTCTCAAACCTGAAATATTAATTAAGATGAATGGCTGGCCTACATTAATATGTGTGTGTCTTATTATCATCCATCCACAATATTTGTTACCTATCCCTGTACTAACAGTCTAGGGCAGGGGTGCCCAATGCGTCGATCGCGATCGACCAGTCGATCGCAAAGCTTATGGTGGTAGATCGTGTCATTTAAAAAAAAATAATAATAATAATAATTAAGTTTTTTTTTTTTTCTATAAATCGCCAGATCACAACGGAAGTCATTTAAGGTTACCTTTCTTATTGAAGAGATATAGCTTTTTCGTGTGTTAAACAAAATAAAAAGCCTTATGTTATTTAGCCGTGAATAATGAAGGAAGCAATAAATCCGATTATTATCCAAACCCTTGAGAGCTGTTGCCATGGAGATTTAACGTTACTTTCTGTTTGAAGATAAGGTAGCAGCGAGTGTTGAAGAATGGATGACTTAAAATTGGATGACTTTAAATTAATATATGAAATTGAACAACTTTACGGATAAAATAAATAAACAAGGATAGCAAAACAGATTGATATGCATAGAATGAGAACGGCATAAACGCAGGCAGGACGTCAGATGACGAGACAGATCACAGTGACACAGGCTGTTTTTTCCCCCTCATGTGTGAAGGCTGAGACATTCATAACATTTTATTCAGTCTTACTGATAGTCCTTCTGTAATGCCAACAGGTGCATTGTGTTGTGGATAAGTTTTGTAGTCCTGGTAATCTTTTGTTTAGCATATTGGCAAGGTTATTTATTTTTGTTCTTGATGAATGAATGTTTGTTTATTAATCAGTTATTTTTCAACAAATAACTCAATTATGATTACAAAGAGGAAAATTCGCAACAAACACCTAAAAACACAGCAACTTTCATCTGAACTTTTTGGAAAAGCTCCCTCAAAATCAAGAATTTTAGGCCGCAACTATCTCAAATAATGTCACCAATATCACCATGATTCCTTTAAGTGTCTGTGTCGGTGCCCCCCCCCCCCCCCCCCCCATAGTCTCTATTTATGAACATGTTTTGTGGTAGATCATTTTTAGTTGGTCATTTTAAAAGTAGATCACAAGCCAAAAAAGTGTGGGCACCCCTGGTCTAGGGTCTGCAAAGTGCCACTAGGTAACCCTTATTTTAGAAAAAAAGGTAGGTTGAAAATTGAGGCAAGTAGTGACTAAATTGGAATGTCTGGAATAGTTAGCCTCACTCAGTAAGTGTAAATGTAGAACTAAAATCTACTTAATCTAGTGTGTGTTTGGATAGAATTTTCACTTTACATAAATATTATAAGTGGTCCATCCGTACACAAATATTTAGTTAATAGATTAGGCTGCATACAAATAAATAAAATATAACATATTGAAAAATATTTGTCTGTGGTCATTCTAATGAGCAACCTGTTGAAAATCCCTCGTCTCCCTCTCTCTCATACAGATGAACATCATCTCTGGAGGATTCTACGATGGTCTGATGCTCTATGCCCATGCTCTTAACGAGTCCATGGCAGGAGGAGAGGCTATGCCTGTGGCCGAGAATGTCACCAAGAGGATGTGGAACCGCACCTTCTATGGTGAGTTATGCTGTTTCACAGTGTGCTCAACTCCTCTAATGCTCTGTGATTTTCAGCAGTGTGTTCGGTTGTGCCCTCGAGATTTGTGTTGTTCTTTTCTGTTGGGATGTTTGCTGTTGCTCCTTTTGTGCTTTGGTGTGGCCTGCCATTCCGTTGTCTGATGATATTGCCTGCAACTCTGGATCGAGGCACACCGACTTTCAGTGAGCTCTGTTTTTTCTGTGGTGAATTATGTGGTCCTGTTTTGGATGCTGAGTAGGAATGATCTAATGTTTAAACCAGAGCTGGAAAGGTCTAGACTCAGAGGGCAGAAATCTTTCCAGGACTTTGTTCAACTCATGTTTCAAGCCTGATCATTTTTCAACAAGTTTTTCACTTCACCCTTTTCCACTGCTCAAATGCATCATTTAGGGTTTCCAAATGTGAAGAAGTAGTCAAATTGAAAGGAATCTCCCATTTCCACACTGTCCTTCCCATGTCTGATATTTCAATCTAGCCACGGTAGATATGGAGTGCTTAAAGAAATCTCCCTTTCTCTCTGGTGCTCCTTTTTATACCACTCAGTCTTGGTACTATTGATTTGGTTTTCTCATCAAAGTCAAAGTGTCCCTGTGTGGATGAATGAATTATTGAGTGTTGCTGGGTAAGACCAAGCTGCAGAGTGATGTTACACTCTCACCGGCATGCGGCAATGAGACAGAGGTCTATTCACAAACCTACAACCCCTCAAGCAACAACTTGAATTTAGCAAAAACAGCCTACCAGATGAGACGGTTAAAAAGATATGTTAACCTCTCCTGCTTTAGAACAAGAACTAAACATGACTGTTTCTGGTGAGTCTGAATAGGGTTAGATAAGTAAAAGAAGAAGAGAAACGAAGGGTGGGATATGAAGTATGCAGTGTGTTCTGTGTGAACACTGCTGGTAAACATCTTGACTAGGCCTGGGGAGTATTCCAGAAAGCAGGTTTAACAAAGTTTGGGCCTAACCTTGAACTCTGAGTTGATGATGAACCCTGTTTTCGGTTCCGGTTACAGCTGATCTGAGTTAATTATCAATGGATCTGTAACTACGAGTCATCATGGCAACCAGTGAGAAAAAAAGGGCATCCTACTTCACCTCACTGGAGTTAAGGAGTTCTGATACGTGCTTATGGACATTTTAAGAAAAAAGGCAACACTGCTGTGAAGTTGGTCCCCCATGTCAAATTAATAAAAGTATCGCTGTTTGTTTGCGCTGTAAAAATCTTTTTTTGTGCTGTTAAGGGCTTTAAGTAATTCATCTTTACATTTTCAGACCTTAAAAATGACTTAAAACCCTAACAAATTATGTGTTTTGCAGCACAAACGAACAGCAATGCTTCTATTAATTTTCTGATGACATGGGGGACCAGCTTCACGGAGGTCAGCTGCAACATTAATCGTTAAGCCACACTTTCTTTTAATGTTCCAGGTGAAACAGTGGTGGAATATTATTGAATACAATTTTTACTTTAATTTAAAAAATGGTAACGTTTGATTCGGTAGCCTAGCCATCAGGGAATGATGACACATCTAATCGGTGTCTCAAAATCCTCTCCCGAGGTAAGGCTATGCAAATTAATTTGGCTTCAACATTGATCGAGTTAAAGCAGCAATAAGTCGTTTTTGGCTTGTAGCTCCCCCTAGCGGCAAAACCTGTTGAAATGTGCTTTCCTCGTTTATGACAAACTAGCGAGTCAACAACTTTGCTAACACAGTCAAGAAAAGATGGCTAGCTCTGAATCGAACTTGTATCCAAATGTGTCTTTCAGCTCTCGCCAACGAGTAAAAGCTGTTCCGATAGTGACTGTGACTACCCGATCCTAGTCGCGCATGCTTAGACACAAAGGACCTGGTGGCTCCAGAAATCCTACATACCGCAGTATTTTCCCTACAGACCCCCGATGGCAATGGCGGACAGGCCATTCTCCATATTAAAAGTAATTGTAGCGGCACAATTTATTTCAAGCTGTTATTTTAAGGTAAAAAAGTTACATATTGTTACTTTAACGAGGAAAGGACACCCCATGTCCAATAGCTGCTGCAGGCTCAGCAAGAGGGGGGAGAGACACTCAGGGTTTGTTACAGAAAACCTGCCAGTGAGCAGGTTAGGTTCACAGTCAGTTACCATGGTAACTGACCCAACGTTTGAGTTCCCTCTCTTTCTGGAATGGAACATTTCCCTCCTGAGTTCCCCTCATGTCAGGGTTAACAAACTAACAAACCCTAACAAATGTCCCGCTTTCTGGAATACCCCCCTGGAGATAGATAAATTAAGTGCTGTATTACATTCAGAGACTTAACTGCCCCCTTGAAAATATGCAAACTGATTTTATAATATGTTCTTTGTGTTCTTTCTTTTTGATTTTCATCCATAACCCCCAAAATCTATTAAACAACTCCCTTCAAAAGTGCAAAGAAAATATAAAAAATTAGGGCTTCATGGTGATTCATCAAGCTTTGGTTTCTGTTTTTCTGTTCAGTTCTGTTTTAAAAAATCCAGACACATGAAGTAGTTATTCAATTAACTGAACTCACAATAGCCCTGGAGTCCGCTGTGTCAGAGTTGAAGCACACACATAAAGCAGATAGGGATAGGGACACACAGGGATCAATAATGAGAGGTGACAATATATAAATAATTGCTTTTAACCCTGGCATGCTTGTGCTCAAGGCCTTCTCTGTGTTTATTTTGTATCTGTACAAACTGATTGGATACAGGCAATATACACTCATTAAGGCAAAGTTTATAGGTTGTAGAGACAGTCAGCTAGTGCTGTTAAAGGGCTTGTAAGTAAATGAGGTTCCCTGAAAACAAACCATAGAATGTCATTGTGGGTGGATAAAGATTTGTATAATGTTTTTTTGTAAACAAAACAAATTAACAAAATTGAACTGAATTCATTTAGCAGATCTATAACTGGTTTCACTTGCTACCAGACCATACTATACAATACATCTATGAAGAAATGAATCAACAAAAGCTTCTAAGATAACATTACCATGTCTTCAGGAAAGGCAACCAATTCTTCTCACACATCCTTGTATGAAAAGACATGTATAAGGACTGAGTGTCTGAAAGTCTCTCTACTTAGTGCCTTTGGGCTTCTCTGAAACAAGCCAATTGACTCAGAAACAACGCACAAAAGCAGAAATAGGTGCATGTAGTCTTTTTGTCTTGTGTAATTGGCTAACCCGCTAATAATCAAAGCAAAAGTCACAGGGCCATACTGCAAATTACTGGTTCTGCGGTCCATTATGGAGCATTTAGTCCCAGTGAATGTCTATAATTGTATGAAATGGCCATAATTGCACCGCAACCAGAAACATGGCTTCTTGGAAGTTCTGAAAAACACTCTTCCATATGCACGCAGGTTTTATAAGCAAAGTACATCATCAAAATGGATGTAAATTGCACCTGTCCAAAGTCTGAGAAGGTGGCTTATTTAATTAGCCTTATACAAGGTCTTATAGGTCTTACAGCCTTGGAGCACTCTGGTACATGTGGCCTCCACTACGGTGTTCATTTTAGGACATCCTCAGATCTCAGACTCAAGTGTCAGACTCAAATGAAAAGGCGTCAGGTCTCAGACCAAAAGTCGTCAGACTCAGGCGAAACGGCCAGTCTCAGAAAAACCTCTGTCATTCTCAGACAAAACGGCGCCATTCTCACACAAAACTTTGTCAAACCAAACGCCATCATTTTCAGACAAAACGCGTAAAAAAAAACGGCGTCATTCTCACACAAAACTTTGTCAAACCAAACGGCGTCATCCTCACAAAAAACTTTGTCAAACCAAACGGCGTCATCCTCACACAAAACTTTGTCAAACCAAACGCCGTCATTCTCAGCAGAACTTTGTTAGAAAAAAAGTTGTCAGAGCTAGATGAGGGAGCTGTTGACTAGCTTTCTGAATGAGCTAAAGTAGCAGCTTTTACATTGAATACCGCTGTGGTGTTTCTGTTAACTGGTACAGCAAGAAAACGTACTTTTGAAATACGAAATAGTTGTTTTCTGCAAGCTAGTTCACTCGTGTAAAGTAAACCCATGTTTAGTCCTCCGTTTGCCGACTTTGCTAGAAAGTTTTGTGTGAGAATGACGCCGTTGGTTTGACAAAGTTTTGTGTGAGGATGACGGTGGTTTTTCTGACGTAGGCTACATTGCGTTGAAGATGTTGTAGAATGGCGCATGTTGTAAAATGTCTTTTACTGGCGGTCTAAGAACAACTTGTTTATCAAACAGGCTAAGGTAGGACACAGTAAATATGTCACCCTGACGTCTTTCTTTCTATATCTCTCTCTGTTTCTCTCTCTCTATCTATCTATCTTTCTTTGGTTGTTTGGAATTACAAACAGGGCATGTTTGCAACATCTCTTTGAACAACTCTCAAGTGTTTGTTTGGCTCTCCATACTCTCCTCTCTAATTTCTTAGCCCATATATCTCAACCACCTGCTGCCTGTTCCTCTCAGCTCGTTCTACTCTCCCACATGCACGGTCAGAGATTCAGCACACACTATAAAATAGCTGTTGTCTCCGTAATGAGAATGCCTGACCAATCACAGGACTATAATGAATGTGCTCACTTCATTAGGATGATGGGTGGGGGGATGAGAGGCTTCCAGGCATTTTAATGCATTTTATTTTTGGAGTTTGGAAAGTGTGTGGTGAGTGTCCCTGACAGGCACTCCGGGGAGTGTCCCCTCAGTGGCTGTTTTCAGCATTTGGTCGCCTCACTGAGAAACATGCTGTTGTGTCATTTGTCTGACACTGTCCATTGTGCCCTGTTCTTCATGCCTCTCCTCCACACCTGTGGCACCTTTTTTGTCTTCTCCTTTTGTGCTCTATTGTTCAAGAAATGTTTTTTTTTTCTCTTCAAAGTTATGTCCCTCATTCCTTTCCCATCTTACTCTCTTTTTTGTGCCTTTTTCCTTCCCTCTCTTGACCCATGCTGCATCTTGAGCCCTCAGATAAACAGTGTGCAGCCAGACCCCCGTGAAGCCTTGTCAGAGACAGCCCGAAGGACATTATTAAAGCAGACCTTCCAAAGCCTATCAGGCTCACCCAGACCTTTCACAGCTGGAAACGCTCTTGTCAGCCTGCCCTCAATTTCACTCACCAGCCTGACTCCTCTCATTCTCCCTATCTTCTCCTGTCCATCTGTCTCATCCTCCCTAATGCCCATCCTCTCCTTGTCATCCATCACTCTTCAGGCTTGCCGATCACTTTCCTCCTACCTGTATCTCTCCCTTCCAGTGGCCGGTTCGCAACTGAGTATACGGACATGTCTTGGCCTGCGTTGACAATTAGGGATGCTGATCCTCATGTATTCTCAGCAGAGCCACTGGCTGTCCTCTCAGTTACCCGTTGCAGGGCCGCGGAAGCTCGGTTTGGCATGGCTGCCATCCTCTGGCTGGGGTCTCTTCCAATCACTACGTACACACCCACCTTCCTGATGCAATTGTGTGTGTTAAAGCTGTTTCACATTTTGTGGTCTATTTATAGCCAGCACATTGTGAATTGAAAATACCCTGACAGGGCCAATTTATTAGGTGAGTGTGTTTCATTGACGGAGATCTTACTGATGTCTGAAAGATCTATGCTACCTTAAAGTAACACTATGCAACAATTTGACACTTTTTGAGTGTCAAGTGGGCTGGTGGTTTTTGTAAGGTTTTTGCATGCCTTTTAGGTAGTTAGTGTGCTAGTTTTGGAACAGAACTCCTTATTGCTGCTTTAAGTGGGATAACCAATAACCAAGATCCTTATTATTTGGATCAAAGAGCCCTGTCGTGTTTTAACCTATTTTGTTAGTCTGCCATTGCCTACACACACACATAGTGTGTCCCCTGTATTTCTCATTAGTAGGGAATGGTGTCAATCCATTGATCAAGAATGTGAAGTGTAGCTCTAACATCCCCACATGTTATGTAGAATGTTGAAAATGTATTGAGTAGGGTTTTTCCTACCTTCCATTCCCTTCCTTTGCTCAAAGCTGTATTTGCTTGCAATGGGGCTGTCTGATTGAGACATTATTGGCATCATATGCTGGTTTCCATACTCTGAGGATAGGGATCTGGCTGCTGGTTGCATTCACCCACTGTGTATTGTGAGCTGTGACGGCATTTCTGCTTGTCTACATCTTTAGCTCTCTTATTCTACACAGAGCAGAGTGTAAACAGGATCTTGTACAGCTTGAGCCAAACCTTCCACATATACTCTACACTCACAGCATTATATGGAAATAGCCCATCATACAAAAAACAAATAGGAGGATTTGGTAGATCCCAACTCTTTTTATTTTTTGTTGTAAATGATGCAGTATGCATATATTGTTAGAATTAAGTGAGAGTTTGTTCAACGCTGAGGAACATTCAGTAGAAATCCAATGTTCTATCCTGAATAGGTTTTTTTGACCAAATATGCAATCCCACATGCACCCCCTATCGAAGACTGCACTCAAAACATCTGCAACTAGGACAAATTAGGTTACTGCCAGCTGCCTGTCCACTCCAGCTTTTCAGCCTCATTTCCCATTTCTGTTTGATCCCACTGATCTTTATACTCACCCCAGCACCTTTCCATTTTCAGCCTTTGCTTAATGAATACTGAGTCCTTGCTCTGTCCTCTTGATTGGTAGGCATTTTGAAATCATATTTTATGCAGTGTTTTTTTTTGTAAGTTAACGATACTGCACTAGAATGAATCTGAGCGAGGAAATAAGCACATTCAGTATCATATTCAGTATTCACATTCACATGGTGACGGAATAAAATCACATCATTTTCAAAACAATAAGCAAGAATTACAATAAGAACGCACACATGAGGAGGACGGGAGGAAGTGAGAGGGGGATGGAAAAAGAGGGTCAGAAAAGGGAGTGAGAACTAAGGGGGAGACGGTGGGTTAGATGAAAAGATCAAGTTGCAACATGTTTCCCTTGGGTTGTACTCCATTCAAGAATGAGCAGCCTCTCTGGTGCAAGTTTGAAAGGATTTGTGATCATGCCTAATCCAACTTGTCAGCTTTACATTCTGGAGTTACTGTGCATATTTTTTGAAACTTTAATAACAACCATCTCCCCGTTCCCTGCAAGTGCTATATCGATATTTACATATAAATAAGTGTGTTGCAGATGCACACATGGTGTTTCTTGTTGATGACGTGCATTTCTGTCAGTTTGCATGGGGAACCCATAAGTCAGGAGAGCCATAACAGCTGGATTCAGATGTAATTATGTGATCTCGTAAGACTGAAATGGCGTCATGGCGTCAGAATTGTGATGAATATCAGATTAAAACCCAGGGCTGCGGATGGCCTGATAATAGATGCATGACGTGCAGGGACAGGCACTAACCTTGACTCATCTCCCTCCCCCACTCAATGTCTTTCCACAACACTTCAGTTCGCCAACCCCCTCCCTGCATCCATTTCATCATTCAACTGTGATTTTCCTAGAAACCCGGGTTAATCATTCTCTTTATAGCCCTTGCTTTTTTTCAAGTCTTTCGAGAAGTTGCTACAGTGTGGTATGCCCCATGCCCCATGACAGTTAATCAGTTTTTGGCCTCACAAACCTTGTCTGTCCAGACCAAGGGACCTGTGTCTCTATCACACTTGACCCCCTCCCACCCGTCTAACCCCCTATATTGCACATGGGATTTTGACATTTCCCTTGACGCTAATAGCTTAGCTTTTCATACGGGACTAAATGTCAGAAGTCATTTCCTCAATACATTGTAATCAGAGTCTCACCCACTTGTCACGTGTCCCATTATACCTGGGTGAGATGATGAGAGGCCTAGTCATATCTAGACAGGAAATTAAAATCATGGCCAGATTGCCTCTGAGTCTGTCAGATGGAGTGAAAGACTAATATTGCTGACAGACTGAGTGAATAGAACCCTTACAATGGCTGCCATGCTTTGGACACCATTTTACTGATTGTTTTAATTACCTCTTATTCTATTAAATTTTTTTCTTCAGAATTTTTTTTCTTCATTCAAACAATGCAGTGGGCATTTTAACATGCACGGGGGCACACTGAATAAAGCAAAAACAATTGCCAGCATGGCCCTAGTCAGGAGTGAAAGTGCCAGTTAGGCACACTTGATTACCTATTTCTCTTCAACTGAAGTATAGCTGGAAATTGTTAAGCTTTGTTCAGGTGATGTAATGATTAAGGTACAACCGTCTGCAACTTTATGGAACCTGCATTTATTTTTTTTATTATTATTTAAGCACCTACTGTATGTGCGTAGCGATTCTTTTGGGACTAGGTCATACCGCTATAGAGCAACTGTGTCAAATGTCAAACTCTGTCAAATACTTAACTGCCATACTTTGGAGAGTGGATTGTAATGCTGACACACTGAAGTATTGGATAGTACAAGCTTGACACACTGATATGGCCAGTTGCCCTATACAGTATATATGTAATTTATTAACTTTATTTATATCTACTGAAGGGACCGGCATAGGTCATAAGAATATGCCATAGTCAATAAGTCAATGATATTATACCTAGTTATAATTGTTACTTTTATTTGGATTTAACTAGCCATGAGTGGACTTTCCTTGGTGAATATACTTTGGGCTGACCTGGGGAGTGAGGTGTGATACTAGACTCTCACCTTCCCCCCCAGGTCGAGACAAAGAACCCTGCATGCATGGCCCATTTGAATAGAAGGTAACACCCCTTAGATATCAGTGTATTTAACAGACTGTTCCTCAAGGAACAAGTCAGATATACTGAGGTGAAGTTCTGTGAGGGAGGATGGATCCTCAGTCTCTGTCTCACAGTGGTCCGCCGCCATTCTTCAAGAATAAACCTGAATCCTGACTGATCAAACCTAAGACTGAATCTTCAATATATGGTATAAATTATATTCCATCACTACACACATGTCTACATACACAACACTGATTGATCTGCTCTCAGAAAAAAATATGAGAGATCATGGGAGAAATAACAAAATGTAAGTACATGCACTCAAATTACATAAGAAATGTGAAACAAATGAAAAAATAAATGAATGAAGTTCAGTCAGGAAACTCTAAAGGGCTCTTCGATCGATTCTCCTGCGCTCATGTTCTCTATAACATTACCTTGTTAAGGAATCCACACCTGCAGTTTAGACACCAAGCAGCTCTTGTTTTACACTGTGAGTTTTCTGGTTTTCCATCCCCAACACCACCTGCCTAGAGGGGTCTTGTTTACACACAATACTTTGTCTTGTTTTATTTTCGCTGTGTTTGTTAAACAGTAGCAGCTGTAGGTATGCAGTAGTAGCCACAACACCGGCTTCTGCATCATTTAACAACATCAGCTTAAAGCACATCTAGTCCAAGACCTAACCACCATGTCATTTATATCAATAAATCATATCAACATGTTGTCACATCCGCGCACGGTCGCCAGTCCTCTAGAGGGCGACACTCATCCTAGAGCACATAGCACTAACCTTTTCTTCTACACTGGGCTACACCTGCGGTGATCACCACTTCCTACTTAAGCACTGGGTGCCCTTCCCTCTTCACTCTGTCATGGAGTTTCGTGAGTACACTTTCTCTTGTTCCTTCTTCTCTCAGGAAGACTTTGTTTGTGGGTCTTGACCCCGTTTGTGTAATGCTAATGTTATCGCGGGTTAGCTTAGCATAAGCTAACCGCGACAGCCATTGACTATCACTAGTGTTGTGCATCTACGCCGAAGGGAATACTTCTTTCTTGTGGATCATACTTTCTCTTGTGGATTACCTCATATGGATTACCTTCTGTTGGACTAACCATTCTACTGTGGAATGTACTGTTGTTAAGTGAGACTGTTAGGCTATGAACTTTGCTAACCTAGCAGTGTTTGCTACTGTGTAGATCTGGCTAACTAGCCTACTGTGAATAAACTCTTTTGTTGCACCTGACCTGCAATCTGCGTGTGTGGCTGAAAACCCCGGCCGGATAGCATGACAGAGTCAAGCCAAGGCACAGCAGAGCTGCAGGAGATCAGGGATGCGATAACTCAGCTGGGCACTATCATCAGCGCCCATGCACCGCGACTGAGTCGTTTGGAGCTAGCACTGCAGCAACTGAACACCACTGTTCAGGGGCTGTGTGCACGACCTCCACCTGATCCACCAACCTCAGATCCTAGCCGTGGGGCTGGACCCAACGCCCATGCTGCCCCTGCGCTGCTTCCCATCTCTCCCACCATTTCCATACCTCTATCCGCCCCCCAATTATTCTCTGGGGAACCTAAAGCCTGCCGGGGCTTTATGCTTCAGTGTGCACAGATCTTTCTCCACCAAGCACGTCTCTTCCCCACCGAGCCAGCGAAGGTGGGCTACATCATCTCCCGACTCTCGGGATCAGCCCTGGAGTGGGCAACCGCTGTCATGGATTGCCAGCGGCCCGAGGGACATGACAGCCAGCTGTTCCTGCGTCGCCTTGGGTTGATGTTCGACACAGGGCGCACCGAGGACCAGGCAGCACAACGAGTCCTTACCATCAACCAGGGGACTCAATCCGTAGCCCAGTACGCCGTATAGTTCCGCACCGTGGCAATTCGGAGTGGCTGGGAGGACCAAGCCCTGCGTTCAGCCTTTTACCGTGGGCTACAGGAGGCGGTGAAGGATGAGATGGTCAACCGTGACTGGGGACAGTCGCTTGACGAGCTGATCAACTTAGCAATCCACCTCGATGCTCGCATTCAGGAACGTCGCCGTGACCGTCGTGAGACCCGGGCACCCATGACGACCTTCCTGCCAAGGCCAGCCACACCCATCACCACTCCAGCACCGACCCGGTTACCGGAAGAACCCATGGAACTCGGCCGCCTCCGGCTGAGTCGCGAAGAACGCAGCCGCCATCTCCAAAGAGGCCTGTGCATGTACTGTGGGTCCTCCGGGCACCAGGTACAACACTGCCCAGATCTACAGGGGAAAGACAGCACTCGTCAAGGGATCCAGGGCCTCTGATGAGTGGTAGCGCTAAGACCCCTGGACCCGCCAACCGTCTCTCCATCCCCATACGCCTCCGTCACATCAGCAAGAACAATTCCATTGTCTCCCTCACTGCCTTGGTGGACTCCGGCGCGGCAGTCAACCTGATGGACATCACCCTGGCTAAACAGCTGGGGATTCCAACCACCCCGGTGGCCGTTCCCCAGGCAGTCCAGGCATTGGATGGTCGCCCTTTGGGCTCTGGACATCTGGAGCGGGTGACGGTCCCTCTCATCATGTCCTCTCATAATGATCACCAAGAGACCATCCGCTTTTGGCTCACCACCACCCCGCAGGACCCGGTGGTGCTGGGTTACCCCTGGCTAGCTGTCCACGAGCCTCAGTTTGCGTGGAAGGTTGGCTCGCTACTCCACTGGGGCCCGGCTTGCTCCACTGCGGGTCATCTCCCAGCTCACACACTGACAACACCCTGTGTTTCCCGCGTCACCACTGCGGAGGAACACTCCAGAACCCCATTTCCCACCACCGTGTCTCCTGTTCGGTCGGCTGACACCTCTCCAAGGGTGAACATCTTGGCCCCGCCAGACAGAACAGACCTGACCACGGTCCCGGCCTTCTACCACGATCTGGAAGAGGTCTTCAGTAAGGAGAAGGCCACCACTCTCCCTCCTCATCGGCCGTACGACTGCGCTATCGACCTCTTGCCTGGAACCTCTCCCCCTAGGGGGCGTCTCTACTCCCTTTCAGTCTCGGAGAGCCAGGCAATGAAGGACTACATCAAAGATGCACTGCGCCTTGGGCTAATTCGCCCATCTACGTCTCCGGCTGCAGCGCCCTTCTTCTTCGTTGGGAAAAAGGATGGCGGACTGAGGCCGTGCATCGATTATCGGGGTCTGAATAACATCACCCGGAAGAACAAGTACCCTTTGCCCCTCATGTCTACCGCCTTCGAGCGCCTCCAGGGTGCCACTGTCTTTTCTAAACTTGACCTCAGGAACGCATATCACCTGGTTCGCATGCGGGCCGGAGATGAGTGGAAGACCGCCTTTATCACACCCAGCGGACATTATGAATACTTAGTGATGCCGTTTGGGTTGTCAAACAGCCCGGCGGTTTTTCAGAACCTCATCAACGACGTGCTGCGCGAATTCTTGGAGGTGTGCGTGTTTGTATACTTGGATGACATACTCATCTTCTCCAAGTCACTCCAGGAACATGTTGGCCACGTCCGAGCCGTCCTGAAGGCCCTTCTACAGAACAAGCTGTTCTGCAAGGTGGAAAAGTGCATGTTCCACTCTGCTTCCACCACCTTCTTAGGGTTCGTAGTCGGGCCTCAGGGGCTCTCTATGGACTCTGAAAAAGTAAAAGCCATCGTGGATTGGCCGATACCCACCACCATCAAGCAGGTCCAGGGGTTCCTGGGATTTGCCAACTTCTATCGGCGGTTCATACGGAATTATAGTGCCCGGGCGTCCCCTATCATAGCTCTGCTTCGGGGGGGTCCACGCCGGTTGTTGTGGACGGAGGCTGCTCAGAAGACCTTCGAGGACCTCAAGCAAAGGTTCTGCACAGCACCGATCCTCACTCTCCCAGACCCAGCCTTGCCTTTTGTGGTGGAGGTAGATGCTTCAGACTCAGGCGTAGGGGGGGGTGCTGTCGCAACGTGCAGCAGAGGACGACAAGCTCCACCCATGTGCTTTCTTCTCCCGAGCTCTCTCCCCGGCGGAGAGAAACTACGACGTGGGTAACAGGGAACTGCTAGCCATCAAACTAGCATTAGAGGAATGGCGTCACTGGCTCGAGGGCGCGCCAACCCATTCCTCATATACACCGATCATAAGAACCTGGAGTACATCGGAGAGTCCAAACGACTGAACCCCAGTCAGGCCCGCTGGGCCCTTTTCTTCAGCCGTTTCGACTTTGTGGTCACCTATCGCCCAGGTTCCAAGAACGGTAAGGCGGATGCCCTTTCACGCCTCCACACGACTGAGGCCGAGCCAGCAGCGTCGGAACCCATCATTCCTTCCTCTAAGGTTGTGGCCGCCGTACGCTGTCAACTGGAGGAGGAGATTCGACAGGCACAAGGACCGTCACCGGCTCCCTCCGAGACTCCTCAGGGCCTTCTGTTTGTGCCCCCATCCTGTCGCACGAAGGCCTTAGAGTGGGCACACGCCTCCCGATTGGCCGGCCATCCAGGGGTCCGACGCACCCTGGAATTACTCCGGAGACGGTTCTGGTGGCCGAAACTCCGCCAGGATGTGACAGGGTATGTGGGCAGCTTGCACGGTGTGCATGGTGGCTAAACCAGATAACCGCAGACCTGCAGGACTCTTACAACCCCTTCCGGTCCCACGTCGCCTCTGGACCCATATCTCCCTTGATTTCATTACGGGGCTTCCCCCGTCACAAGGGAACACCGCCATCCTCGTGGTGGTGGATCGCTTTTCCAAGGCTGCTCGCTTCATTGCCCTGACCAAACTCCCCACGGCCAAACAGACGGCGGAGATTATGGTGAGAGAGGTGGTGCGCTACCACGGACCCCCAGAAGACCTCGTTGGCGACCGAGGTCCCCAGTTCGTGGCACGATTCTGGAAGGCTTTCTGGGGTAACTTGGGAGCTTCAGTCAGTCTGACCTCGGGCTACCACCCCCAGTCCAACGGGCAGACGGAGCGAGTCAACCAGGCACTCGAAATTTACCTCCGGTGCTACACCTCAAAAGACCCCACCAAGTGGAGTCAGAACCTTCTGTGGGCCGAGGTTTGCCACAACCAACAGTGGAGCACTGCCACGGCTACCTCCCCCTTTGAAATCATGTGGGGATATCCCCCTCACTTGTTCCCCTCCTCCCCAGAGAATGGGGATGTGCCCGCGGCTCGCAGCTTGGTGGCTCGCCTCCGCAACCGCTGGCAGCAGGCTCGTTGGGCCCTGCTCCAGTCACAAAGACAAATGAGGCAACGGGCAGACCGGCGCCGACGACCGGGTTCGACCCTGAAGATTGGCCAGCGAGTCTGGCTGTCCACAAAGGGCCTGGCCCTGAAAGGGGAGACCCGGAAATTGGCCCCACGGTACGTTGGACCGTCCGGATTCTCCGGAAGATATCCAAGACGGCTTTCCATCTGGAGCTACCACGCTCTATGCGGGTTCACCCCGTTTTCCCATCGGTCCTACTACGCCCAGCCACCTCCTCCCCTCTGTGTCCAGAGCTCCCAGCCCCACCACCACCCAAGTTCATCGCCGGAGGTCTCACCTACACCGTTCACCGGATTATGGATGTACGCAAGGTCGGGAGGTCCACGCAGTACTTGGTGGACTGGAAGGGCTATGGGCCGGAGGAGCGCAGCTGGATCCCCGCCAAGAACATTGTGGACAAATCCCTTATCCAACAGTTTCGGGCCTCTTCCCTTGGGCCGTCAGGAGTCGCCCCTCGGAGGGGGGGTTCTGTCACATCCGCGCACGGTCGCCAGTCCTCTAGAGGGCGACACTCATCCTAGAGCACATAGCACTAACCTTTCTTCTACACTGGGCTACACCTGCGGTGATCACCACTTCCTACTTAAGCACTGGGTGCCCTTCACTCTTCACTCTGTCATGGAGTTTCGTGAGTACACTTTCTCTTGTTCCTTCTTCTCTCAGGAAGACTTTGTTTGTGGGTCTTGACCCCGTTTGTGTAATGCTAATGTTATCGCGGGTTAGCTTAGCATAAGGTTAGTAGCTTAGCATAAGCTAACCGCGACAGCCATTGACTATCACTAGTGTTGTGCATCTACGCCGAAGGGAATACTTCTTTCTTGTGGATCATACTTTCTCTTGTGGATTACCTCATATGGATTACCTTCTTTTGGACTAACCATTCTACTGTGGAATGTACTGTTGTTAAGTGAGACTGTTAGGCTATGAACTTTGCTAACCTAGCAGTGTTTGCTACTGTGTAGATCTGGCTAACTAGCCTACTGTGAATAAACTCTTTTGTTGCACCTGACCTGCAATCTGCGTGTGTGCCTGAAAACCCCGGCCTGATACATGTCCTGTGAGTTTTCTGACTGAAATGGTATGGAGTTCTAACATTGGTCACTAACATAGTGATCCAGCATGCAGTAAAGGTAGTATAAATACCACTCTATGCGGCTCTAGTATGTAAAAGTTTAGAACAGCAGGTGTTATAGAGGGGGGTCGGGAAATTTGTTATCACTGAGGGGCATCCGGTTAGAATGGGAAAGAATGGAGACTTGGATATCCAGTTTGATTATTTGCACTTTGTATTGAATGATTGAATGAATTGTAGGTGGGTGTATGTTTGTATGTGTGTGGGATTGTGGTTGTGCATGTGTGATTGTGCAAGTGTGATTTGCCAGTGTGATTCGCAAGTGTGTGGTTTTTTACATGGACGCACACGAGTTCAACAACGTCAACATTCAATCGTATGATATTATTGCTTGAAGCAAACTGCCACTCTATTTCTGCCGTGAAGCAACAAACTAAAACTATACCGTGTGGAGTGAAGTCACATGACCTACGCAAATACCATATATGGTCATAAACAGAAACATGCTCTACTGGGCAACTTAACAATAGTTTCTATGGCCTTTTTAACAATGCCGCCCCCAAATATACACTGTAAATTTGCCCAAAGGTGAGGCCATAACAGTCTAATTAGTCCTGTGGAGAACAAGAGATTAGTGGTGTCTGATCATCCTCAGGCAGGGCTGCCAGACGGACCAATCTGGAAACAGGTCTGGTATAGTCCCGGTCCTTCACTTTCACTGTCGCCGATCTGATCCTCCCATCAGCTCCCGCAGTAGTGTGGGTTACCACACCCACTGGCCACAGGGCGCGAGGCAGGCGCTGATCAACGATCATCACCACAGTTCTGGTCTGGAGGTTGACGGTTTCCTTGGTCCACTTGCTTCTGGGCTGAAGACTAGGCAGGTACCTGCGGATGAAGTGTGACCAGAAATGGTCAGCCAGGACCTGACTGTGTCTCCAGCGTTTGCGTGTCAGCATTTCAGAGGCAGGGTAGACTATCTGAGGTAGTGACGAGTCGGGCCGCCCCATCAGAAGGCTGTTCGGGGTCACTGGGTCCACATCTGCTACATCAGATGACACATAAGCGAGTGGTTTTGAGTTCAGTATCCCTTCGATTTCAGTCAGGACTGTTCTCAGCACTTCCTCTGTGACAGACTGGCTGCCGAGTGTCACCTGGAGGGCTGCTTTTAAGGACCTTATTTCTCTCTCCCAGGTGCCTCCGAAATGAGGTGCCCCAGGAGGATTGAACTGGAATCTGATTTGCTGCTTGGCAAGCAAAGACTGCAGATCTGGCTCGAGGGCAGTGAAGGCCTCCTTCAGCTCCTTCTGGCCACTCGTAAAGTTTGTCCCTTGGTCAGACAACAGCTCATAGGGCTTCCCTCTCCGGGAGACAAACCGGCGGAGTGCCATCAGGAACGAGTCCGTGTCAATGCTATTCAGCAGGTCTAGGTAGACTCCCCTTGTGGTCAAGCACTTAAATATTATGCCCCATCTCTTCTCACTGCGACGACCAACCCGGATGATGAAGGGCCCGAAACAGTCAACACCAGTAGAGTGGAAGGCTGGCTTGAACAAGCGGAGGCGGGAGGGGGGCAAGTCAGCCATCCTTGGAACCTCTGGTTTCCCTCGCCACCTCTGACACTGTGTGCAGTGGTGCTGATGTCGCTTGATGGTCTCCCGTCCTCTCAGGATCCAATATTTCCTGCGAAGCTCAGCGAAGACCCGCTCCACTCCTGGGTGACGTAGGTCTTCATCATACTTCTTTATGAGAAGGGCAGTGAGAGGGTGTTTGGGGTCTAAAACCACCGGGTGTGTTACTTCTTGGTCCAGTCCCTCTCCACGGCGCAGGCGCCCACCAACGCTGAGAAGCCTGTCAGCATCCAGCTCAGGTGATAAGGTCAGGAGTCTGCTCGTGGAGGGCACGGGTTTCCCTGCGGAAAGGGTTTTGACCTCTTCTGGGAATGTAGATGCTTGGGCATCTCTGTAAAGGCTGATCTCAGCCTCTCTGTAGGTATCAGCCGGAGGCTCCCCCTGGTGGCCGGCCGCCCCGTGTAGGCCCTGCGCTGTAGCATCGACAAGATCTTGAAAGGTTTGAAACTGTGTGATGTCGGGCTGATTGCTGACTGCCACCACGTGCGCACAGAATGTCGGCTTCCTTTCTTCATCGTCGCTGCTACTCGCAGTGATCTGGAGGGATGCTGGCCAGGCGTCAGGCTGCTCCAGCAGAAAGGCTGGGCCCTGACTCCAGCGGGATGGCTCTGCCAGCTGCAGCAGTGTCTTACCACGTGTGAGATCATCAGCTGGGTTAGCGTTCGTGGGGACATAACACCACATGTGGATGTCTGTGAGCTCTTGGATCTCAGCAATCCGTGTGCCGACAAAAACTTTATATCGACATGAATCAGATGTAATCCAAGTGAGCACAGTGGATGAATCAGTCCACATATGCACATGGCGGACGTCCAAAGTTAGCTCTCTCCCGAGCGTTGTGGCCAGCTGGGCTCCTGTGAGGGCTGCACAGAGCTCTAGTCTAGGCATGGACTGTTGCCGCTTCGGTGCTACTCTGGAGCGGGCTGCTAGGAAGGCCACCTGTACTTGTCCAGAGGCATCCTCTGTGCGCAGGTAGCCTACCGACCCATAGGCCCGCTCGGAGGCATCGCAGAATATGTGGATATCTCTCCAGGCATTGGGTGAATCCAAGACAGCTGTGACATAACATCTGGGGATGGAGATCTTATCTATGTGCTTCAACTCACTTTCCCACTCCTTCCATGCTTGCAGAATGTCAGCTGGCAGCAGAGGATCATCCCAGTCTCTCTGTTTCTCCCACAGCTTCTGGACGAGACTCTTCGCTCTGGTGGTGAATGGGATGATATATCCTAATGGATCATACTGGCTGGCCAAAATGCGGTAGATGATCTCATAGTGGGGGCTGCCTGGCTCTCCATCTGACGACATTTGTAGGTCAGTGTGTCAGACTGACAGTGCCACTGTAGGCCCAGGGTTGACTCCTTGGCATCTGACTGCTGGTGGGAAAGCCAGAGCTCGGTGCTGGCTGACCGGTCTGCGGCAGGGAGATGACAGATGACCTGAGGGTCATTACTGGCCCACTGTCGCAGAGAGAACCCTCCTTCTTCCAGCAGCACTCTGAGTCTGTCAACCAAACCTTTGGCATCCTTCACGATGGCACAGCTCTGAAGCCAGTTGTCCACATAAAAATGGTGCTCCACTGCATTGCGCACTTCCTCCTGTGGGTCACTGTGGTCAATGACATGCTTTTGAAGGGCGAATGTTGCACAACAAGGGCTGCACGTCGTCCCGAAGGGAAGGACATTCCACTGGTAGACTGTCACTGGGGCGTCACGGACCATATCCCGCCATATGAATCTGAGGAGGGGTTTGTCCTCAGGCAACAGGCGTATCTGGTGGAACATCCCCTTAATGTCGCCAGCAAAGGCAACTGTGTGCTCCCTGAAGCGTAGCAACACTCCTAGGAGGGATGCACCCAAAGTCGGCCCTGCCAGCAGACACTCGTTTAGGTTGCCACCTTGGTACTTGAATGAGCAGTTAAAACTACCCGATGCTTTCCATTGTGGCTGACCAGATGATGTGGGATGTACCACGACTCAGGAGACTCGTTCAGTCTGTCTGATGGCAGCCTGGTGACATATCCAGCATCCTCTAACTTCCTAATTTCCTCATTATACACCTTGGCGAGCCCTGGGTCTTTACTCAGGCGCTTCTCAGTTCCTCGCAGCAATGGCAGGACTGCTTGAGGTGGAGCCCTTAACAGTGGTGTGGATTTCTTCCTCAGCAGAGGGTTGCATACCTGAGTATACCATCTACGTCCACTCTCACTGTTTTAGCCTGTAACAGCTGCACTGCTTCTTGGTCACACCTGGAACGGACCACCTCCTTCTCACTCTGTAAGGAAGAATGTCCAGTTGCCACAGCTTCTCTACGTGCTCACGCAGCTCAACAGCGGGAGACTTAAGAGCTGTGAATAAGCACTGTTGAGGGGACAAGCGGTGCTGTAGCAGCTTCGTTGGTCCTTGTAATGTCCATCCCAGCCTGGTCTTTAGGCAGCGAGGTCCACCGGGTGGTCCCAGGCGCACTGGCTCTACGGGAGTAATCAAGTGGGGGTAGTCTGATCCTATCAAGAGCAGTGGCTGGACATTGTCGAGGGGCTGGAGTGGAGATCTCGCAGGTGATGGTACTTTGCCACTGGATGGCTGTGGCGGGCGAGTCCAATGCTTCAGCTGTAAAGGCACCCTCTATCTGGAACTTCTCTTAGGCTGTGAGGCGGTGAGAGGGTGAAAGTGACAGTCGCTCCTGCTATGACCTGGGCATCATTCTTCACAGTCCTCAGAGAGAGGTTCTCTGGCTGTCCCACTAAGCCCAGCTGTTGGGCAGCAGCCTGCAGCAAAATGGTCCTTTCGGATCCATCGTCCAATATGGCATAAGTGGTTAGTGTGCGTGGGCCATGGTACAGAGTACTTTAACTCTTTCAACAGAACACTGTTACTATGACCTGGTCTGTCTAAGTACAGTGTCCCAGTTGAAGTCTCTGCCACCACTGGTGGTTTCTCACCTTCAGTGTGAGGTCTGGCGTTGATTTTGTGGAGTGCATGTTAAGTGTTTTGCCTTTGGCAGTTTTGGCAGGTGACCTTTAACCTGCACTTGGCAGCCTGGTGCTTCCGACCACATCTCCAACACCGGTAATTGGTCTTAATCCAGGCTGTCTTCTGCACACTTGTTAACCCTTGAAATTACTGCACTGATTAAGATAGTGACTATTGGCTGTCACAGTAAGGACAGGTAACTCTTAACTGTATCTGAGTCATCACGGATGCTGTGGATGGTGAGGTGCTTTGTAGGAGAGGGGACTTCCATCACTGTGGTGGAATATGACGCTGACTTGCGCTCCCTCTTCTCTTTCACCTTTCTGAATGCATCTCCACTGTCTGCACGTGCTGGTTTGACCTCTGTGCCCTGCACCTCCAGTTCAAATTCAAGCCAAGTCAGCGAAGTCCAATAAGGTAGGCACAGGCTGCTTCCGTGGTGGGTATGCCTCCTAAAATTGCTGCGCAAGTCGTGTGGGCAACTTAGAGAGAAGCCTGGCAACATGTGAGCCACAATGGAGTTCGATGGCTCCCTCCTCCTCCATCTGATCCAACATTCCAACCAGGGCCGCGTACTTTAAGTGCGAATCTCCGAAAGGCTTTGAAGGTCTCCGCTGCGAACATCTGGCTCATCCATCACCTCCGCTATTCTCTTAAGTGATAACTTGTGGGGCTGTCCATAGTGCTCTATCAGTGAGCGCATGGTGTCACTATAAGGGCGGTGTGAGTTACAGTATGAATCAGCTATTAGCAGAGCTTCCTCAAATCTTAAGTGGTCCACCAGTACCTGATATTTAAATCTCTCTGTGGCATCTTCTGGCAGTAGATTCTCTAAGGCCAGCTTTCAGCCTAGCGAACTGACGGGGAATCATCACTGGTGAACTGCGGTAATGGAGGGCTTGGGGCCTCGGTAGGTTGTCTCTCTCCTGGGTGGAAGAGGCGGAGCGTGACAGGCTATGGACGCTGGACTGTGGAGGGCTTGCTGGTCGTAGTGCCCGGTGAGTCACACGATGTGGCACAGGCCTGTATGGACCCTCATCAGAATGGCCAGACCTGGCGTCCCTCTGACGTGGTGGAGGTGGATGTGGCTGATGGCGGACTGCATGCAAGTTCAGGCGTTCCATGGCCTCAGTGAGGTAGTCACGTCCACTTGGCTCTGCTGATTGATGGACTGGAGCTTGTGGCAGTGGGTTTGGAACAATGGTATATGGGCAGCACGCCTATAGCTGGGTGGCTGCGAGAGTGGCATAAGAGGCACATTTGACTGGCAACTGAGGTCTGAAAGCGGGGGTGCTGCTGTGTCTCACTGGAATGAGCAGGCGGGTTAGGATATGCTGTTGAGGTGTGAATGTGAGGTGCTTGACGAGGGGTAGAATTAACTGTTCTGTCACTCTGCATCCTGTCCGTCAGAACCTTAACTGTCTCCATAAGTATCCTATTGTGCTCACTCAGGGCGCGGATTGTGCTGTGCGCATCTATGGCTGCATTTGCAGGTGCTAGGGGAGTGTGCACAGTACCTCTGGTTGCGCTGGCAGCTCCTTGCACAGGCCTCTGTTGTTCAGTCTGTTGGCCACGAGTAGCATTAGGCTCATCCTCATAGTCTTCCTCATCATCCTCCGATAACTGGGTGTAGCTGGGCTGACGACGATGAGCTGCATACTCAACTTCAAAGTCAGCCAGACGAACTGGCGGTCTGATGATGCGGGGTGAGTGATGTCCTGCCTCCGGATCAAACTGGTTTTCGTCTCCAAACATCTTTTTCCTCAGTAATAACCTATCCCGGGTTTTGGCACCAAATTGTTATAGAGGGGGGTCGGGAAATTTGTTATCACTGAGGGGCATCCGGTTAGAATGGGAAAGAATGGAGACTTGGATATCCAGTTTGATTATTTGCACTTTGTATTGAATGATTGAATGAATTGTAGGTGGGTGTATGTTTGTATGTGTGTGGGATTGTGGTTGTGCATGTGTGATTGTCCAAGTGTGATTTGCCAGTGTGATTCGCAAGTGTGTGGTTTTTTACATGGACGCACACGAGTTCAACAACGTCAACATTCAATCGTATGATATTATTGCTTGAAGCAAACTGCCACTCTATTTCTGCCGTGAAGCAACAAACTAAAACTATACCGTGTGGAGTGAAGTCACATGACCTACGCAAATACCATATATGGTCATAAACAGAAACATGCTCTACTGGGCAACTTAACAATAGTTTCTATGGCCTTTTTAACAGCAGGAGACCATCAGCACAATCCCTCACATATTAACATGACAGGTAGAAGTCAACAGTTAGATTTTTTGGTTGTTGTTGTTCTAATGCTGAAGTGTGAAGGTTGGTTTGTATCCACTTTCTTCCTGGTGTCTCTTTCTCTCGCTCATCCAAGCTCACCATCTTGTCTTCCCCCACAGGAGTGACAGGATTGGTGCAGATTGATGAGAATGGTGACCGTGAGACTGACTTCGCCCTCTGGGACATGACGGATACCAACTCCAGTGTCTTCCAGGTACCTTGGAGACACCAAATCAGACGCAACAAAACACACTTAACAGAACCTCTTCACCTCTAATTTTCTCACATTTGTGGAAAAACAAATGTTTTTCAAAGAAAACATGATTTAGTAAGCTCACACACTGAGCCTGTTATTTATATGCTACCACATTTTGTTTGTATCTTTATTCAAGAATATGGTAATGAATATGTGTTCTCTCTAACAGCCACACTGATATCTTGTCAGTATTGCGTGCAAATTATATAAATGAATATAAAATGCATTGATTGTTTACTTGCCTTGGACTGAAGAGAGAATGGGAGAGAACTCACATGGTCTCACGTGCATAAAATCACACACAATATAGTCACAGCAGGATATGTGTTTAGTGTGCCTGTGAGGTCTGTGTGTGCATGTGCCTGTGAAGTCTGTGTGTGTATGTGTGATTATGTGTGTCTGTGTAACCTGCGTTGTGTCTCTCACCGGACTGGAACTCGCAACCTTGGGGCAGGCGTGCTAGCAAGGACGCTAAAACCATGGCTACTAGTGTCTGTCACTGTCACTTTCTTAAACTGTCAGGGATTGACATCACTATACTCGCTGGCTTCCGTTACAACTGCATGTCTCGGCATGTCTGTGCACAATTCCATGAATGCTTGTTTGCTGTTTGTGTGTGCAGACGTGCTTACATACACCGACACCTTTTGTGTACATGCTTGTCCAGTACAGAAATCACAGCCAAATCAATACATTCATCAACATACCTATCTCCCATGTTCTGTGAGTCAGGCTGTTAGAAATCAATGCTATGTGCAAGGCAGGCGGTGCTACAAGGTGACACTTGAGCGGTAATTTGGAGAGTAGCTGCTGTGAGGATAAATACTGGCTGTTTATGTCATCCACTGAGAGGCTCCAAGGGTGGAATACAGAATTACTTTCTACCGCATCTAGACAAGGATCAAGCCCTTGTCTTCCCTCTGATTGGCTACTTGTCAGAAGCCCTTCATCTCAATGATTAGTGGCCCTTCTCATCTGTTGTTACAGATTTTTTGTTCTTTAACTTAAAGTTGTTGTTTTTATTTTTAACTCCCCCTGCATCTACCCACCTTCTCGACCTGAAAACCCTGTACTTTCTTCAGGTTCAGGCAGTTCGATCTTCAGTTCGGTTTCACCAAGGTTTTTTTTTTTACACCATATATTGTGTCAATGTGATTGGGTGACAGAATTTAAGTCAATTTACTTTCTCTTATCCTGAAGTCCCTTCTCTCAGTCTCTAACCTTAACCCAAGTAATTTGTTCTGCTCTGCATTGTTCTGTCACTATATGTATGATTTCTCTCTTGCCCTAACACGTTATTGTTGTTGATTGGTTTGTAGATTGTGATGGTCTACAATGGCACTCAGAAGCAGATGTTCCCTGTGCCAGGGATGGTCATCCAGTGGCCTGGGGGCACCATCCCGCCTGACGTGCCCGCATGTGGCTTTAAGAATGACAATCCGGTCTGTATGGCCAGTATGTATGCCTTATCCTCTAACACTTATTTTATTTATATATTTACCATTCGTTCATATATGGAGTATTGCGTTTTTCTTTAAATGTCTGTCAGGTGGTTAACATCAGTCAATTTAGTCCCCCTTCCCTCTTTGAGGTGCAATAGAATTATCACTTCTTCTAAGCTTCCTTATATCTTCAGTGTCTCTTTAACTGGTTGTGGAGGACTTGCTGTTCTTGGCCTGCATTCCTTGAGTGCCATTGAAAGGCATGAGTAATCTATTTTCTTTTCTCTCCCTGTCTCTCAGGAACTATCACAGTGCATCAGATGGTTGCCATTGTGGTGTTCTTCGTCATCATCATTATCCTCACCGTCACTGTGTTCGTTTACAGGTGAGCCTGGGCTAAATATGATCACATTCACACGAACATACCCCACAGTACGTAGAAAATGGGCCTCATGTCCTCTGTCAAGTTTCTGTGTCACATGAATATTCGTTTCTCTCTCTTCCTCTCATGCGCACACACACACACACACACACATACATATATGTGTGCCCACGTAAATGCCCATGCCAAGGAAGCTGAAGCTGGAGAGTGAGCTGGCAGCTCAGCTGTGGAGGGTCACCTGGGAAGACATTCAGATGAGCAATCTGGAGAAGATATTGCGCAGCGCCGGCAGCAAACTGACCCTCTCCCTGGTGAGCCATCCCCAGCCGTACTCCAACAACAACTAGAAATGTAGATATACATATAGACATGTAGATACATACGTATATGGGTTGTTAGTAATACTCACGACCAATGATGTAGACGGAAAATCAATCCCATGCTTGTCTTGTTCACTCTAGAGAGGCTCCAACTATGGCTCTCTGCTGACTGCTGATGGAAACTTCCAGGTGTTTGCCAAAACTGGCTACTTTAAGGTACTATTACAACAGCACTGAATCTATAAGGCAGTAAAAGATATGAACGTATCTGGACTGGAAACTGTTTTGTGTTTTTCTCAGGGTAACCTTGTCGCAATCAAGTACATCAACAGGAAACGCATTGAGCTGACAAGAAATGTGCTCTTTGAACTGAAACACGTGAGTCTACTCTGCACAGAGTGCTTAAAAAAGACTGTGGATGTGTGTGTGCATGAGGGAGAAAGAGATTGTGTGTTTGCATTTAATTGTGTAATTATAGCTGAGCTTGTACTCAAGTGTACAGACGTATGGATAGATCTGTAGGCCATGTGTATGTGTGGGTGTTAGTATATGTCTCATATATGTATTTGCATAAGAACTTGTATACATAAGTGTTGTATGTGCCTGTTCCTGTGCCATTTATGTCTTCATCAAAACCCATCTCTCTCCTTGAACTCCAGATGAGAGACGTCCAGAATGAGCATCTGACGCGTTTCATCGGTGCCTGCATTGATTCTCCCAACATTTGCATCATCATTGAATACTGCCCACGTGGAAGTCTGCAGGTAATGTCCACAGCTACCACAATTAGGTCCTACTAAATTCTACCTAGTTCAACTCATCTCACCACATCACATTTTCTTACCTTTGTTCAACTATGTTCATTTCAATGCGATTTAATTTAATTCTTAATTCAGCTCTTGGCGTGGTGCTTGGTTTGCCTCCACCTTCTTTGATAAACTGAAGGTGATGACCCATTGGTGGACGATGACCCCAGCTCCGCTGCGCCTCTCCAGTACCTCCGCCAATCTGCTCAGGACCTGGTCATGTCACCACCTGTAGCGTTCATGGGAGGGCATGATCTAACAGCCTGACAAGATGTGCTGGAGGCTTACATTTAGACTGCTGCAAAGGGGGCAGCTTTCTTCCTGGCCAAACCACAGGTGCAGGTTCAGTGGACAGGGGACCACAGGTGCAGGTTCAGTGGACAGGGGACCACAGGTGCAGGTTCAGTGGACAGGGGACCACAGGTGCAGGTTCAGTGGACAGGGGACCACAGGTGCAGGTTCAGTGGACAGGGGAGTGTATGTTGCCCTGATGAGGAAACTGAGCCTTGCCTCTGAGATCTTCCACAGATCCGCCATGCTGAGCCCCCCTGTCGCACCTGTGTTATGACCTTGATCTTATAGTGCTCTTTCTCCATCCTTGACACCTGAGACACCACCAGTTCCTTCCACTCTTTCTTGCTGGCCTTGGACCAGATCCACGGGGCATCTGCCCACCCAAGACCTGTCCTTCCTGTCCTGTGCTAGTGTGCTGTAGCCTGCTAACTGCCAGGTCAACTTCAGCAGGGGCTTTCCACCTGCGACCAGTGCTTACCTGGACGTTTGGAAATCACAGTCTACAGCTGCCACTGTGAGAAATACAAAGAGACTGGTTTCATAGCGGCATCGTGACAAGCCCAGCCGCTTTTGGATGAAAGTTGGCTTTCCCATCCATCTTGCTGACTGTGGATAAGGGGATTTCACACAGTTTCAGCAGCCACATAATCCTCTGGTAGAGTGTGTTGTGGTAGCACCACACCTTAGACTTTCCTGGAAGCTGGCTTTGATGGCCTGGCAAGGATCGACCAGAGAGCTGATTCAGATTTTCCCTGCATGCTTGTCAGAGAGCTCTGCTGTGTATTCTTTCCCAAGGTTTTTGATGGGCTGTTCAGCCAGCAGCAGGATTTTCTCACCACCCACAACAAAGATGGTGCTGTTGTCCATGACCCCTTTACTGAACACAAGACTTTGGGACTTGGCAAGCTTGATCTTCATCCCTGCCCAGGATGTCAACTCATGCATTCTTTTTCGGCAGTCTTCATGTACAAGGCGCTGTCGGCAGGAGTCTAGTAATGTCGTGTGTGTAGCTTCTCGGGGGGGGGGGGGCAGTTTCTTCCCTGATGGCAATCTGACTTCTCCCACCATCTGTCTTGCTCCAATGAGTATTGCCTGGAAGCCGGACAGCTTCCTGGCATACTTGGGTTCTTGAAGAAGTTCCTTCTCCTTCCTCTTCCAGCACTTTCGGATGCGTCAGCCATCTGCTAGCCACGGCTTGATGTCCTCCCACAGCACTTTAAGACCTTCTTTCTCACTCAGAGTGGTCGTTGCCGTTGCACCGGCAGCTCGACCTCTCTTTCTCGCCTCCCTTTTTATCGCAGTATTGTGGTTTTCTTGGTAATACTTATACCTGAGTGGCTTTACATTCAATTCAACTCAATTAATGCTAATACCAATAGTTCAACACACCTCACCACATCACAGTATCCTACCTCTCTTCAGCTGTGTTCATTTCAGTTAGATTCATTTCAATAATGTTCAAACTAATTCAGTTCATTTAAGGTCAATTCATTTTCATTTAAATAGATTCTTTTTATACCACCACTCAGTAGCGGTTGGGTGTTTCGACTGCACATATCTAGTTTCCAGCACGATATATTGGTTGACATTTCTTCTCAGATGTCACCCACCACTTTCCTTATGAAAAGAAGATTGACAACTGTTTACTTTTTCATTTTGTTTGTGTATTGCATATGGCATTTTTACTTGCAAGATTTTTAAACCTGTAATCATGGTAACAAAAACATGGCTTAATTTTGTGAGAGAAAATTTGCCTGCTATTAATTTAACATGGTGTAATTTGCATATCAAGGGGAAAAACATGCAGTGGAGGAAGTAGGATCTGTACGAAATAAGGCATGCTTGCAATCATGTTGAATGGAAGATGTTGAAAGAATGGTGTGTGTGTTTGTCTGTATATCCTGCTTAGGACATTATGGAGAATGAAAGCATCACGCTGGATTGGATGTTCAAATATTCTCTCATCAACGATATTGTCAAGGTACTGTCTACAGTTGAGTTTATTTTTATAGCACGGATAAAACAAATCCTTGACAGAGGAGAAACATTGTAAATAAAAAACCCTCTTTCTCTCTCTCTGTATATATATATATTCACGATGAATGTAAATATTAAAATGAATGAAGCCTTTGATTTACACAACCATCACCATTCAGCCTTGTTTTGTTTTTCCTTCCTCTGCCTCTTATGTAATACTCCTCTTTTCCTTCTATCTTCTCCTGCATCAACCCCACCACAATCCAAGTCCAAGGGGTGGACTTCAACCACCGTTCAGAAATATTTATCACAACCATCTCTGTATTCAGATATATAAGTTTATTTGGACTTTTTGACCTTTGCTGAGAAAACATTACAGATAAGATGAGATGGTCTTCAAAGTAAACACGAAAAAGGACTGCAAATACCAACCTTTAAGAAATCAGTATGTGGCATGCAAGCAGTCTCAATAAATGTCAGTTGCTAGAAGAGTGATAAATCCCCTTTCTTCTGGCACAGGTTGTGTGCTAGGAAGCAGGTTTAATATGAATGTTTCCCTAATTGCTCACACAGTGTCACTGCTGACATCACTCCCAAATTATGTAAGGTCTGACTTTATATACCGCTGAAATAGACCTCATCTTAGAAATACACCTCTGGTGGGAGGGCCGTTTGGTGTGGACAAGATAGATGGCAGGCAGTGTGACCAAGTCCTCTTGGAAAGGACATAGATAATGAATCCCTCTAAATGTCTTCACTGTGTGTGTGTGTGTGTGTGTGTGTGTGTGTGTGTCTTTACTTCATATATCCTCATTTTCTGAACTGCTCCTGTTTTCTCCTGTCTGTACGTCACATTACCTGGTACACGGACACCATTGTGAGCATATTCAATAGAAGTGGAATGCATCGTGATGCAATGCTGTGGAGTGCTGCCTCTTAACCTTTGTAGCCTCTCTATGCATTGCCTCTCTCATATCCAACACATTCTCTCTGTATCTCCTCTCCAGGGTATGGCTTTCCTTCATAACAGTGTGATTGTCTCCCATGGCAACCTCAAATCCTCAAACTGCGTGGTGGATAACCGCTTCGTGCTGAAAATCACCGACTACGGCCTCTCCAGCTTCCGAACCGAATTCGACATCAATGATGCCCATTCATACTATGCCCGTCAGTGTCTCTTTTCTTGTATCAGTCTGTGATCAAATGTTCTACTCGGTTAAGGGCCCATAAAAAAATGGAATTTCTATGAATCATAGAGCTATTTTATCCTCCTCCCAATTTAAGGAATCTCCTCCTCTCTGATATTTTTGTAGCGAGTAGATGTGCCTCTTTAACACTATCTGATCTGCAGAAACGCTCTATATCTTCAAGAACTGCTTGTAGCCTCATCTTTTCTATACCACTTTTTGACTGTTGCATCTTCCCCCACAGAATAGGGAAGAAACTATGTTATTATTGTGTTCACTGCTTTTATTGATGTAATTAGTCTTATTGTATTATCACAGCTATATGTTGGTTTGTACGTTATTTTGGATAAAACCATCAGCTAAATATATAAACGTATACTTAAACGTAAACTTAAATTGAAGCCCTCTCCCTTCCACCGAATAGGGAAGCTGTGGATGTCTCCAGAGCTGCTGAGGATGGAGTGCCCTCCGCCTGCAGGCACCCAGAAGGGTGACGTCTACAGCTTCGGCATTATCCTGCAGGAAGTGGCCCTGCGTTGTGGAGTCTTCTACGTGGACGGGGACTCAATAAGCCCGAAAGGTCAGAGGTCAAACTCATGTGAGATGACGAAACTGCCAGAAAGCGCTAGGATAGGGGAAATATAAGCAAAAGTATCAACATGCATCCTAACAAATTGCTAGACCAAACCAGAGGACACATCACAACCATACGATTGAACACAAAACCACACACACAAACACACACACACAAACACACACACACAAACACACAAACACACAAACACACACACACACACACACACACACACAAACACACAAACACACAAACACACAAACACACACACACACACACACAGACAGAAGAAAAAAAGCAACTCATTTGTACAGATGAATGAGAGAAAATGAACACAATAGTTCTAATGCAATAATGGGGTTGTGCAGCTGGGGTCAGTTCCTCTGCAGTCTGGTCCCAGCCTAGTGATTGCTTATTGTAGCTTTAATACGGTCATGACCTGATATAATAATGCATGACCTACCATCATCACACCTAACTCTCAGGTTAGGATTGGCTTAAAAAATGTTAATTAAGGAACACTGGTCTATTCAGTATTGCTATCTTAATCTTCCAGACATGGTTCCACTAGTTCCACTACATAACATTTCCATATATTTATAAGATCCGTTAACCCAAGTACTCACAAGTGAATTTATTACCATTTCATTATTACTTCCATTGTAATTATATTCATGGCCTTAGCAGAGGCTACCAACATGTTCTGTCAGTTGAGCAGGGCCACCAACATTTACATGGCTAGAGTTTAAAGCATTGTCTTCACAACTGACCGATTGAGTGTCATTTAGTCTGTGGCTCAGTAATGGCACAGTGGCTACTTCTACTGATTGGATAATCTTCAGAGCAATGCATTGATCAGAGCCTGATTTTTGTGGGACATGGTCATTCAAAAAGGTCCTTTTTGTGCAACATCCAAATGAAAATGCAGGTGCTCTTTCATAGCTGAAATAGTATGACAGAAATGTTTGTAATTCCAAGATGAAGTCAGTCCTCGCTATTTTCTTTTTCAAAGAATACAACGAACATCCTCAGTGTTCATTCAGTTTGAACCTTTTAATGAAACATGTCAACACATGACCTAATAAAATAACAGTTTTAACATCAAAATAGTTCATCCAAATTAAATAACAAATTGAATTTCATTAGCAGTTAGAAAAGAAGACATAATAAAATATCAATACTATGCATGAAAAAAATCTAATTAAGAACGAGAGAGTTTTTGGAATACACCTCAGCTGGTAAAAAAATCTTAGCTTAATTACAATATGCAGCAGATTAATGACCTAAAACACAAAATAAATTAGAAGTAACCTAATTAAAAACTAAAGAATGAACTGGAAATGCCTGGAAACCCATCACAACATTTGAAATGCAAAAACTAATAATTAATAATTATGCCTACCTGACTGGGCCATGCTGGAGTCTGATTAAACAAATGCTATGAACTGTGATGATAGGCCTTAAAAGCCTTGACTCATTTGAGGAAATGTAATTTGTGGAAACACGCGGAGATGCTTCAAAAAGATATTGTTTTAAAAATAACCATTGATTCATTTTCAAATACTAAAGAAATGTAGAGATCCATGGGTTTGTCTCCCTGAAACCAATACTTCAAAATCAATCATGCCTGCTTTTGATATTAGTTTTTCTTCCAGTGATCAGACACATTTTCTTTTGCTCAAGTGTAACAATGAGTGCAATGATTAATCACTCAATTAGGCTAATCAAACACACTCACACATAATTATTTTTATTTTTCACACACAGTTTGTTTGATTGCACATTTTTCTTTGGACTATTACTGGATAATGTTAATTGTCAATATTAAAACTCCCGGTATAATCTACAACCCCATTACCTCCTTGGCAGGTTCCCAGCACAACAGTACAAAAACAAAACATTATCTTTTCATGAACTTTGGAATATGGTAGTGAAGTGGTGCTTTGATGCATTTCCAATATCTACTCTGAAATCATTCTCCTTTTTCTTGTTTATAACACACGCCTCACAGTGTTTACTCAACCAATACTGTTTTTCATGAGATCAACACTCTTGATGAGACCATGCTGGTCTAAACAGAAATAACACAGACTAACATGTTTTCGTGGCCTAACACACACACACTGGTTTTCGGCTGTCTGGTTTGGATGATTCTGTGTCTGTATCTGTATGTGTATTGTTTGCTATGATCACTTTCCATTTTCCATGACTGTTAAAATGGGTAGATTTGGCCACAAGGGTGTAATAAGAGACAACCACACATCAGCACCCACTTGAGTCCAGTGAGCCGGAGAGAAATATGAGACAGAGAAAGGACTTATGCTTACAGCTGTAAGTAAAGCTAAATGTCAGCAAGAGGCTAACATTAGCTCTTAGCCCTCAGCAGCTTTAATTAAAATGACACCTTAATGACAAAAACAAACTGGGCAGCGTTGCAGCTTCATCTCCTCGCTCTTTGGTGTCATGCCTCATTGCCCTGCAGTAATAACCTGACGCTGAGCTCAAATACCAAAGCTAGACTGTTTTAATCTTAACGCTGTCCGTATAGCCCCTTATTGACACATGAGACCAGTCTATTGCCGTGCTGCTAAGAAATGCAGACCTCTTGAAAAGTCGTAAGAAGTCATGGATTCCACACATGTTCAAACAAATACACACACAAATGAACTACTTCCCACCATCCCCTCACAACAATAACAATAACAATAATAACAACAACAACAACAGCAAAAGCAACAGATAACAACACACACAAATACAATTCCCCTCCCTTATAAAGCTCGCAGGCACATGCTTTTTCTCTTGTAGTAATGTCGGAACATTACTACAAGCACCCTGGCAATGAGACTATTGAAGGGGAAGCCCATTTCTATCTGATCCATTAAGTTATTTGCTCATTCTTGGCAAGTAACCCATACATCATCTCAGGCTCTCTGGTAGCCCCGCTCCCCCCGGCAATTATCACGACGAGGCCACTTCAGTGCCTGAGAGGAGAGATACACATGTGCTTTCTCCTGCACTTGTCTGTATGGATACAAATAGACAAGCACATACACACAGCCCTAAGCCTCACGTGTTTGCCTTCTCCAGATCTCCCATTTCCTGCAGGGTTGCTTTGGCTGCTGCCATTCTCACTCAACACACTTGACATTAACTGGTGAAGTCAAGCTATTTTCTCAGCTGGTCATGATGAGCCCCCTTCCCAGATATCCCTGAACCAGTGCACCTGTTCAGATTGGAAGCTGTAGTTTTCTGTGAACCAGACCCATTATGTGAAACTTCCTGTCTCTGTGTTGACCGAATGTTGTACTCTCCTATTACCCAGTACCTGTTAGAAATCTGACCTTTCTGCCCGTCAACTGACGCATTTACTTGCAGTCAACAAAAGTGTTCTTTATCAAACAACCATCCACCTATGTAGTTTGAAGTGAGGCTGTGCCAGAACCCCTTGCCTACTGCTTGTAAATGCACCATTTGACAACACTCTGAAAATAATTTAGAGCACTATCATTTAAACACAGAGTGGTTGATGGATGTGGCCTAATATGTAAATATACTGTATAAAGTCATGTGCAAAGATGTTGTGATGTTGAGTGTCAGCATAACAGCTTACAGGCAAACTGCAGAACTGGTGGGGGGAAAAAGACAAGCCAGGCCCGGAACTCTCTAAGTGACTTGCGATTTATCCTGCGAAGAGTGGGCTGGCATAAGCCACACCAGAGACTGAGATGCTGTTTCTTTGTGCAGCTGCCTTTGCTATTTTTGTTCCACTAAACTCATTAGCCATCGCTAACAGTGCTACATCCTGCTTTTAACGCACACCATTCGAGCAGATCCCCATTAAGATGGGATGGCCACTCACATCGATCATGCCTTCTCTCAATATAGACTCTCTCTACCCTCAGATGTAGGCAAGGAGATATGACAGGAAGTGAGCAACAGGAACATATGTCAGAACATATATTTGATAGATCATTGATACTTTGAATTAATTAAATATTAAATAGCAATGATACAACTGATACTTTAAACAAACAAAATACCTAACAAAATATTAAAATAAGAAGACACTTATTGCTGGGTTGCAGCAGGGCCAGAATTAGTTCTGTGTCAGTTCTGAGGCCAGAGACACCCAGTGATGCAAAGGTGAAGGAAAGTGAGAGGAAAATGAAAGTGTTTCAGACTTGCATCAGTGCTGAACTGTCCACTCAAACTTAGCTGGCCATCTGTTGGAGTCTCACTCAGCTCTACGCCACTCAGCACATCCAGCACACAGGCAAAAATAAAGTTTGAGCAACACAAACACAAGATTTTATAAAGCTTTTCTCTTTGATTACTTTTTTGTGGATTATCCCATGAATTACCTGGAGAATTACAATGAAATTCAGACAGTATCCTCAGCAAAGCTCAGACTCGCATATGTGGTCTGTTATGACTCAGCTGAGATTCTCTCCTTACAGCTAGATTTCAAATAGCACTATAGTGAATGATTTTTCAGACATGTTCCACAGAGATAAAGATTGGTCTATTGTTGCATCGGGCAAAGAAAACCCTGGAATATTTTTTCCTTCCTTAAAATGTTCCATCTTGTTATGTCTGTCATAGGAAGTTTATATATACGGAAAAAAACTCCCAGAACCCCTCTTGCATTAAAAAAAGACACTGATAATGAGAAATAAAAAGAAAATTACACTATAGATGCAGAAAACCAAAACATGGTTGGTTCATTCTTGTGAAAACCCTTTATTGATGAGATACTCTGACGTGATATGCAAACAAACCTAAAGATGGATAGAATAGGTAATATAGAGAAAAAATAGACAAAGAGAGAAGAAGAGATGACTTTCCTGAATATTGAGTAATATGCACAAAAACAGGTGAGATGATAAAAAAGAAGGGAAAAAAAACAACCTGAGCAATCAGAGCATGTGTATTCCCTGAATAGCTGAGAGACAGAGATAGTGACTCATGATTGAAATTATGTATTATGGGGCAGATGCACTCATTTATGCTTTGACACTGTCTGGAAATCATACATTTCCTGTCTGGGACTGTCATTAGCGGGGTTTCCATCCAACTCATTTGCGTATTTTAAGTGCATTCATAAAAATTCAGTCAAAGAAAATGCAAGTCTGTGCATATTAAGGTTAAGGTTGTCAGGGCAACACATAACATCACAACAATTGCAATTTAATGCAGATAAACTGGTTTTCATCCACCTTACTCATATTATACCCTATGCGAATCAGGAGTTAATCCATTCTCTTCTATCGAATACATTTCTTATTCGATTTTCATGTGAGTTTCACATCAGGATTTCTTATTTAAATGTTCTTAATTCACATTAGTGTGGACGAGAGTTTGTTTTATTAGCTGGCACATGTTCTTTGTGAGGGATTCTGGAGCTCAGAGTGGACATCTCGAGTGCCCCTTACCTTAAAGTCCCTTTCTCTCTTATGTCCTCCCCTCTATGTTCCCCCGTAGAGATCATTGACCGCGTAGCCCTGGGCGAATGGCCGCGCCTGCGGCCCACTGTCAACCCCCAGATACACAGTGAGGAGCTGGGCCAGTTGATGCAGCGCTGCTGGGCAGAGGATCCGTGCGAGAGGCCAGAGTTCAACCACATCAAAGCGCTGCTGCGCAAGCAGAACAGGTTTGTGGACTGACTGTACACAATGCTTAGGTCCAGGGAAGCACCTGTGCTCCACCGAGCCAAGTGATTGCATTATTGCATTCCAGCTGGTTCGATTCACAGTTCGGCACAGTTCATTTGTGCCAATTAGCAAGTTTACAGGGCTGAGAGCAAGTACTGGGAGTTCTTATCCCTTCTCGACTTGGTCTTCTTCATTGTAGGCGTAAAGAGTTTATAACAATTAAATGAATGTATTTCATTTACTATTATTTATATTTACCATTTTGGATTTGGACCTGCAATGTCAAGCCATACTTTTGTGCTCGATCTCCATAGTCTGTATCAAAACAAATCACCCATCTATCTTTATTCATGTTCCCACTGTCCTCAGTGATGCAACCCTCTGCCTGTTCCCTGTCTCTGTTTTTTTGTGTGGTGCTATTCGCTAACTAGCCTTCCCTCTCTCATATCTGACCAAAGGGAGCACAGCTCCAATATCCTGGACAACCTTCTCTCGCGGATGGAGCAGTATGCCAACAACTTAGAGGAACTGGTGGAGGAGAGGACGCAGGCCTACCTGGAGGAGAAGCGCAAAGCAGAGGCACTTCTCTACCAGATCCTTCCTCAGTGAGTCACTCGCTCGCCAGCCTTGAGTTTCAAGCACTGTGTGATTCAGCTTGGGTCACTGTTGTGTCAGTGTGTAATTTAGCTTCTCTGCTGTACAGTGTAAACACCTTAGTATGGACTCATGGTGGAAATCATTGTTTATAAACCAGAGGTTGGTTCTGAGTGTCCTGCATCAATACTCCAGAGGTGCAGACCCTACACTGTGATTAATTCCTATATTGTTTCTTCTGCAGTTCAGTCGCCGAACAGTTGAAGAGAGGAGAGACGGTACAGGCTGAGGCCTTTGACTCAGTTACCATCTATTTCAGTGATATTGTTGGGTTCACTGCCATCTCTGCAGCCAGCACTCCCATGCAGGTAACAGAAACCAGCGAGCACATTCCCTCTCTGCCTTGTTTCAACTAGTCTGCTGTACTGTTTTTTTTTTTTTTAACCTCACTCAGACTTTAGCAATACTACTGATGTCAGTTCAATGTTCAGTCCCACAGTGAAGTTCTTCCAGTTCTTTGATTTGTTTTCCAGTCTATCTATTTGTCTCATACTCTTCCTCTTTGTCAATCTGTCTTTCTTTCTACCAGTCCCTTTCTAACAACCTTTTCACTATGTTTGTTTATCACTCAGGTGGTGACCCTTCTCAATGATCTCTATACTTGCTTTGATGCCATCATTGACAACTTTGATGTTTACAAGGTATATATAGTCAATTCTCAACCACTCAAATGACACCCCTTTAGCCAAAATGATGCAAAGATAGTTAAATGTGGATGAAATGAATCACTTAGGCCAAGAATGATTGATATTTTATGATGAAGAAATGTACTGAGGTTGTACTTTAAAACCCTGTAAACATTATGAGGGAAACCTGAATGTATATACATTTCCTGTTTTCTGTTTGGCCACCAGGTGGAGACTATTGGAGATGCCTATATGGTGGTGTCAGGTCTCCCGGTTCGCAATGGCAAGCTTCATGGCCGAGAGATTGCTCGCATGTCATTAGCTCTGTTGGATGCCGTGCGGACGTTCAAGATCCGCCACCGGCCGGATCAGCAGCTTAAACTGCGCATAGGACTCCACAGCGGTGAGCCCAGCCTTAGTGCTGCCATTACTGTACTTCACCCATTCCTAATGGAACAGTCCTGGTTGAACATCTACCCTCAACCCATATCTCACAGTCCAACTTGTTCAAATGAACATGCATATTTGCTAAATGTCATGTTCATAGTATTATAGTATTATATTATATTATATTATAGTATTTCACAACAAACCACCTGCAACTCGGATGGTATGAACAGTCCACATCCTCTATACTGTGACAAAGAATACACATGGGTACACACATGTGTGGAGGTATATATGCATGTCATTACTGGTTGGAGAGATTGCTGATGAGTTATCAGTCTTGCTTGACAATAACCTCCAGACCACTGGTACTAAGAGAAGTAGTCATGTATCTGTCTACTGAGATTTTACCCCCTGAGCCAAAAGAGGAAATGCTGAAAGTAACTAAGTGTTTTTATCTGTATTGTCCAGCTGTCCCTCCCATCGACCTCTGTACCAGACAAGTGTCAATGTTCTTTGTTTGTGTGTGTCCACAGGCCCTGTGTGTGCTGGTGTGGTGGGACTGAAAATGCCCCGATTTTGTCTCTTTGGTGATACGGTCAACACGTCCTCTCGCATGGAATCCACTGGCGAAGGTAATGCTGAAGCCCCAAATTTAAACTACAAAATGGGATTCATGTCAATTTTAGTGAAGTGATAGTCTTACTTTATGTTCAATCCCATTCCCTTGCTGTGCGCTCTACCTCTCAACACATTCAACGTTGTGAGCAGTCAGCACATTATTAGGCACTGAGCTGGCTCTTTCCATTTTTGTCTCTGTACGGTAATATAAGAGAATGGAATAGAATTCAGCTGACTGGGGCCTCTAAGAATGAGACAGATAGGAACAGGTTTAGATGGCACAAGGTAACTAATACCCTCCACCCAGAGATAGATATAGCCTCATTCAATATGGATCAAAGAGAGTGTAATTGCAAGGGAGGGAGAGAGGAGGGGAGAGGTCTGGGTGAAATCAAATTAGAGATCACCTAAATGACTCATCTGAATAACACAGACACCTTATTACGTTCCATAGTGGGCCGTGTGCTGTATTTGTCAGGCAGCCTCAGTCAAAAGAGTGGTTGAAAGTGAGGTTAAAAGTGGTCCAGGCTGGGCTCATGATGTTCTTCAAACAGCACATTCACGCCTAGCATCAAAGTCGATTTTGACATGTTGCAGCTGATAGTGTGTGACTCCTTCTCACGTTTCAATGACTAACAGACTCTCACTGCTTCAATCTCTCTTCCTCTCCCCTCCTTCCTCTCTCTCTCTCGCTTCCATCCTCTCCTCACCTTCTAGCCTTGAAGATCCATGTGTCGGATGCGACACACAACGTGCTGCTAGAGTTCAACTGCTTCCAGCTGGAGCTGAGAGGAGATGTGGAAATGAAGGGGAAGGGGAAGATGAGGACGTACTGGCTGCTAGGAGAGAGCACAAGTGACAGTGACTGAACACTTGCTGCAGCCTCTGATGGAAGGGGTAGTCGGGGGTGGACCGGGTGGGGGGGGGGGGGGGGGGGGTCTCCTTTTGGCTGAGACACAAAACTGTAGAACTACCATACGCCTGGATCGCCACCCAAGCCCCCCTCCCACACACACACACAAAACATTACGCTTCATATTATTTCTCATAACAAGTGTTTGGATTTGGCCTTTGTTGCTGTGTAATTGTCCCCGCAGTAGGCTATCTTTCACACAGCTCATATGGTTTTGCAGGAATTAAATATCCTGTCCAGTGGTAACAGCTGCTCTTTATTGTGTGCAGGTTGATGAGACTTAGCATTGCCATCTAGTGGTCCTGTAATGTAATTAGGCTGGTGTGACACATTGGAAAATATTTCAGCGATTCAAAAAACAGCCAACAACTGAGCCTGATATGGTATGAAATGTTGAATACACACTGTATCTGCATGAGTGTGTGCGCGCATGTGTGTGTGCGTGTATGTGACTATGTTGGTACTCATACAGCATGGCCCAGTAGGGCTTTAACACTAAAGTAAATCTCACTAAAGAATAACTGCATAGAAACAGAACACCACTAGCTCACTGATACTAAATGTCATTATTCACAACTATGTGAACATGTGACAGATATGTACAAAACATGTTGCCAAGATGTGATTCTTTGTAGTTGTATCATTGTATCTCTTTTATGTCACACAACCTGGCAATACTTTGGACATGCGGGGATGGTACTCCAGTTTTTGCCAATGCCAGAACTGTCATCCATCATCTTGGAGCTTACTCAGTTCAATGTTTTGTTGTCCAGCGGGAGAAATGGATGGAGTACTATGCCACAACACTACAATACATCAGCAGGACTGTTGGGATGACCAGAAAACAATGAACTCTGGCTTTTGGTTATCGTTAATTCATGAATTCACAGATGAAAGGACGCTGCTTCAGCTTATGTTCAAAAGGCTTATAGGGACGAAGCTACTCTCCATCATCGTGAAAAGCTGAGGTTGCTTCTAGTAATAGGATCCTTCAGCAATAGAATTGCAGTAAGAATGTCTAATAGGAGATTGTGTATTTTATGTTCCATACGTGTGCCATATGGTAGTTTAAAGTCTATGCTACCTTTGATGTTGGTTGTCCATTGTTTAGGTAGTCCATTGTATAGCTTACATAATAATGTAGCTTTTCAAGGTCTTTTACTCTGTTTTTCCTGTCAGTGTTTGTTTTTTAAGAATTAAAGGATCAAATGCCTGAAGTGATTTTTCTGTGGAGGGTGATCCAAAAAGGCAGCATCATTTTTTTAAACAGTTGTTTGTTCAGTGTTCTGCATTAACTTAATACTTACCTGGCTAGACCAATTGCAACCATAATGTCTTCCCATTCAGAATTTATTTTATACACCTCTTAAGGCCTTCCCCATTCCTCACAAAATCATCTCTCTAATCTTGAGCTGTAATTATGTGTCTGGCAGAGAGATGGGAAAAGGAAATTATGGATCCTTTTAGGAGATTCATACCTAAGATATTTTTAGGTATTGGTCAGATAAATCATTCTCTTTAGCAACTGATACATATTTGTATGAGGACAGTCACATAGATTCAATGTGCAGACAAAACAATGTATACTAAATGTATTTTATTTTCCATTCACACATCTTCAACCACATCCCTTTCCAGAGATACAAACTAAACAGTGATGAGTTGAAATGCCCATTAGACATCCCAGTGGTCACAAAATCTACATGACAGACAGTTGTGAAGTCACTAGCTGGGCTCAGACTACTGGCATATAAGTGAGACACAGCAGCATAATTGTTCAAATATTTCATTATTATTCTGAAGACATTTTTATCTCCATTGCTGTTGCAGAGAGGGTTTCACTCTTGTCTGTCTGTGTACTGCCTTATACAAAGTGGCAACCTACGAGGCATTCAGACAGAAAAATGTGCACTGGTGAAGAAAACAAAATGGCAAGAAGGCAAACTCGGGTGCAGTTTGTTGTTTGACCACTTCAGAGAACAATTTCGATGTTTTACTAGTGGGACAATGATCCTAATTAGTTTTAGATGCATATTAACTCATCGGTACAATAAAGTATTTCGTTTATTATTCACTGAATGTCTCTTGGAGTCGCCAAAACGCACTTAGGAATATCTCTTTTGGAGCACGGACATAAAGCCCTGACCGCTGCCAACTGCTTCTTGAGTATGTACTTTAATCGTCCTTTTCCTGGAGAGCCAGGCTGAACAGGTGAGGGATGGTAGGAGTCTGTAAGTCGATAAGAAGTAAGTGGCAGATTTTCTGCCTGACCGGTCGCGCAGCGGGGACCACTGGCAGCATAACAGGACATTGAACGCGCAGGGGTCCTCACTTCATGTGGAATGTTTCCTATATCGGTTAAAGAGTAAGACTGGCGTCTCAGTGCTGGATGGCCAGGATGCCGTAGGCCTTTTCTGTTCTCAGTGGCGCACATATTCTGTGCATGGCATTCGAAAAATAACGACTCTCTTCTTGGAACGCACGGACTCTCTCCCAACGCGAGAAATCCATAAGGAGTGGTGATTTTTGTCAGGTGAGGAAGAGACATTGCTGCCCTGGTCGCTGGGTCAGCTGAAATGTAATCAGAGAATTGAGACAAGAAGTCCGCACGAGCATCTGATTTAACTTGCCTATCTCTGAGAGATGACAACGTTAACCATGGCATTGTGTGCCGTCGTGAGCTCCCAAACTCAGTGTCCTCCCGGCCACTCGGGGTTTGTAGAAGACATGGACGGCGTGATTGACAGAGTGGTGGAATTGTAAACTTTGGAACACGGTCAGGTGTCACCACCATGTCGCGCAATGACAGATGTTTCGGTGCGAACGGCTGTGTGTCTAAATAGATATGACGGACAAAGTTGTCTTGGCTGAGTTTCTTAGTGAACTGATTTTCTCTCCCCATGATGAAAAAGTTGTATTAATGTGCAGATGAGGCTGCTCAGGAAGATCAGCTTGGAGTTTTGTAAGTTGCACTTTGAGTTGTCCTTCTGCTCTTCTCCTGTTGGCGTGTCCCTGATGTAGTCGCTCCCCTCATCGCAGTTAACTAAAACGTCGCCTGAAGTTCCACCTTAGGAACTTAGACTTGTATGAACTGGGGACAGATTATATAGCCTAGACCTACCGCTTGTCGTGTCATCAGGACCAAATAGTCTAACTCCGCCCAGTCTACCAGACTTATCTGCGTGAAAGGCTTGCAAGTTCTTTGGTGTCCATGTGGCAACATAATTTACCATTGTAAAGAATTTAGTTACGATTAACTGAATATAGATAAAAGAAACGCCAAGATGCCAAAGTAATTCCAATTTCTACACAACTCACCAGAACACATTCTACCTAGACAAATGTCTGAACCTCAGGATTGATTTAATTATTGTTAATTAATTATGATATGTGCCAAAGCTAAAAGTTAGAAGATAATACAGTTTGCAATGCTTTTGTTTCCTTATTCCCTATTCCTAAATCCAGTTTAAAAAAAATTTGATCCGAAGGGCACACATGAATGTGGAACATAGTATATGGCTTGTGATGCACTGGGGAATAGTATCAGTGTCACACCGAATGAAGCAAAGCATCACTAGCTGGTTAGGTATAGCCACTGATGGCTACAAACAAACCGGTCTGGGTAAGCGGCTGGCTTTCACTTTTCGTTATGGTATGTTTGAAAACACTATTAAATATATCCTGATTGAACGCAATAAACTGAGATTTGGGTCTTTTTGAAAATCCATCCATTTTCAAACAGCTGCGTTATCATTGCTAGCTGGTTAGAGATAAGCTATCGATAGCTGGCTAACTGTATCTGAGCGCACTGCTTACTTTAGCGGTATGCTAACATGTTTACAATGGTTTTTGGTTATAAATAAATGGTTCTGTCTTTTTCAGGTCTGTTAGTATTGGTGGTGTAAGCAGACTAGCTGTAATTATATTGTCCCAGCTAAATAAACCCGCCAAGCACTTGAATGATGTCAAAGTTAGCTTGATATCGGTTTGATATTAACTCAGCTCTCACCCTCGGCTGCAAACAACAGTGTTCATGGCTCTGAATGTAACCAGTTCCTCAGCTGTACCAGGTTTTAGCAATAGTACTCGATCGGAAATCTGGTAAAGTAAGGTGTTCAGATACTTTCCGTTTATGCGGTTTCGCATACAACTTGGCTGTTTAACAACAGCAGTCAGTTTCGCGCCTATTGTTGTCGCTTTCTTGTTCGGGCCAATGACTCGTGAAGTAACCGTGTTGTTTCTATTATGTTTGTTCCTTCCGGTCAACCAGCGCCGTGAAAATGGGCCAGAAACGGAAGACCAGTTCTCCAGAACCAAAGTCTACTCGCTTGAAATTACTTAAAAGGGTTGTCAGGTCGAAGTCCCCAGCCAGAAAGAGACTGCGACTCAGTCCCAAGAAGAGGCTTCCAATCACTCCGACCAAACAGAAGTTGAGGAAGGGTGCGAAACATCTTCAGTCAACCAGAAGGCAATCCCCCAGATTCAAATGTCAAAATCGTATAACCAGCTCGGGTGAGTAGTATATTGATTCATGAAAAAATAATTTCCACATAACTTCACAAGATGACAAAACATTGAGTATTGACATAGTAGGAAACAGAAACTGTCTTAAAATGATCTGCTATGATTGTGGAGGTTAGTTGTGTTTGGATATAGAGCTACATGGTATTTGTGTGTTGCCAGACCACAATGGGGCAGAGAACCAGCAGTCCTCCAGCCCACTGTCATCCCCTTTTCAGTCAGAGGAGGACACAGAGCCAGGCTTGGTGATCACTCTGGGTGAGCTCTCCTTGTCAAGAAAGAAAATAAGAACAAGAATGTCTGCTGTTTACCTGCCTCTGCCAGCCTATTGTTTTCCAGACCAGTTTTCACTAGCATCCGCACAGTAAATGTTTCTGGTCATACCGTGCTAGTCTGATGTTGCTTTGATGAAATATTCATTTTCCATGAGCGTCCAGCTCGAGTTGACTCTTTGTTGTCTGATGTGTTGTGTTTCCAGCTGGGTATCTGTTTGTTATATTATATAAGGATATAGATAAGGAAGGATATCAGATAAGGAAGTACTTCAGTACTCAGGAGTATGCCATCACTTCCTTTGTTAATTTTTGAATTTATGTATTTGTAGATGAAGAGCTGCGTAAGATACGGAAACAAACGAGGAAGAAGAATGGCAGGAGGCCAAAGACAGCCTCCACAGACAGAAAAGAGGAGGAGGAGGAGAAGAAGGAAGAAGAGAAACCGGGGAAGGACTCTGAGTGTAAAACAGACAGAGAAGGTGGTGAGGAGCAGTCAGATGACGACTGTGGGAAGCTGGACAGAGACCTGGAGAGGAAGTCACGGCAGCTTAACCTGACTGCTGTCAATGTCAGGGACATTCTTCATGTGGGTCTCCTGAATAGTTTGCTTCTTCGACTTCTTATATTGCTTATTGCCGGCCTATCTGATAAAAGCAGTTGGGCTATTCCATGTCAATTCAACTAAGTTTTTTTTTTTGTTTCCCCGCCTCAAATTTAAAATAGGGGGGGGTCATAGAGCTACTTAGAAGTGTAGCTTTGGCGGATAGATGTGTACTTGGTCTACAAGGTTTTGGGCAGTTTGGCACATTTCATAGGGATTAGTGTCAGACACTGCTCCTCAAATAAGAAAAAAAATAACACATTGTGTAAGATCTTGAATTTTTTTTCCAAAGTTTTAATCATCCACTGCTCAAAAAGTATTTAAGATATCCAACTCGTAGTGTTCCTCCTGTAAAACAACTTTTTGTGTGTGTCCGCAATTTCAAGGCCATAAGTGATTTAATCTCGCAGACACTTGTCTGTAAAGATGGCTCTAGAATGAAAGTGTTAAATTTAGCATATTTTCAAAAATCCGATGGTTAAAAAAATCATATCAATTCCCATAAAGAACTCAATTTGGTGATACATTATGTCAAAATGTAACCCCTAGTTTATTTCACATGGAATGTTCCAGTTGGCAGTCTTTTATCAAAATTATAGAATAACAATATAGACATGACATTATGTTTGATATAATGAATTTATGGTCTATCCCTACTGTTCTGAAGGATGACATTGAACAGTTGAATGTATATTGGTTGTCCCAATGAACAGAAACATATTTACTGTGCACTGAATTTCTCATTACTTGGTATGCAATTGGGTGTTTGCCATGCAAGATCTGGGGGAGGTGTTACTGTTGTTATTTCAGTTTTGTTGTGAGAAAAAATGAAATGCTTTTAGACCTACAATGATGACCTGATTCTGACAGTATGCTAAAAAGAGTGTAGCTGTGTTTTCTCTGGATGTTTTATCTTTGTTTCAAACATTTGTAGTATTTGTTTTCATATCTCTGGCTTAGAAGAATATTAAAATGTATATATATCCCACCGAGGCATGCAAAGATATATATTTTTAAGAAGAATCTTAAGAAAACTTTAGGGAACTTCAGCTTGCTTCAGAATTACTTGTTGTTGCAAGTATGTCATGCCAACTAAACTTGTTGTGTTATTTGTTTACAGGAAGTTATAACCAATGAGCATGTTGTGGCCATGATGAAAGCTGCCATCATGGAGACTCAAGACATGCCATTGTTTGTGAGTGCCCACATTATACTAACTCTGACTAGACTTCACTAAACTTCCAGTTTTTAAACATTTGTTCTTTTGCAGTGTACATAATAAACATTTTGTGTTTTTAACTTGCAGGAGCCCAAAATGACCAGATCTAAGCTAAAAGAGGTTGTTGAGAAAGGAGAGGTAGGGTTTTGTTTTGATTATCTTTAAGGTTAATGAAATGTGTGTTTTGCAGGGGTTTTATTTTCCTTCTGCTTTTTTGTTGCAGGGGAGTCCAACTTGGATCAAAAAGTCCAAAGAAGTCAAGGTATGTACACAAATAAATAAACTTCCTGTTCCATGAACATTTTTTATTTTTTTTTTTCTCCTGACATGCGGTCATCTCTTTTTACACTCTTTGTCTCACAAGCCACCACAGTTTGTAGACATCCCTCTTGAGGAAGATGAAGACTCCTCTGATGAAGAGTACTGTCCAGACGAGGATGAGGAGGATGAAACCGCAGAAGATGTGCGTGAGAGCCTGCGCTCATCTCTCCATGGTTTTGTTTGCTGGGACTCAGCCTGGTTGAGAGTGACAATCTCCTTACATTGTTGTGGATTTCTCCTCTCCAGACCTTTCAGGAGAGCGATGTGGACAGCACGGCCTCGTCGCCCAGAGTTAGCAGAGCAGGACGTGCTAGGACCCCCGTTGAACACTCCGAGGGTGATGAGGAGAAGCACCACAGTCCCAGATTGGTAATGTTGACGATTTATAAAAAAAAATTACATTTCATGTACTTAAACAGTTGAATACATGCCCCTTTGATGTTTAGATGCTTTAAATAAAAAGTAACTGGTCATTGTCTAAATATGAACATTAACACCTATAATGCTTGCTGCTTTCAACACTACCCCCCTTTCAGAGGCCAAAGACCTCCAAATACCTGAGGATGGCAGCAGTACCCATGGGCCCCCCTCCTCCCCCACAGTCCTGCAGCTCTCCACGGGCCACTGGGCCTCCTGACTGCTCCTTCCTGGAGAAGCTCCATGCTGTGGATGAGGAACTGGCTCTCAGTCACATCTGCCTGGAGCCCTTTCAGGTACGGACAGTGAGACTGGTGTTGTAGAGATGGCAGTGGGACAGAAGATACAGAGAACAAAATACACACGCACACACACACCCACGCACACACACAAGCAAACAGGGTTTTGCATGTTGCTGTGTTATTCTGTATTGTACTATATTACTTATCATCTAACCCCGTGCCCCCAGGCCTTGAGTAGTGCCGGTGGGGCTGAGTGTGCCAATGACAGCCTGGTGTCGTGCCGGACACGCTCCAAGCGGCCGCTCAGAGGCATCCCCCTGGGCATGCTGGAGGCAGAGCTCCATGCCCCCGACATCACACCGGACATGTATGACTGTGGCTTGGCGTTAGAGGACCGTGACTGGAGCGAGTGGCTGCAGGGCCTCATGATCTCCGACATCGAGTACGAAGGTGAGGGTCCACAGAGGAGCTAGCTTCAGCCAGAGACATGACCACATGTGGGGACTGTTATGGTGCTGATTTGTGAATGGAGCCCTGTTCTTGGTCACACAAGCTGGTGTGGATTCTGGAGTGTTTAGGTCTGTTGAAAGGTAGCTTCAGAGGTTTAAATATATGAGCTAGAAAGATCAGAGTGAAAAAGTCTATTTTAAGATTCAGATGTGAGTCATTATATCATTCGGGTGATGGATTTAAAAAAAAAATTGCCGTGTCTACAATTCAATGAAGCTAGAAGCCTTTAATCAGCTCTCACTAGAAAGGGAACCTCATTAACATTGGTAATGATACAGCCAGTTAACCTGCATAAGACATTTTGAAATGCCAAAAAATCACTGATGAAAGTGGGTTGCTCAAAGGGACCAATGTGAACCAGTATTGAGTTCCTGTGTCAAAAGGGTGAGAGATCTGATTATTAAAGCCAACAAAATGGGATGAATACAAAAGCAGGAATTAGCAAGGGAAATTGAACTTTTTCTTGACTAATGTCAGGTGCAAAGTCATTTTCAACTTTCACCCTTTTTTTATGTTGAGGGAAAGGGGGAGAGGGGGAGAGGGAGGTCTTCTGTATGTGTGCTTGTGATTGACTAATGGCACCCACCTGGCCCATATTGCTCCCCCTCAGCACCTCTCAGATGGCTGGCTTTAAAACTCCTAATGGCCTCGTATTTGCGTGCGTGTTGTGCGTGGATGGCCACTTTAATGGCTCTCACTCTGTTTGCCTAGTCATGTTTATGTTCTGCTGACCTTTTCCCCATTTCCTGTGTCTCACTCAATCTCTCCTTCCTACTTTCTCTCTCGATTTCTCTCTTTCCCTTTCTCTCACTCTCTTCGCCGTCTTCTTTTCATCACTACACCAGTGCTTTCAGAACATACAGTGTAGAATTACTGTTCCCATATGCAGTCCCTGTGCGACCTACTCACTGACATGTGCATATTCACACTCAGACACTCACTCACAATTTTACCCACATCTTAACAAACCATTATAGTATTGTTGTGCCTTATATTGACGCTTTAACTAAAGTTATACCAGGCCTCAGGCTCAGTCCATGCATGCACTGTATTATTGTTTTGCCAGATGTGAGGTCTGGTCATTAACACATTGGTGGTTTCATCTTGACACCCCTCTCTGTTGTCTCTGCAGAGGAGGGTGATGATGAAGATGACCCTGAGTATAACTTCCTGGACGACCTGGATGAGCCTGACCGGGAGGACTACCGCACTGACCGCGCCGTCCGCATAACCAGTGAGTTCATCTGTGACGAGCGCCTCTGGAGGATGGTGGTTGTGATGGTCCCACCTCCTGTGACCTCTGCTTCTTGCTCGCCATCCTCCATTACATAAAGATGCTGAGACACTCTTACCATCGGAGGCCGTGCTGCATTATTTGCAGGAATGAATGGTTTCAGGGCCATACTTACAGCTCCTTCTGTTCACTGGGCCAGCTGATTCATCTTAGTATTAACAGTCCTCCTTAAGGTTCTTCAGAAGTTCTGACTCATACATTTTTCATTATGACGACAATGATACAATGACACAGCTTCATTTTCACCTTTAGCTGATACTGTGGAGTGTTAGTGGTGGCTAATAAGATATGCTGTGTTTCTCTTTTTCAGAGAGGGAAGTGAATGGGTTGATGGAGGAGTTGTTTGATACGGTAAGTAACCCCTCAGCTCCATGAGTTCTCCTCTTACTCACCTTGTAGAGCAGGGCCTCTTCACATCAGGTAGTTCAGAGCTGAATGCCTCTGTTCTCGCATGTCCCTACTCCCCTTTTAATGGAGTTCATTTGAAATAATATGATTTATTTTCTAATGTAAGATTTATAGGCTTGTCAGGGAGCATGTACTGATTTCCAGAGGACTGTTAGGATGTCTGGTAGGTAGGGATGGGGGTAGTATTTGATTTATGGAGGGCACCAAATTAAACACTTGCTCATTCTTTACCTTGTCGAGGCGGTTCTATGACTTGTCACTGATTTTCCTCTCTGCTGTCTTTTGTCTTTCCTAACCTTCCTCAGTTCCAGGATGAGTTGGGGTGCCGTGAGCAGGATGAAGAGGGGCGTGATGAGGATGAGGAGAGAGATGGAGAGCCGCCGCCACCCACAGCTCCCAACTTCAACGTTCCTCAGGCCATAAGGTAAAGCTCCCCAAGTCCTCTGTTCAGTCTTCTTGCCCCCCTCTCTGCCTCCTCTCCACTATCCTTCACTTCTCTCATACCCTCACCGTGTCAGACCTCTCCTGTCTTTCTCTCTCCTCTCCTCCTCCCCTGTCACCTGTCCATATCCTCTCCTCCTTTTTCACATTTCATCCTCCTCATTGCCGTGCTCTACCCTTTCACCTAAAGCCCGGCGGATAAAAAATCCCCTGCCTCAGCCCGTCTGGCTGTTGACAGTATGTCTTAGTCAGCGTCCTCACATACGCGACGGTCGTTTACTCAGTGGAAGGATAAGTGCCAGCTGCCGGGTGGCTACGTGACCAGGTACTCACATGTGACAGTTCAGGACGGAATGTTACCCCCCTCGCGTGAAAAACAATTTGTGCCTTTTCAGTAAAGCTGTAAGATGTTACCTCACAGCTGTACATGTCTCCCGTTCCTGGAAATACCCACACTTGTTAAGTGTGTGTGTGTTCTTTGACACGCAATGAATTTAGGGAGAACTCACCTACACACACACACGCTCAAACACGGATACACACACTCACACACACACACACTCACACTCACACTCACCTTGTGATGTTAAAGTATTAAACTCCTAATGTACTTCATGCATCTACAGTATGTTCACATTGTTTTATATTTGCACTAAGGATATGACCGTACACTGTCTTGTTTGTTGGTCAGGTGAAACTAGTTATATGCAGTAGAATTAGGAACATGCATGAACATAAACTGATTCATATACATGCAGACACAGTCACAGTCACACTCACATACACAGGCCTCCCTATGGGACAGTGCAGCTGAGATGTGCTGTGGCTGCTTGGGTAGGGAGGCAGAGAGACTCTCTTTGGTGCAGGAGCGAATTCACTGTGAAGACTGAGTGTGATCGCTCCTTCACAACAGAGCTACAAGACACCCTTATTATCAACATGTCACTTCTAACAACATTTCGCCGACTTTCTGGAAATGTGTTTTGTGATCTCAAGAATACAAAACATAATAGTAGAGCGCATACCTTTTTGGAGGAGCAGTCATTGGTAATCGACGTTTAAGAATTTAAAATTGAAGTAACAAGCATCAGAGAAACAAAATCACATTTGCCGTCACCAGACTCATGCATATTTAGTAAGATTCTAAGTGTACCATCAGTCAAATGGCATCAGTCACACATTTGCTAACAAGTTATTACCAGAAAATATTCACAATTTGTTAAGAGCCAGTGATTGTGTGTGTCAGTGTTTCTCTACTGTGATGTTTTCACTCTCGACTGGCAGAGCTTCTGTGTCTCAGTTGGCAGCGTGTCAAAGCTGCTCCAGGTGCCAAAGCGTTAATCAGTGTGTGGGCTCAGATTGAGCGAATAAATTAAGTCTCACGTTGAAAGATGTGTGTCTGTGTGCGTGTGTGTGTTCTGGGGGAGATATGCTGTCATCAATGCAACCAAGCAAGAATAGCCTAGGCATACGGGAATAGACAGCAGCTGCCTGTCCTTCCCGCTACCCCCCTCCCCCAACCTAACTCTCTCACACACACACACACACACACACGCACACACACACACACACACACACTCAAGCTCTATGAGTCTCAGCATCACGTAAATCCCTCACGTACCTTTCCCATCTTTCTACACCACTCACACATTCCCCACCCCCAACCCTGTCTCCCTCTCGCCTCCCGGTCCTATTTCTCACCCTCCCTCTCTTCTTTGCCATCTCTTATCAATGATATTTGCAGGGAGCTGTTTGTTTCTCCCCTCTGGCTACACAGCTCTGTTTAACAGAGTTTGGTTGGCAGTGGCCAACTTTATTAAACTCCTCTCCCTCCTCGAAACAGAAGTTCCAGTAAGACTTCTGGGATAGCTGTTAACGCAGCTTTGGACAGTAGGGACAGCAAGGACGATAAACTGCTAATAACTCTGCTTTCCAAATACCCCATGCATTTTCAGTATCAAGAGCATGTTGGCAATCCTCAAGCTTTTATCTTAGCCTCGGGGCTGCATTTGTGTGCAGTTCCCAGAATTATTCAACGATCCTGTCTTCTATCAAACGGATTATAACCAACTTTTAATAACATCAGCAGAAGTAAATATTTAATGTCATAGAGGGGTTATTTGCTTTACAGGCAGTGTTGTATAAAGGCCATCAATTCAAGTCTGCAGGGAAAAGGGAAGTAATCTATGAAGGAGGTTAGCTGTCCAGTTGGCCACTGAATCTATATTGATGGAAAGGAAGGGAACAGCATATAAATGAAACCCATCTGAATGATTTTAGCTTGTATGTGAAAAGGAAGCAATAAGTAAAAAGACTTGCAGCACGAGTAACCACAGTATATAACATCCAGCATGCGGTGTATGTGGACGTGGTCAGAAATCAAAGGCATTGCCTCATGTGAAAATGTAGCTTCACACTGAGTTTAATTAACCTGGCTGGGGCCAAAGCTTGGCTGCGCCACACAGGGCACCGCTGCTGTCGTCACTGCAATGGTTGTCCGGGGCACAGATAGGGATCTGGGCTCCCGACAGCAGCCTGTAAATGTTAATGAGGGTGGGTGTGACGACAGCACCGGAGTCTTGTTTCCATGGGGGCCCTGGCCAGTCGCCGGGTGGTGTGGGCAAGGCTGCCCTGAGGGTGATAGAGCGGTGATGGAGGTGGCTGAGGCCTCATGTAACACGGCACCAGCAGGAGAACAGATACTAGTGCCTCACAGATGGACACTCAATATGAACACAAACACAATGTGCTGTTGGATGGGCAGTTAATGTCTGGTGTCACTATTTGTGGTGTTTTATTTTTTGGGAAGTGAACAACTTTTATGCGGTTTCGCAAGGTTGGGTGTGTGTGTGTGTGTGTGTCAGCATGATTTGAACAGAGAGCACCACAACTCCCGTAGAACCATTGTGAAACATCTCTTTTTAAGTTAACCTTATCGTAAAGCTTTCATTGTCTGTTCATATGCCATGAATATAATTTTAAGCACAAAGTAATTTCACAACTAAGATAGCTCTAACATTTCTTACACCTCACAAAAGTGAGATCCCACTGAACCTCCCCTGTGCCACTGACTTCTAACCCCTAGTATCCCTCTTCAGATTTGAGGAGCCTCTGGCCAAGATGCTCACCGCCTGCCGGCGCACTGTTATGGGTCAGCAGGACTCCCCGCCTCAGTCCAAAGAAAGTCAGCCCAGGGTTTCCCACAATGCACCTGTGCCACAGGTGCTCTTGATTCCCCCACCGTGCACTCTGGTCCTCTCAGGCGCACAGAAACGGCGGCTACAGCAGCAGGTTCAACAGGTGAGGTGTACGCATTCAGTCTTTTAGCACACACTCAGATTCAAAGCAACTTGCTATAATTTGAAGGGGAATTTTTCTATCCATTGTTAGACTCCCTGGGAATTTGTGTTGCTAGTGTCATGGCCTTCTGCAGTGATTGGTTGTCAGTGCTACTCCAGGGAACCTACTGCGCAGTATGTTTGGACTTTTACCGGTTCTGATACACAGGCCTCCCTATGGGACAGTGCAGCTGAGATGTGCTGTGGCTGTTTGGGTAGGGAGGCAGAGAGACGCTCTTTGGTGCAGGAGCGAATTCACTGTGAACCCTGAGTGTGATCGCTCCTTCGCAACAGAGCTACAAGACATTCTTATTAATAACATGTCACTTCTAACAACATTTTGCCGACTTTCTGTCCATCGTTAGACTCCCTGGGAAATTGTGTTGCTAGTGTCATGGCCTTCTGCAGTGATTGGTTGTCAGTGCTACTCCAGGGAACCTACTGCGCAGTATGTTTGGACCTTTACTGGTTCTGACACACGAGACTAAGTTCATCAAATTATCAAGCCTCAGGTTGAGTCAGGTGTTTTTTCAGCTGATCAGGTGAAGAGAGAAGCAGAGCGCTTGCAATACTAAATACTGAGGCTTCATTGGGAACCGTGTTGAAGCAATCGGGTTCAGACAAGTTAAGTTCACGTGTGCTTGTATGTGTTGGGAATTTAGCAAGACTTTGCTAATTTAGTAAACAAGACCCACATAACACAATTATAGCTTATTGGTTATGAAGTGTCGGACTTCGACACCTGTTCTGTTGACTGTTCTTGTCAACCTTTGCTGACCAAACACAGACTAGGACTTACAGGGACTTGGTTATTATATTTTATGGGCTGTTACTGGCATGTGTAATTGGCTGACTGTATTTAATATGTTTCATCCTTGTGTACCCCCCAGCACGTCCAGCTGCTCACACAGGTAAACATGCTGAGCGCCCCAGTGGAGGCCCTGCACAGTGACGCTGTCACCACCAAGATGTACCTGGTGAGTTCTGTGTGTGTGTGTGTGTGTGTGTGTGTGTGTGTGTGTGGATGGGCATTGTGGGATGAGAGTGTGTGTGTGTGTGGATGGGCATTGTGGGATGAGAGTGTGTTTGTGTGGATGGGCATTGTGGGATGAGAGTGTGTGTGTGTGGATGGGCATTGTGGGATGAGAGTGTGCTTGTGTCTGTATGGAACCACTAACATGCTGGTCACTATCAGCTGTGTGAGACTCACAACAGAATACCCAAAATTCGTGGTGTATGTTACTGTGTCTGCTCTGAGTAAAGAAGATTTTACTGTACATAAGATCCTTTCCTTTTTTGTGTAACATTACCAAAAAGCATAAGCTTTAGTTAAGCATCAAGTATGCAACATAAAAACAAATGCCTTGAGTTTTAACATTCCTTCTGTGCCCTGTTTTCTCTTCATATTAGTGTTCTCTAGAACTAAAATATCTTAATTCTTCAGTCCCCCTTTTTAATAATTATAATAATAATAATACATCACATTTATATATCACAGTTCTCATGGAATTTTAAAATAAAGACATAAAAAAAAACTTGTCTAAACTCTTATCCTGTCGCAGTCGGAGCTGCAGTCATTTGCTGAGCGCGGAGAGCAGATGAGGGCCGCCGTGCAGCCAGGCTTTGTGAGTGCGTTCCGGGCCTGCAACTTGCAGCCCTCCCTAGAACTGCTGGAGGAGCTGAAGAACACCCCCTCCATCCTCACGCCTCTCGCTAAACCCCTGCGCTCACACTCAGGTGAAGAAACAAGTCAAGGCCTAGAATTAAGAACCTGAGACGTGTTAGAAGGTCTCGGTCAGGGAGGTAGAGGTACAAAAGTAGTTTCATTAGAATTTGAAAATAACTAAGCACACCATAGATATTAAGGTTAAATCAAACAGATGCCAATTTATTGAATGCTTTAAATACAGATTTTTTTGAATTTTTTAAATACATTTTATTATTAGTGTCATCTGTTACCTCAGGTGAAAAAGACTTGCGCAGAGTAACTTGGACACAACAAACACATGCACAGACACTCACCACATAGATATAAACTTGATTAAAATTCAACATGTGAATTTTTTTTGGCATTTGGCATGATGTTATTTACCTCCTCTTTATACTCCAGCGGTGCTCCCCCCAAAGCTGGCCTGGCTGCTGGCGACCCGGCCAGTGTTCCTGTACCCAGAGCTGCTACCCCGTTGCAGCCTGGATCCTGCTCTACAGACCACTCCCTGCAAGGTCACCTTCACCAAGGGAGAGGACGGGTATGTGCACAGATGTTGTCTGTCTATCTGTCTGTCTAACTTTCTCCATCTCGTCTCCCAGTCTGTTTTAAATCTTTGCGTCATGTTTATTGTTGACCATCTGCTGGCTTCACCTTAATTTTTCTCTTTGCATCAGCCTGTCATTTTATTGGCTTCTAATCTGTGTTTATCTATAGTGCATTTCAGTAATGAGCCCATCTGCCACACAAGTAAAGTTCAATATTATGCTCAAAACAACAGAGAAAGGAATATACCATGTGACGCTACTTAGAGTGACTCATCAACATAATGCCGGTCAGTTAGCAAAACAACCTCTTAAAAGCCTACTTTCTAAGGGAGATTCCCAATGTAACCCTATGGAAACAGGCCAGCTATAAACAAGCTAAATGTCTGCTATGTAGCTAGAGGTGTCTCATAGAGGGAGTAAACACTTGAAAGCCCAGTGAAGCATACTGACTGCTCTCCTTCCCTATCCCATTTCCTCTGTACCTCCCTAGTCTAATTGTTCTGGGCCTGAAGCACCTCAAAGACACAGAAGTGCCTCACCATCTGATTTGCCGCTACTTGCTCCGGAACAAGAAAACGGAGAATCTGCGCACTCATATTCAGGACCTGTGTGTCCCACGTGCCATGGACAATGTCATCAAGGTCTGTTCAGCTGACATCTTCTGTGGTGTGTGGTTCTGTAGTCATTTAACACATTTTATCTGCAGTAATTGGACATAACATTTAATTGAATACCATCACCTCAAACATGATGCTCTATCTGTTTTGCTATATGGGACAGTTATATCTCTTCAGAAATCCATGCATTATTGTTGTAAGTGCATTTTGTTCTCTTATACAGGATTACTTCAAACATAATGTGGTGCCTCCTTTGCAACTGGCTTGTGTTCCTGTGCTGCCTGGTGAAGAGCGCCCTCCTGTGGAGAGAAAAGAGACCCTTTTTCCTCACTGGCTTAAGGTATAGTAGCACCTGTGTCTTTTGCTTTGAAATAATGTTAGAAGACTGCATGTGATAGGACACTGAACCTACTCAATTGTCAAGTGAATATGTCATTCATGCCTGAAATATTCCTCCCACAGAAAAGTTTACCACATATCCACAGGGCTGTCTTGGAGTACAACAAACTGCTGGAGCCAGCCTCCCCTGAAAAGACCCGCATATCCCCTCCTTATATCTTCCCTAAAGACATACGTTACCCTCCATCCATGCCAGAAAACCTTACCCTACACATGCATCCCTTAGGGAAACATCAAGCCCCAAACTCCAAATCCAAGGTAAAACCTTTCCGTGCTTTTTCATGCTCTTCCTTGGCACCACTGGCCAAAGCTCCTACCCATTCCACAGGCATACCCAGCCTGGCGAGAATTCAAGGGCAAGCCCCGTCACAAGGAATAATTTTGTTGGCTAATGCTCCCTTTCAAGGGGCCCTCCCAATGGCTCAGGCTATGTTGACTCCCGCCCATGGGACAGTCCCAGTGAACACACATGGTCCTGTGAATTTGCAACCTTTTACTCGATGCATTGTTCAGGGTTCTGGACCAAGAAATGCAGCAGTTGGCTTTCCAACTGGCATAATCCAGATTCCCAACACACCATCCCTGGGTGCTCCTGTCTTCCGCCAGGGTGTTCTTACATATATGGCGCCACCGACTCAAAAGCCAACCAAAAAACGAAATCCCCCAAAGCGGAACCTCCTTCAGAAATTGCTCCCAATTCAACCGGCGCCCCTCAAGCAAGCCCCTCAGCTGCCTCAGCTGCTCTCCATCTCGGCTGAACACGGAGTGAGGGTACTGAGTGTGAAAAGCCTGGATGCAGAAGCTGCGCCACTTACGGGAGAGGAAAGGGTCAATGAAGGCCTGGACGCTGTACACAATCCTTCCTCTGCCATGCCTGTAACAACCATTTCTTTGCAAAGTCCCAATGGAGACAGTCTTGTCACAAGCAATGAAGTATTAGTTGAGACATCCACTGCTTCCCTATTTGTCAGTGAATCCATCAGTGACCAACCACAAGACTTGGCAACAGCACTGTTGCCCATCCTTTCTACTTTGGATCCTTCCCAGATAGCGCTCCCCACACCCCCAGATAGTAGTGTCCATCTTAAGGCTGGTCAGATGTTCTTTTCTCACAATCCATCTTCTCCACTTGTTGCGTCCACCGGTGGGAAAACAAGCCCAGACATTCCCAGAGTTGATGACCATGAACAAACCAGGAACCACACTGGAGGGTCAAGAAGGGAGATTTTGTGTAGCCCACCAGCCACTCCTACTCTGCAAGGTGGTTCTCCACAGAACAGTGATCAGGCCTCAAGTTCTGATGCCACCAATTGTTCTGTACATCAGTCCACGGCCCACACTAACACAGCTGTAATGACCTCTACCATCAACATAGGCTATCATAATTCTTTGAATAGTGTATCACAACAAGGATCCCAGCTGGTTACTTCTGAAAGTGCATCCCAGTTCTTTCTGGTTCCTCAGAACTGCTTGTTGGCAAATGGACCAACTGTTCAATCAATTGGAAATGGTGTGTCCCTTACCAAAGAAGTGCCAAACATACCTCCCCTAACAAAGATCATAGAGCCCCAAACTAATGGTGATTTTCAGCCCGGCAACAGTGTTCAGTCACCAAATGAAGGACCGTCTACAGACAATGCGTTGCGGGAAGTCCGTGAAGGGATGGTGAAACTTATCGAGGGGATCAAGGAATGGGATGATCAACAGCTGCAGAGACAAGAAGAAGAGACAGAAGAAACTGGAGTAGACCAGTGGGGAGAGGAGGAGGAGGAGGATGGTGGATGTATGGGAGATCCTCTTCTGACACTTTCAGAGTCCACGGGAAGCCCAGTCTCGAGCTTGGACAGCCATTCTGATGCCATGGAGAGGATGACCGAGAGTGAGGAAGAGTTGGGATTACCCATGGCTGAGCACAGACAAGAGGTACATAGCCATCCACAGTTACTTGCCTTGACTGCAGGAACTGAGGACAAACCTTCAGGGGAAAGTAATGGAAACAGTGAAGGAAGAGAAAATGGAAATGGAGAAGAACAGCAGAATGGTCGAGAAGGAAGTGGTGGAGAAAAACATGGGAATGAGGATGGAGAGCAGAATGGCGGAAGAAGAAGTGAAGGGGGGGAGCAGGACGGAGCTGGAGATAAGAACGGAGAGGGGGCTGATGGAGATGGAGAGAAGGATGGAGATGGAGATAGGGACAGACCTGGGGAGGAGGAGGAAGAAGAGGACTTCGATGACCTCACTCAGGATGAGGATGAAGAGGAAGTTATGTCATCAGCCTCAGAAGAATCTGTTCTCTCTGTTCCAGAACTTCAGGTAGTAATCATCATTCATTCAGCATCAAAAAATATAGGACAGATGGAATCTTTATTGTATATGCATCATTGTAAGTTCCATTTTGATGTATAACTTATTGTGCTTTTACGCTGCATTGTGTCAATTTAAATGTCTTTTTAAAAGCGACACAGATGACAGTAGATTCTTATGCAATCTACAAATGCAACCCTTAGAGTTGTTAGTACAAATCAAATTGGTTTATTTCTTCTGATAAGGAAACAATGGAGAAACTTACATGGCTTGCATCTGAGAGAAGACTCTGTGGAGAGGGTGATTCAGAGGAGGACAACTCTCCAACCTCACCCAACTCCCCAGTGTCCCAGAATTCTCAGGAAGAGATTTCCGAGGAAGAGGAGGAAGGTGCTGTAAAGGGGGAGGAGATGGAACTGGGGGACGGCGGTGCAAGCAAACTCCCTGAAGGAGATGCTCCACAGGAGGAGGATGGCCCACCACAGGCCAGCGGGAAGGGGGCCGGACGGGGAAGAGGTAAAAGTTGAGCAGTGATAAAGAATCCGCTCTCATTTTTTTTTTTTTTGTCACGGACTTGTGTCCTGGCACCATTTAACCCTAGCTTTAGATACACTAAGTTTCTTCAAAAAAAAACTAAAGGAACATGACCCTAATTTAACAATTGAAAATGAAATGTAACGTCATAAATAAATAATGCAGTTTTGTTTTTATGCCTGGTGTGAAAGTCTGTGTTTGGCATGCCTCATTATCCACAGTCTCAACAGAGTCAAAAAATAAGGTTACTTTGATGTGAACTTGAAAGTTTGGTGTCCTGACTTGTTTTCACCCTGTGCTGCTTCTCACCCCTCAGGCCGTGGCCGTCCTCCTCCACGTAGTCTGAAGCGAAACCGTCGCCAGGAGAGATGCAGCAAGGACACAGCCAAACTTCTGCTTCTTTATGATGACCAAATCCTTGACAACGATCCCATGAGGGAAAGCAAAGATTTCGCCTTTGCTCAGGCCTATCTTAATAGGGTAAAGAACACAACTAACATGCATCACCATAACTGTCAAGAACACAAGGCATATAGTTCTTAATGTTTTTATTATTTCCTTATACCATGTTTGTATGTTCCTCCTCTCCGTAGGTGCGTGAGACTCTGCAGGAGGTGCCGGGGAAGGTGGAGGAGGTTCTGTGCCTGCTCTATGAATTTGAACAGAGCGCCAAGGCTGGCGAGGCCCGCAGTGCTGTGGAGCTCTTCTCCCAGCTCAAGCCTGTGCTCCGAGAATGGCCAGACCTCCTGCAAGATTTTGCTGCGTTCCTGCTGCCTGAGCAGGCCCTCGAGTGTGGACTGGTAAGGGTCTCTGGTGCTGCCTGGTCCACTTTGAATTGAGGTTTTGTGTGGACCATGGAACACAGGGCGAGATATTAGCTTAGAAATGGAAAAGCTTGTTATATGAGGTGTTAGAAAGGTAAGAGAGGAAAATCTCTTTAGTGTGGAAAACTGCTTAGTGAGTCAGAATCAGCATGTGTTTGTAGCATAATCTCATCTTATACGTGGTGCTGTCTGTATGTGTTCTGTTGCATGTGTCATGTCTCCTCTTTTTCTTTCATTCTGGCGACAGTTTAAGGAGCAGCAGGCGTTTGAGCGTAGCCGGCGTTTCCTGAGGCAGCTGGAGATCAGCTTCGGAGAGAATCCCTCGCACTACCAGAAGATCGTGCGAGCGCTGCAGAGTGGGCCAGGGCTTAGCCCTGCAGGCGTAGATGAGGTACGCAACTGGCGGTAGATTTGTGTAGATGTAGGTTTTTTACATGGAAATTGTTACTATGGCCGTTTGTCAATATTGGAGGCCAATAAGCATTCTGTCTGTAAAGTTAGGCACAGTACATTGAGATTGCATTGATATAGAAAAAGAAAAAATATTAATATTGAAAAAGTAGTGCAGAGGTGGGGTTTTTTCCCGAGAAATATGCAAATTATTAACAGTTAAATACAGTTAAATAAGATCAATAACACTGTTAAAGTAATGAGGATATGAACCACCTCTGCCTTTTGTTTCGCAGCTTAAACAACAGATGGCCACTCTGCTGAAAGGCCACACCCATCTTCAGGGAGAATTCTGCTTATTTTTTGATGGGCTCCGCCCACCACCAGCCCGCCCTGGACAGTTTGAGGAAGCGAGTTGGCCAGAAGATGATGGGGGGGAGGGCATTGGCCAGGGCTCAGGGGTGGTGGCCAATCGAGGGTTTGAGGAAGTAACTCTTCCTGATCTAGAGGAAGAGGAGGAGGTACACAAAATTCCGCCAATGGCAGCTCGAAGCAGAAGGAGGAAGGAACTGGGACGACATCGGAATTACAAGGTAGGGAATCTCTTTTTGTTTGAATCACTTTTCTTTCTTTCAGAAAGCAAAATTATGAAAAGGTAATTTATATTGATTCTTACTTAAAAAAAGAATTTTAAAAGATTGATTCCCTGTCTCTTATCAATGGCAGGCTTGTGATTGGCCAGAGAAAGACTGTCCCTGTTCCTGTCATGACACGGCCCATGACCCTAAACTCCGCAAACACAGGAGAAAGGGCTGTTCTCACTGCCATAGCAACAAGGTGACTACTTCCCAATCTAATGTGATATAAAGGCACTAGTACTGGTGCTTCTTAAATAGTCTGTATGCTGTGGCTGGATTTAAGGTGAATTGAGTTTAACGTGATTGTGAAATGGTCCCTTAGGCCTCTGATGTGTCCAAGGTGAAGAGCCCAGACGCCACAGTCACAAGCCCCACTGCTGGGACCCCCTCAGACAGAGGCGGAGAAGAAACTGAGGAGGGAAAAGATATGGACTTAGACATTAAAGATGAAATAGGAAGTGGAGCTAGCAGTCCCCACCATGGTATGGATGGTTTTATTCTCTTTGCAGTGAGAGCAAAATTCAGTCGCTAAGCTTTTGTCATACCGTTACGTTTCGTGAACTCATTAATAGTTTTGCTATTAGTACCTGACATTTGTAACTGATTTTGTAATTCTGAACTTAGACAGTGTTAGCAATGACAAGGTATGTCAATTTGTAAGCCCTCCAGAAAGACGCAATGACTGTCCTCCCAATAGATCAAGGTTGTCCAACATGGGACGGCAGTGAGGGAGACCCTCATCCTATCACCGAGGGCAGAGAGGAGGATGAGGAAGAGGAAGATGAGGAGGAGGAGTGGAGGGAAGGGGATGCGGAGCAAGGCCTCACCCCAAGGAAGCGCATCAGGACAGAGGAAAGTTTGGCAGTGGGGGACAAATCTCCTACACCTCCCTGTGGAGAGAGCAACACGCCCCCGCAGCCACGCCCCAGCCCAACGTCTGACACCCCAGTCTGTGCCAAAAACATCTCCCTCACCCCCAGTGGAGAGAAGGTCATCCTCTGGACCAGGTGAGGAGGGGACATAATTCAAGATTTTTGGGGAAAGAAAGTAAGAGGTGAAGTCCTAAATCCTGGCAAAAGCTTGGTGATATTTGAGTTCAACACCAATCAAATACATGGTTCCCCTCTGTGTTCCTAAAGCAACATTGTTGATTGGCTTGAATATTGTATACTGCAGTCCGAAGCCACTTTGTCGGTTTCCCATTTACAGAGAAAGGACAGCACCTTTTTAAGATATATTTCTTATTTCAGTTTGCACTTGTGCTTCTGGGGATTGAACTGATGACTTAACATGTTGTTGCAAGTGTCCAAAATCTCAGGCTACCATTTGAATCATCAGCATCAGCCCAAAACACCGCTTGTAATGTTTCTCTCATCACTGCGATACAGGGAAGCAGACCGGGTGATTCTCACCACCTGTCAACAACAAGGAGCCAGTCAGAGTACTTTTCAGGCCATCTCTGCTGAGCTTGGCAACAAGACTGCCAGCGAGGTACACTCTCACTCATACACAGAACCATTTCCACATTACGTTGTCCTTGTTCCTTTGTTTTAGCCAATTGTGCCATATGTACACAAAGATAAAATATTTGTATCAATTGCATTGTTGACTACCCTGCCCATCTTAATGCAGATCTCCCGGAGGTTCAGGGACCTGATGCGTCTCTTCCACACCTCAGCACGCCAGGCCAGCTCTGAGGACGAGGCCAGCAACCCAGAGCACCACTCGGCTACAGACGAGGAGCAGGATTGACCCGCACCCAAAATGAGTCTGAACCCATCCACAGCACTGCTGAACTTTTACTTGTTGAGAGACACAGTGCAAGACTGTCCTCATAACAGCATTGCTGATGCATGAGAGGGGAACTCATGAGTGGTTTACTGAAAAATGCTAGAAACTTGTTTTATTTAAAGCAGAATCGGGCATGGAAACCCATTGACTTCACCTTGTCATTCGTGCCAACCTCTTATCAAGCTCTCACCTCAAAATATGGATTTGCTCTACCCTCCTCTTTGATACAAAGCTGGTTGGTTGTTGTCAAGTAGCAGTTGGAGATCATGGGAAGAGATAAGATCATTGCTGCCTTATATGAAACATATCTCTTGCTTCATGCTGGTTGGTACAATATTCATGGTACAATATTCATGATGTTGTGAATGGGCTGCACAGATGTAAATGTTTTGAAGTTGCTTGTTTTAATGCTATTTGCGTTGCACCTCAGTGTTAGTGTCATTGGTCTTATCTGGCTTAGTCTACATACAATCGGATATATGCAGTAACATATTTTTGTACCCCACCAGTGCTTATAACCAGTGCAATAAATGAAGGTAGGTGCTAATTCAGGCCAGTGAACACGAGCCTATTGCACCCTTCATTGAGCACATTCATTGATGAGACACATTCATCAGTGTGAAACACCAGCCAAGTTATCAGCCTCTTTTCTTTCCTTCTCTTGTACGTATGTAAGTAATGTAAATAAGGGCTGTACAAGGCCCTGCAATGTACAGTATTTTTTAATATGGTGACATTTTTTTTATTATTTCTTTGTGCTATGTAATGTCTTTAAAAGTTGAAATGTCATACGAAAATGAGTGGACTTGTTTAAATAAAACGCTGCTGTATAGATATTTATATTAAACAGGGCATTTTTAAATACTTTATCGATTCAATTCCTCAAATGTGCAAACATAACGCAGACGATGATCTGAAACTGAATGATAGCATGAACCGTAGCCAAAGATGGAGAATGGTGCACTCCGAAACGCAGGTGCTGGCCAATCAGCGTCCCATACGGTATGCTGTCTGCTGGTGCCCCCACTTGGCAGGGGGAGGACCACACCGCGAAGCGTCAAGCCTAGTGCAGGGGCACAATACAAAGCCACGAGGGGGGAATTTGTCAACTTCTGGAATCGTTAACGGTTTCTTTCTCAATATGTCGCCGTCCAGCCTGTGCAAAACCCTTCTGTTTTTCTTTGCCCTTACCTCGCAGCACGACTTTGCAAAGACCAGCGATGTATTCGAGCTAGGAGACGCCGACTTTGATTACATTGCGGCCGAGCATGGGACCATGTTGGTGGAGTTTTTCGCCCCTTGGTAAGACACTGCATATGACTGTATTTGTGGAATAAAATATGTTACCATGTCTAGTGTTTTGCATGGATATTGTCTTCTCAGTAGGTTCTTGTGTTTATGTTTGTGTTAGCAACGTGGCTAAGTTGAGTGCTAGTCGTTACCAAATCTAGTTTTGCGGCAAGAGCGATGACTATTCCTCGAGCTTACATAATGACAGGAGACATTTATCAAGGGGAATTCACTATTAGGAGAAATGCCGTTCAAGGTGTATTTTGATGATGGCGTTACATATAGATGATCGTATCTATTAATGAGGATGTTTCAGGGAAGACTAGACGGGTCATTTGAGAAATGTTACCTTGTACCATCCAGTCCACCAAGGTGGCATCTCGGCGTTCAAGGGCTTTCTTTACTTAACGTTAACCTTACTTTGCCCATTTCACTGCCAAACAATGTCATGCAAATGATTTGCCTTCTAAAGCGTTTTCCAGTTTACTTAATTAATTAATTGCACAGATATAACTTATGAACAATGTTCAACTGAGAGATTATACCATAAGTAGGCTAAAACTGCACTTTGAAGTCATACTTATTTGAAATCTGTTATTGTATAGGTCCTTCTCCCTTAATACATTTCCTTTACACTGTTCCTTTCCTTTCGAGGGTAACGCGTATTTATGATACTACTTTTTTCTTCTCAGGTGTGGTCATTGTCAGAAGCTTGCCCCGGAATACGAAACCGCTGCGACACAATTAACAGGCAAAGTGTCCTTAGCCAAAGTAAGTTTTGTATACCTATGACATAGATGGGTCGACAGTAAGTTGCCTGTACTTGCATCGATTATGACCATTACTGTCATCATCACTTACTGGTTTTTACATTAAACGTGCTCGTTTTGTATTGAGCCTGCTGGAGCACATAATTATGGGTCATGTATTTGTGTTGTTCATAGTAAATGTGACGCTTTGCTCCTTTAGGTTGATTGCACAGTGAATTCTGAAACTTGTGGACGTTTTGGGGTCAATGGGTATCCCACTCTAAAAATATTTAGGAATGGTGAAGACTCCTCAGCATATGATGGTCCACGAACGGCAGGTACTCTAGCTTACCTTCAACCATGGTTTGTGCCGCCTCAGCTTTTTAAAACGGATGTTGAAAACTAATTTGGTTGGTCTCGTTATTCACAGATGGCATTGTAAGCTACATGAAGAAGCAAGCAGGGCCTAGTTCAGTGCCACTTCTAAGCGAAGAAGACTTGGATGGTTTCATTAACAACTTTGATGCCAGTGTTGTGGGTGAGTTTATGAATCCATTAATCATCTTGACCTAACATTCCTCTCCTGGCAAAGCTGTCCAGAAAGAGGCCATAAAAGGTAATGGAACAGTTTATTAATACACAATCTGTTTCAATTTTCCTGAAAAGTAAGGGTGCGTACTGAATTGTGAACAATTTTGATCCAAACAGATGTCTTCACATGTTTTTTTCTTTCCATTCCATCCCAGGCTTTTTCTCAGGGCCTGAGAGCACCCAGCTTGCTGAGTTCCAAAAAGCTTCCAGCACCTTGAGGGACAGCTATCGCTTCGCCCACACCACTGATCTGGGCCTTGGGCACAAACATGGTGTGGAATCAGAGTAGGTCAGAGAAATGTGGTGGCATGAGCTTGGTTTATTCATATGAAGTCATCAATGATAATTGCATTGATTTAACTTGCTGAATTAACAAAAATGAACTGTGTCATAGCACAGAAAAGTATTTAAAAAATGGTGTCTAAGGTACCATAGTTCTCCTTCCCTTACTGTGCCTTTTGTTCAGATTGAAATTGTATTGAACTTGCTTTATGAATTGGTGGGCAGTGATCTTTCACATATTTCTGATCTGCAGGTCGGTGTTGCTCTTCAGACCACCAAGACTGAACAGTAAATTTGAAGACGGTGTAGTGAAATTCAGTGATTCTGTTTCAATGTCAGCTCTGCGTTCCTTCATCAGGGATAATGTGTAAGTTCACATGTCTGATCGCTTTATATAAACCCGTGGCTTTCACTGTCTCACAGGTTCTGTCCATGTGCTCCGTCTTAGGTTTAAATTGTACTGAAATTTGTAACCTCTCAAGTGCATCACATTGACCTCTGTATTAATGTGAACGCTCTCTTCCTCATAGGTTTGGCCTGTGTCCTCATTTAAGTCCAGAAAACCGAGATAATTTAAGGGGAAAGGACATGCTTGTTGCTTACTATGATGTAGATTACCTGAGAAATCCAAAGGGTACAAACTATTGGCGGAACAGGCAAGTGCTGCTCCTAATTCTTCAACACAGTATCAGTATCAGCAATAGGACAATAGGAGTTGTGTCTTCATCCTCTGCGCTCTTTTGCTTCTATGGCAAGAAACATTTGGCATGCACAGTACTTTTATAACAACGGTTTTCAAAGTTTTACTTAAAATCTGAGGATGAGGATTGCTTTGTTGAACATGTCAAACAGCTAGATATAGATTGGCTTTCAAATGGCTTTTACCCTTTACAGGGTTTGCTGTATGAAGAGGTTCTTTGAAGGATCTCAGTCATGTTAACCCATGAACCCAGGACAAATACTTGATATGCTTAGAGGTGCCATCTTTGTCACACAGAATCATGAAAGTGGCAGCTCAGTTCCAGCTGCAGGGACTGAGCTATGCGGTGGCAGACAGGCAGCAGTTTCAAGACGAGCTGGAGGATGAGTTTGGCTTTGGGGCCTCAGATGGAGGGGAGCTGCCCCTCATAGCCATCAGGACGCAAGAGGGGCACAAGTACTCTATGCAGGAGGAGTTCTCGTAAGTTATTCTGGGGAAGGCCTCTTTTTGACAAGCCTGTTTTTATGTGCTTCTTCCACTAGAGGGCAGCATACATTCATAAATTCAGCATGTAAATGCCGTGTTATTCTGTGATATTCATATTATATAATGATGTTATCAACTCTGCAGGCGAGATGGTACATCCTTGCAGCACTTTTTGGAGGAGTTTTTTGCTGGTCGGGTGAAGAGATATATAAAGTCTGAACCGGTCCCTCAGTCCAATGACGGCCCAGTCAAGGTGTGTGTGTGTTGGTCCAAATTTGTGCATTATATTTTATCACAGGTTTCTCCCTTTCAAGCAGTGTGTGTTTGTGTGTGTGTGTGTTTCAGACATCTTAGCAATACTTTATCTGTATTGACCTTATGGATGTTGTTGGATAGGTGTTCTTTCATCAAAATGATCTCAAAGAATATGGGTAATTCCTACTACATCAGTATAAATCATGGCAGTGCATCAGAGCACTATTATAAAAAGGTTATTTGTTCATGCCAAGATGTACTTTGACTCAAATGTGTGTGTACTGTGTAGATCGTAAACTTGTAGTTTTGCCTTCAAACATTTAAATTTTACTTGAGAATGTACATACGTTTAGATACAGTATGTTGTGTTGAATTCTGTCACTGTTTTGTCCTCTATTTTATAACAGGTTGTGGTAGCAGAGACATTTGAGGACATTGTGAATGATAATGAAAAAGATGTGCTGATTGAGTTTTATGCTCCATGGTGTGGCCACTGCAAAAGTCTGGATCCCAAATACACTGAACTTGGGCAGAAGGTAAGACCAGTCCTTGGCAATAGTCCGTGCTGGCAAAGCCCTTACACCTATTGGGTAGTCATATTTCATCTGTTGGTCAGAAGTAATTGTTCATCAATAGATCAATTGTTAATTGGAAATATCTAACTGTGGGGGATGGTTGTAGTTCATTTGAATGGTATTATGAAATAATCTATTTTAATATTAACATATGTTAATGAACGTTACGTTTTGTCTGATGTTTTATGCTACTCTAGCTCTCTAATGACCCAAATGTTGTAATTGCCAAGATGGATGCCACTGCGAATGATATTCCACCTCCATACGATGTTCAGGGGTAACAATTTCCAAAGCTCTTTTCCACATCTTAAATGTTTTTTTTTTTCTCTGGTTGGGTACTAATCCTCATTGTCCCCATCAACTGTAGATTCCCTACAATATACTTTGCGCCTGCAGTACAGAAAGATCAACCATTGCGATACGAGGTTAGTTCTTGATCAGTCTGTTTACCAACTGAAAACTTGTTAAAAAATTATTTCTAAATCACTACTTCTTTCTAGGGGGGCCGTGAGGTTGCAGATTTCATCAACTACCTTGAAAAAGAGACTACCCATCCCCTTGTGTTGGACAGTGCACGGGAGGATTTGTGAAATGGAACAAATCTGATTGACTTGAGGTGAAAAACAAAGACTTGGAATTCTTGTGGACTTTTATTGAATGCAACAAACACACAGTTCAGAGATGTCCGTCTGTGCCCTATGGAAAGCACTGAAACAAGCAATACTGAGGATGTGAAAAATGTAAACATTTTCAGAAAGCCCTTTATAGTTTGTACAGTATACAAGGACATAACGGGGCAGATTCATTGCTACTGAGAAGTTTAAATGGAATTGTGTAAAGTACACATTGCAGCTCAAGAGAAAGCAGTGCCTCTTGCCCTATTTTGTCTGCTTTTCATTTCTTGAGGCCTTTACTTCACGTGATATTGAGAGGAACATTAGATCATAGAGTAGAGGTCCTCTTGCTCATTACGTGAACCTCTTAGTTTTCAGTCTCTACTTTTAATGTATTGTAAAATAATCAGTGAGGTACTGATAAGATGCAGACAAAGTTGTACCGTTAAGAATGTAGAGGGCTCTATGCCCATCGAAAATAAAAATAAATAATTTTGGCCACTTTATTTGCCTCTTTCTTTAACTTGTACTTAATGAAATGTGGAAGTGTGACCATGTCCCTTTCATAGACCTGTTTCTTTCAATGTCCTCAATAGTGACATTAGATCTCTACCCTACTTGAAAGATGGGCATCTTGAGCTCATTCCACAATTACAGTTAGCAATAGGCTACAGCTCAGTTCACCTCATCTGATCCCCAAAAATGTTAAACCCCTACCTCAGTCACACTTAATCCAGGATGTTATTTGGTCCATTACTATGCCAAGAACTTGTTGGACCAGTGTTAGACAAAAACATGGTTGTCAAGAAAACCTATTTAGAACCACCTTGCACTACAGGTGGAAACAAAATAACATGCATCCAAAAGTTGCCTTGTATACCATGAGAGTGTACCTGCAGACCTGTACCGCATGCAATTACCTTTATCAGTGTGTGAGAAGGTGAAATCCCTCCCCCCTCTCACTGTGGCCCAAAGGGAGAGAAAGACTGGACTCCCCTACCTGAATGGTTGGATCTGGGTTCCCCCACCTCTGTGGAGGGGTCCAATTGACTCTTTGGACCAATTTAGCCCAATGGGCGGCCTAATATAAGGTGCACCTCATTGTCTAGTGAGGGGAAGACAGAGTGAACATGCTGGGAGAAAGCGGTGAAAAGGTACATGGACCAAACCTGTGAGATTCGTGACCACAGAGTTGTACCTTGTCTGTTATGGCCTTAGTTTTGTTCAGTTTGTGTATATCTGTTCTGATCCCCTGGTGTAAATAAATAGTTATTTTTACTCAAAGCCACCATCTCCTGCGCCGTATGTTTTCCTATACTGCAACACCCGTTCCAACCAGCCTACATCCCACATCGTGGGGTAGCCGACTCGGGCCATCTTCACATTCAGTGCCACTGAGAACAACATTCCAAGTCAGTTAACATTTAGCAGTGAGTTATAGTGCAACAACAATTGCAGAATTATAGAATTATCTTGCAGGTATTGACATTTACCTGTGAGATGTCTAAAGTGTATGCCTTCAGCCCCGTCTGTGTGAAACTATCCACTCAGCCAATTCTGGACCCTTGACCTGAACCAAGAATAATAATGGACTAGGGAACTAATACTAGGGAAACTTTCCTTGACCTTAGGCTGCTGGATCAAGGGATGGCACAGGTCTTCCTTTTCAAGATCCATCATCTCAGACACAAAATGGAGAATGAAGAAAGGAAGAAAAAAATGCTTTTTGGATAATACAGATGATACCATGTATAAATGTACACATTTTAATATATATTTTAAATAAAATCTTATTATCATCAATTACTGTCTATGATGCAACACATACTGCCACTTCTTAGGTCACTAGAGTAGCATTTTGAAAGGCCATTGCAGTAGTGGATGGTGGCCCTAAAAGTAAGCTGTTCCCCTCACCAGAGAAACAGCAGCCAGGACTCCTGTAGAAACAGCGTTGATGCCCTAGCTCTGTGGGTAGTAAAACACAGTCGTAATTACTATGAGAATGTGGTCTCATGTCTGCAAGTTTGGCCAAAATCTCGGATCAGTTAGTCCGTGGGGGAGGTCTCAAAATTGCTTGCTGTAAAACAATAAATGTCAGTTGAGTTAAATCAGCAGAGCAACACCATTTCAAATACAATGTCAATACAGTCACACAATTTTTCAATTCACATGCATTTATCACATCCATTTTTAACAATTCATTTGTTACTTCCATCCTTAAGGCGACTTTTCTTAAATGACAAATGGCAATTTTGTGTTGTGAAGGAGATGAAACATGACTGTTTTAATCAAATCCATTTAATTTTTTATCCCACTATCAATTTACGTACATTTTCATCACCATGTTTTTTTGTTACTTCCACCCCTATCAACACATTTCACAGAAGTGTAATGAATGTTAACTATACCACACAGAAATGAAATGCTTGAAATCAAACAAAAAACAGACAATGAATCCAAAGAGTGCACCATGATGTACCATCAGGTGAGGCTGTACGTTCACAGTAAAACTTGATGCATTGTCCATTACGGCATTTATGTTTTTGTGTTGTCTGGACCATGCCAACATCCCATAGCTAATATTACAAGTTACTTGCACGTTTCCTTAAAGCATGCTGTAGTGACGTGACACCAATTAGCTCTGACGTAGGCCAAGAGTAAAATGCGTAACGTAATTATAGTGGAGGCACTCATGCATGCTGTTTCGAACCCTACACTATGCAAGCTAACGATCTCAACAAACTGATCAAAAAACTTTTTTTCACATGATTGTTCTCCCTGGGTGGGAGTGCACCGTTCCTGGAGGTACTGCAATACCAGGTCGATGCGTGGAGTGGACAGAGCAAGCCCCTATTCCATCTCCCAGTTCCAAAAATCAATTTAATATATGGTCCCCGGGTAGGGGACGTATCAGATATTAAACTGATAAGAACAGATTTTTTTCTTTTTTTTCTTCTGGTGCTTGCTCTTAGCCAAAAGGCCGAGAAGCGATGCCGACTGCCTTAATGAGAGACGCAAGCGATTCGCCGTCTTAATCTTCAAGGTTAGGGTTTTCATAATAACCAAGACACTTTTCTGCGCGAAGACGGCAGAATATGTGTTCCTTCACATTCCAGAACCTATGGAGTTTGAAAATCCCCTACTACAACCCTTCATATTTCGGCATTTCGAGCATTCAATGTTATGAGTGAGACGTTACATGAGACAACCCCTCGATATATACGAGTATAAAGAAAAATGAATCTGAAATCGGTTTGAAGAAAAGTTTACGGATTATGTCTCTGGACTCAGGCTGTTAAACACAATCATTATAGCAGCTTTTATAAATGGCTATTGTTTCAGATATAAAGTTAAATTGAAATGTAAAAGTAGGGATCACTCCTCCAAGTGGAGGAAAGCGGCATTGCAATGTAAATACAGCATGGACAGATGTTCGCCTCTGGCTCTGGCAGACTCGACATCTATCTGCAAGCTAATAAACTAGTGAATTGGCTCCTTGATGGCTCGTGAACTCTGCAGCCAATCTTGAAATGGCTTTCTGATTGGCCCATTCTTGGATCGAGCGGGTCAGTACACAGCGTTATGGAATAACAAGAAGACGCAGGCACCATTGCCATTTCCATGGAGTTTATGACATACTTCTCGAAGAGGTGCCAGTTGTGAAACTTTATTTTGGAGACTGGACACTGATTAGACTCATCGGCTCCTTTCTAGCTGGACAGGTGAGGTCTTTACTTCTTGTGGGTGTTTTAGAAGGAGAGTTGGCAGAGGCCTCATTAGATGGGGTCACGCATGCACAAACTGATGTTATAAGTCTGCGTAAAGTGCTGCTAATGAAACTTATATAATTATATAATAGCCAATCAGATAATAATAGCCAATCAGAAAGCCATTTCAAGATTGGCTGCAGAGTTCACGAGCCATCAAGAATTAGCCAATCAGACACCTGCCCACCACAGACACTTCGGCCACCTCCCCATCTCCAAGACCCATAGCAACCACAGCAGCAGATTACATCTTCAGGACTAGTTAAAGAAAAGAAAAAGTACTTTTTTCCATCTTAGTATTTCTGGGTTACTGCAAGACTTGTACTCTGGCATGCAGTTATCTTCTAGTGTTTATTTGAGGTGAAAATTATGGTAGCAAGACATTTTGGAAGCAGAAGGGACAGTTTAGATATTTCAAAAATCTGCTTGTTTTTTATATGTGATAACACACTGCACAGTGATGTGAAAATTGCAATTGTATATAACCATTTGTTAACATTATCTCCAAGTATAGGATCTTGAAGATGCCCTCAACTAAAAACAAGAAAATTCAAGAGGCTGACAGACAAGGGTACATCAGCATCCTGTCCCATTTAAATCAGCACTGAGCATGGCGATGTGATCATGCTGACAGTGAGTGAGGGCCATGGGGTAAAAATGATTGACAGCATTACTTAGTGTCATCATGCCTCACATCACCAGGACTGAGGTGGTGCTTCACAGTAAGAGAAGCAACTTGTTTTGGTAAACTTGCAATGTCAAGCAATTTATTATTTGAGTAAATTTACAGTCTTTGAAACAGAAATGTACTGTATTTGGCTTTTGCATTAATGTATTATCACCTCCTGTGTTGTCATGTTTAGGCAAGGTCTCTAACTCATTCTGAATAATGGTCACATAATTTACCGGAGTGTGTACTGTTGCTCTAAGGTTGAGCCATTGCAGAGCCATTATCTGATTCTGCAAACAGTCATCTCTATAGGACACAGTTTGTAAGTTGTGAGACTTGTCAATGCATGTGATGGAGATAATTTCCAAACACTGTTAATGACTTAAGAATATAATAAAGTGCCTTGTATTATTAATTACCTTAAATGAATCATGTACTTATGTAAGCAGGAACATGGCTTTTCTGTGTTTCTGCATGTGTGTAACTTAGAATATTAGTTGTATTCCAACAACCTCATCGACTCTCCACGCTGGGCTAATCATCAGGACCTGAACCATCTAAAAGACCTCCAACTTGAATTGGAAGGAGGCCAGGGCCTGCCAGCGAGGAGAGCCGAGAGTGAAGGAATTGAATTAGACTATAGGGGTTGGACTCCGAGCTGTTTGTGAGTATATTGTTTGTTGGTTGTGTGTGCACGCTAGTATAGTTTTTCTTGGGGTTGAGACCAACTTTATGCTTTTTACTAAAGCATTTTATTAATTTTAACTGGCACTATTTTTACTATTTCTCTGTAAAACTGTTTTAAGGGTAACATGGCACTGTCGGAAACCATATTGTGGCTTCAATATATCACATGTTATTCTCAGAGATATTCCCCTAACAAATGTTCTAGTCCCCTGGGCGCAGTCACCTTCCTTAAGCCTGTAAAAGAGAGCTAGTGTCTCTCCCGAAGCCCCGAAGCGCGTTCGGTGGAAAAAGACGAAAAGGCCTCTGAAGGAAGGGTATAGAAGGAAGGGTGGCCTCTGGCCGCAAAAACATAGCTAGGGAAAATATTTAACAGGGTAAGGTGGAATCTATGAAGCGGCACTATGGTTCCGACTGAGCTTAAGACCAGGCAGAAGGGTTTTATTACTTTTATTCCTTTTATCATGATTTTAGTAATCCAAGAAGCCTATCGGAACAGCAGGTTCTGATACGATGTTGATAATTTTTTTTACTCCATGTATTGCTTTTGCTGCTTACTTTTATGGATTTTATGTAAAGCACTTTGAAGAATTAGATCTCACAATACTAAAAGATATGCTGCAATATTGAGCCATGGTGAAAACATGCCTCAATAAGTAGGGATAGAACCTGTGAGGCTGAAACCAAGGTTGGGCCAGGAGATTGGGTCCTAATCAACAGCCTGTAAAGAAAACACTGCCACTTGCCCAAGTGGGACAGATCATACAAAGTGCTACTGTCAACATCTACCACAGTCAAAATAGCGGAGAGAGCCACCTGGATACATCTAACACATTGTAAACGAGTAAGCCTTCCTTAGAAAGAGACAGAGTATAGGAGCTGTCTTCCTCTACAGTTTTCCAAGGCCGGAACACTGTGACAGAAGTCCAGCTACAAAGGGGATTCTTTGCGTTAGGCAATTTTTCGTCTCAAACCTGGTGAAGAAAACTACACTGTTCAGTGGGGTAAAAGAGCCTAGTGGATACTGGGAGGGCGGGGCGGTCCTATCTCTGTGAAGTCATGGGGAGTAACAAGGGGAAAATGAAACAATGTGTGAAACTTTTGATAATAACTGTACTGCTCTACATTTTGGTACTGTTAAACAAATTGATCACAACAGGCACGGATCTTGGTCAAATGTCCGCGATGGGGCCTACCTAAAGATCATCCGTGGTGGGGGAACCAGACTGCCCAAACACACTTTCCACAAAGAGACTGTTTACATTTTCCTGCCCAGTAATATTCAACAGCCGATGTGTTCTGCAGAAGACCTTCAAGGACACAGCAAAGAGGCCTTGTTTGAATGTTATCTGAAGCCTAGGCGAGCTAATGACACACACACAGTCGACATCCACTATGTTGGCCTACAAATGCAAAGTATACAAATGTGTGATGAGAAATATGATGACATTTTAAATGATTGACTTATGATGATATGGAGTGATGCTCAGTAATGATCTCTGTTCCGAAAATCCATGTGATGAAGCTCAAAGTGATGATTTTGAGGTTATCCATTGAAATTGATAATTGACTAATTAAGAAAGATGATTTGTGATTTTGATTTGAATTGTGATTTTGAATTATCCATTGAAACGGATAAAAGGAGGGACTGATGGAGATAATTTCCAAACACTGTTAATGACTTAAGAATATAATAAAGTACCTTGCATTATTAATTACCTTAAATGAATCATGTACTTATGTAAGCAGGAACATGGCTTTTCTGTGTTTCTGCGTGTGTGTAACTTAGAATATTAGGTGCCACTTAGTCTGCATTTGTACAAGAGCATGTTTAGACCAGAAGTGATAAGAAGGTTCGAACTGTGCTTCTTCCGACCTTGCAAAACTTCCATCCTTGCCTCGGACATCAGAAATCCACCACGTGGTTTTCCCTGCTGAACGCTCAACTTCTGTCTATATAAACCTTGTGCGATGTGTTTATCATTGCTTCACTTTCAGCCTTGTGCTGGGAGTGAGCCCGATTGCAATTGTTGTTTGTCTAATAAATATACTTATATGCTGCTCCGGAGTCCTGAGGTAACTAGGGTGAATTTTCACCTATCAGCATGTGAATGAGAAGCACTTAAAGAGCCAGTGTCCAAACAAAGGTGTGTCCCCCATGGATGTTTTCAGTGCCCTTGATGTAGCTACAAACAACCTGTGGTGTTGTGGGTTGCCCTCTGGCCTCTGGTGTGAAGATGGGATCAAAGTCAAGACCCCAGTCTGCAGTCCAGTTCAGTACACTGCTGCTGAACCAAAGCCCCAAGCAGTTATTTGTCAACCCGATACAGGCATCTTTAGATGAGATTAGATTCAACTTTATTGTCATTGCACAGAGTACAAGTACTGAGACAAGTATGATGAAAACACTATGAGCAGGATAAGTATATAAATATGAATACACTATAGGATAATACAGTAGTAAAAAAGTAACAGTCTAGTCTAGTGCAAATGTTCAGTGGCTGGAGGAGGGTGTGTGGCAGTCCAAGCCAGGGTGGAGTACAGTCACTGGAGGAGGTGTGTGTGTGTGTGGGGGGGGGGGGGGGGGGGGGGGGGGGGGGGGGGGTGTCTATCGCCGTGGTGCAGAGTTCAGCAGGGTGACAGCCGCAGGGTAGAAGCTGTTTCTGAACCTGCTGGTCAGGGAACAGAGGACCCTCTAGCGCTTCCCAGAGGGGAGGAGGGCAAACAAATAATATAGAAGGGGGAAACTTGTGCTGTGGTGTTTGTGTGTGTGTGTGTGTTTGTGTGGTATGATGTACCATCTTTGTTCTCACAGAAAGATCGTCCCTGCCCCCACCCACTCTTCTTCTTTTCTTCTTGCAAACAGGCCAAAATATTGAGGCGCTAGGAGCCAGACTCTAGCACAGACCAGGGCATTGTACTGCCCCCGGGCCACATCCGGCCCGTTGGCTGCCCCTGACCGGCCCGCGTGAGGTCAATGGTAAATTAGGAATCAAACGTAAATACCTGTACTTATTATACGGCTCTTCAGAATGTTCCAAAAAGTTGATTTGAATGGGCCACCCCAACGTTCGCAGGTCTGTAATTTCTTGATATTCATCGCTGCGAAAAGTTAATGGCCACTGTCATTGACAACAGGTTTTGTGCTTCTAATTCACATCTTTCATATCATTCCGCAAGTAGTCCGGTCATTTAATGAAACGGAAAGTCATTGAAACTTGAAGTCAGAAGGTGGGCTTGCCACGCAACACCTGAAACTTTAAAGTTCTATTTGCGTGAAGAAAAAACATTTTCTCAGCGGAAATCACAAAACGGCAACAAAATCATTAAAAATAGGTATTTTGGAGGAACGTCTGCTATCGCTTTGGCAAGTACCCGTATAATAAGCGGGATATTTTTTTTATTTACGTAGGCCTACGTTCGTGCGTGTGGGCGCCTTTACTGGCGAACAGACGTTTACGAGAGAATTATACTTCTCCAACTCCGTTGGACGGCTGGACGGATTCGGACGGAGTCGATGGACTCTTTTTGATTGAGAGCCCATGCCGGAGGAACACATGGTGCTCAAGACCACGTTTGAAGGACTCATCCTGAAATGCCTGGCCGCCGCTTCAGATCCAGTGAGTGTATACGCGCACACTAACACTCTTTCTTTCACTTTCTGTCTCTCTCTCTCACATACACACAAACACACTCTCTCTCTCTCACACAAACACAAACACACTCTCTCTCTCACACACACACACTCTTTGTCACTCATTCTCACACACTCCACTTGTTGTAGACCAGATAGTGTCTGGTTTGGTTAGACTTTCCTCCTCCGTCCTCTACAGTAGAGAGAGTGGTGGCTCAACAAAGATGCTGACAATCTGATGGATTAGTAATTTTACTATGTTCAAAGTATTAGCATTACTATACATTTGATATAAACTACAAAAAAACTAATTTTACATAGAAAGTTGTAATTAATTTTTAATCCCCAAGTATTTCCAATGCTTTCTACTCATATATTTCACATTCGATAACACCTCAATGGGGATACGAGCCCTCTATATTGGGAATCTAAAATTGCCGAAAACGAGAAGCGGCAAAGAACCACCGTTGCTAAAGGGTCAACAGTCAAAGAACGAGCAAACACCAAGATTGAGCTGTTGCCAAAGGGTCAACAGAGAAGAATGGTTGAAAAACGAGCAACCCCCAAATGGTCACATTTGAGCCACCTCATCTATGTACCAAAGTATTTTTTTCAAACTCATCTTGCCCAGGTCGAGAGTTATTCACTTCTAAAGAATGCATGGCGAGCTACAATGGGTGGTGGGAATCAAAGATGTTGAGCAAGCGTCTCCAATTAAAATGAAGTGGTTTTGCAAGTACTGCATCACAGGGCACTTGAGCGTCGGCAAGGGGAATTAGCTCAAATGGTAGAGCGCTCGCTTAGCATGCGAGAAGTAGCGGGATCGATGCCCGCATTCTCCAGAGGCTTGGGCTGCATATTGCTTCCTTTTCATCACCAGAAACCTGCTCAGGCAGAGCCTTGCATGAGGCTCCTTGTGCTATTTCTCGGAGTAGTGCGTCCTTGGCATAGACCAGGGGTCTTCAACCTTTTTCAGCCCAAGGACCCCTTGGCTGAGAGAGACGCTGAGCAGGGACCCCCACCCCCGCCGCCCCAAATTTGGGCCTGATATTCATATAATTTATTTGGAACTAAGTGTCAGTCACACACACACACTCCCCTACACATGTTTGAACAGAATTACAAATCATCTGTGACACACAACTAGTTTCAATTTATTCTGTTTATTATTGACATTTGTTCTTCCTTACAGTTAGTCGTCACTCTATATTCAATTAGGGAGGGACAAATAATTGAGTAGCTTGAGAAGCTTAAGTATGGATGAAATATCTCATACCTAGTGAGAGATCTGACGTTTGAGAATTCATCATTCATGTCTTTGGCAACGACATTCTCCCTATGAAGCATGCAGTGCGTCATACATGGCTCTTGCACCGTCTGTGCACATCGCGACACATTTTGGCCAGGGTATATCATGTTCATGGAAAAAATTGTCGATCACTTTGAAAATCTCTGAACTTTTTTTTACCTCCAGGCAGCTGCTTACAGAATGGTTTCATAGTTTCGTTTGATAGCACGGAAGAGCAAACCACGCACACTGCTAATTCTTCACCATCAGTCTCTTTGTAGGTGAAGGCAAACTTCAGAAAATTCTCTGAATATTTACCTGTCTTCTCCCGTTTGCGCTTTTGGCTGTTCATGTTGGCATCCTCTGAAGGTAGATCATCTGAACCGCCATCAGTGGTGTCTGACGCGGAGCTTTTGTTCCGAGAAATTACAAACGATCAATTATTTCAAATTGTATGGTTATGGCAGGTAACGTCTTTTGGCACCAGATTTTAGCTAAATATGATCGCCTGAAGACTCATGGGTAGCCTGTGTATTATTTTTAAGGAATAGAAAGCAATTTTTACGTCCTGTTTATGTTCATGTAGTCTTTTGGACGTTGTACATTTTTGGAAGAGGACCCCCGGTTGAAGACCTCTGGCATAGACGACTTTTTGACCGTGGTGAATGCGAAAAGACAACGCCTAACGTGGGGCTCGAACCCACGACCCTGAGATTAAGAGTCTCATGCTCTACGCTAGGGCCAAACGGCCAAACTCCTGTCTGCTATTGGTCGAATCTTAAATCCCTCCGCCACCTTGCGCAGTCTCTGTGGCGCTACTTCGGCTGTTAACCGAAAGGTTAGTGGTTCAAGCCCACCCAGGGACGACATGCTCCTTTTCTGCGAGAAGCTTACCACTGAACCACCAACAGAGAAGAATGGTCGAAAAACGAGAAACCACCAAGATCGAGCTGTTGCCAAAGGGTCAACAGAGAAGAATGGCCAAAAACGAAGAAACCACCAAGATCGAGCTTTTGTCAACAGAGAAGAATGATCCAAAAAGAGCAACCCTCAAAGACCCACACATTTGAGCTGCCTGAATCCAATTGAAAACCTCTGGAATGTGATCAAGAGGAAGATGGATGGTCACAAGTCATTAAACAAAGCTGAGCTGCTTGAATTTTTGTGCCAGAAGTGGCATAAAGTCACCCAACGGTAAATTGAAAGACTGGTGGAGAGCATGCCAAGACACATGAAAGCTGTGATTGTAAATCAAGGTTATTCCACCAAATATTGATTTCTGAACCCTTCCTAAATTAAAACATTAGTATTGTGTTGTTTGTATTGTGTTGTTTAAAAATGTATATGAACTTGTTTTCTTTGCATTATACGACATCTGGAAACACCAATTGTCATTTTTCTGAAAAGAAATGCTCTAAATGACGATATTTTTATTTGAAATTTGGTAGAGATGTTGTCAGTAGTTTATAGAATAAAACAAAAATGTAATTTCACATTGTAATGTAACACTTACCAATAAATAGTAAAACCAGAGAATCAAATCATTTTGAAGTGGTCTCTTAATTTTTTCCGCAGCTGTATATATAAACGAAACTTAGAATTTCCACAGTCATGGATTCGTATCCCGTCTGTGGTGTGTCTAAATTATTAAAAAAAAATCAGTTTCCTATGTGTCGGGTCATTGTCACCTTGTATTGTTCCCAATACAGATTGTTCATCCACAGTCTCCTTACTGACCTCACAGAAATGATGCAGAACAAAGCAGGCGTAAATGACATGGGGCAGGTCATTCAAGTTGATGTCCATAAGCCCTCGCAATGAGCAAATCTGGCCTTGAGGCGTCCAAAAGGATGCAGTGACTATGCGCTATGCTTCGCTTTGTTAAGTTTGTATTGTATTTAGTTAATTCCTTTCTGTGTTATGTTTTGATACTTGATTTTTTAAGTACCACTTATTTGTCCTTAGGACAGTTATTCTGATATTGCATTTGCACATCCAATAAAAAAGTACTAGAAGCTGTTGCAGTCATTTGTTTATTTTCAGTGGACACACATTTCAGCAGTGAGCCTAGTAGACTCATTAGCTGCTGCAGCACGAACACAAGCCTGGAGTTTGCCATTGTTGTCGTTGTTGCTGTTATGAAGTGACGCAGCAGGGTTAATAAGGGTTCCGGCTGAGTTGCGAGGCGGGGCGTGGGGCTTGGGGCATTCGCATGGGGCAATGACATCATCGGGTTAGAAAGTGTGCGGATTGGGCGTCCACATGAACACAGATCCGCTAGCGAGTTCGAATCTACCCACTCTGGAGACCGGATTCAAAAGGTTGCAGATTCAGTGACCCAATCCGCCGAGTTTGTGTGGACGAGAGGCCGATCCGACAACATTTCTTTCCGGATTCAGGCAATCCAGGTTCCGTGTGGACAGGCCCTAAGCCAAAGCCTTCAAGTGACAAACTGTTGATGTGATTCATAAGACCCAGGACTCCATGGGTAGGGACATCCTTCCCAAATTTGGCAAGGCACTTTTTCTAGAGAACAGGCAAGATACATCACCTCTGTAAAGTGTTAAATAGGTTGCTATATGAAATCTATACAATACAAATGGCTAATATCAGGTGTTCACAACGCATTACCCCACTGATATGATTGCTATGCCATATACATGAGGAAGTTTAACCGCAGGAGTTAACACAATGTGTTTCTTGACAGTGCTTTAGTCTTTTTTTTGGGGGTATTTTAAGTACACAGGAAATGTAAAGACAGAGCTACAAATATCCGAGTCAACTGAAGATGCCAAGCAAGTAATTAAAAAGGTGGAATTTGCCCATCCACATGTAGAGAAATTGTGTCAGACAGTCAACAACTATCTGAAGGAACTAAACATGCCATGCCAACCAATTCATGGAGGCAGGGTTCCATGATGTTATACTAAAACAGCATGACTGGTTGTAGTCCCACACATAAAATACACAGATACAAATAATTTCTCTCAGTATATCACCAAAATGAGTTTGAAACAGTTATTTTTAGGTAAAATTGTTACATAAATGTTTCTTTTAAACTGAGTATCATTATGGAATTTAGCACTGTGTCCTTCAGGTTAAAATTGAGGTTATAATTGTAGGCCCCAAACATCTGAGAATGACACCATCCAGCCATCGTCTCACAGACATCCAACACAAGTATAATAGATAGAATAGTTGGTGGCTTCGACTCACATACAAAACGAATCTGAAAAACATCATTGTTTAGTCTACGCAATGTTGCTACAGCCAAAAAAGTCCTATTCCTTTGTTCGTGCCCACGAGGGGGTTAAACCCCATCAGTAGGACGACATTTATGTTTAGATAATTAGACAGTCATGCATGAGAAAAGATTTTACATGCATGTCAGTGACATTCTGTTTACAAACTTGTCCCTGTTCCCTCCCATATAGTAGGACCTTTGCCTGTAAATGTTTTGTCTGGTGACCATGAGGGGGCTGGGTACAGTACCATGTGTGTAATCAATTCCAGCCAGTTCATGATGTGTAAAAGGAGAGTATGATTATGGCATTCTGACCAACAAACCTCATCACTATTATCCTCACGCTTCCTTGAGAGCTGGGTGAGCATCTGCAGTAGTGTGGTTGGGGTGAGATAATGCAGACACCTGGGATTGTATTCTAGATACATATTCCACAAACCATACAGTGAAACACTGGGGCTTTCCCTTGACCGTAGGCTGCTGGATCAAGGGATGGCACAGACCTGAAAAGCCCTTTCAGGAAGAAGCACCACAAACACATATTCAGACACAAGATGAAGTATGAACAAAGAGGGGGAAAGGAAACATTTAGACCATTCTGATTTTCTGTAATAATGCCATGTGTAAATGTACACTTTGTTGGGTTTTCCCCCCTGTAAAAAACAAAACATTTCATGACTGTTTTAATTGAACTGGCTGAACTTCATGAAATTCATATGCATTTATCACCTTCATTTTTAACAGTTCATTTTTCACTTCCATCCTTCATAATAACACATTCACAGCCACTTAATGAATGTTAACTATACCATACAGAATTTATAGTGTCCTTGATTAGAGAATTCAAAATACTTGACCAACACAAGAGGTTTTTTTATTTTCAGTGCACACAAACAACAAAACACCTAGGGGACCGTGAGGAAAAGTTCACAGAATTTGACAAGAAATATTTGGGATTAGAATGGCAGACTGCTCCTTTAATACAAAAAAATTATCCTATAATAATAATAATAATAATAATAATAACAATTTCAATTTACTGTCTGAAATGTTTGGTAAACAACTGCATGAAGTTCATGTCTATCCATATCATATCATATTGATTAATGAAGCTTTTTGAGCATAACTGAAATGTTTCAGCAAGTTCCATATAACCAGTGCTGGAAATGAGCCGCATGAGTCAAGTCTCTAACATTGTCTACTGCCTACCTTATCTTGCTGAATCTGTGAAACTTTCAGTTGTTGACAGACACTCATTTGGGCCCAAAATCTCAACATGTAGGCATGAAAGTAGTGCATCAAATACACATTTCAGGATGTCTCATAGTGAGGGGCTTTGGCACCTCATTTAGTTGTGAAGGGACCGGCATAGGTCATAAGAATATGCCATAGTCAATAATTCAATGATATTATACCTAGTTATAATTGTTACTTTTATTTGGATTTAACTAGCATGCAAACAGGGTGAATATACTCTTGGGCTGACCTGGGGAGTGAGATGTGATATTAGACTCACCTCCCCCCCCCCCCCAGGTCGAGACAAAGAGCCCGGCACCCATGGCCCATTTGAATAGACGGTAACACCCCTAAACTCAGCTTTTAAGAGCAAATCCTACAAGGAATAGATCAGACGAGTCTGAGGTGAAACTATGAGTGGACGTTCAGGCTTTGTCTCCCTTGGTTGGCCACTATTGTATAAGATTAAAACCTGGATCTTGACTGACTAAAACCTAAGACTGAATCTTCAATATATGGTATAAATTATATTCCATCAGTTGTGAATGTTCTTGAGTGTAACTACTTGCTGGCTACTAGGATCTCAAGAATGTAAATTACACCATAATTGGCTACATTAGCATTACAGCAACTCCTATAAGCAGAGTCCCTGCCATCATGCTTGTAGAATGGGACTCAAACCTTAGAAGACCGACAAAATGACCTCCTGGCATCAATGCATTTCAAACAAACACTAGAGGATCAAAACATGCCAGGGACTTATCATCCTTAAATGATGACAATTTCATGCCCTCTGTCTGGCTATTAGGTACTTTCAATATCTGCTACTGGGATCACACTCAACATGGCAGTACACTCCTCTAATTGCTGCCCACAATAGTACTTTTTGCTCCAAGATCTATTTCTGTCTTTGAACATTCTTTCAGGGGATAGCGCGAACGCAGTCCCCAACTACCACAAATTATGCAGTCGAGATTTCTACATTTGAGAAATTCGCTCGGGTCAGCAACGGCCGGTTGTGCAATGGCCGAGCCTCGCTAAGGGTGAACCACCTTCTTGATCATGGTATCTCCCCTGCCAGGTAAGTATGAGATGTTCACGTCAAGCGAGAGTACCACACTAACTGCCATACATTTCACCCAGATGGTGGCTCTATGACTGTATTACCGGTTGTGGTGTTTAGTTGTACGTATATTCACAAGCACTTAATGGATGTTAACTGGACCATACATAAATCATATTGTGCTGGGAGTAAGACGTAAAACAGACCACACACTAGAAGAGTGTACCATGTTGTACCATCAGCCATCACGCTATACACAGAGCAACCCATTTGATCATATTAGCTAAAAAAAGGATTCAATAGCCCAGAACCATAAAAGTAAGGATACATCTCTATTTGTACACCTAAAGGCACTACCAGAGAACTACATATTGCTATATCAACAAATGTAGCCCACCATTAATTATGCATTTAAACGTTGTCAGGATCAGATCGTGGTCGAGCTAGCAGCATAGTATATTGTTTACATTCAGACGTCCAGCAACTGTCTTAATAGGCGAGCCTGTGAAAGATTGGGATGCTTCTTACGATCATATTTATGAAAAACGTTTAAGTTGTGTAAATAGTGAATAAACAGACGCAGTTTTGTATTCTGAAAGATGATTTGGCATTTCTAAATGACTACAACGGGAAAAGCCTGGTGTTTGGTGCAGCTCTTAAACCTTCCGACGAACCCTCGCATCCAATTCCAAACAATGGTTCCAGCCCGCGACGAGGATGAAGTGCACACAAGTGCGTACCGGTATATCTACATTTGACAGTTTAGAAACGTTTCTAATGTTTACAGATAATATATACAACGTATTGTATAACAAGATATGGAAATACTAGGTCGTGGTCTGGAATGGACGGAGCACCAGACCCTGCATTTGGTACAGCTACTAGGCTGAGACTATTTCAAACAAAACGCAGTAGAGGTTTTTTACAAAGCAATATTCCAACGAGGCTGGTTTTATTACCTAAATATTTTGGAGAGAAAAATTGACAAAGTGATATTTTGTCCAGTATAAATTTGCGATAATTTCTGAAATTTCACCGATTAAAAGTTAACGTTAAAAGTAAACGCCTCACTCCTTAAGTGGCTACTGAAAATGGCTAGCTATATTTTTTCTCCCCGTAATTTATTACAAAAAGTGACACCTTCATATATTCTGGAATCATTATGGATTACAGCTCATGGAAATCAAAAACCCAGTATCTCAAAATATTAATTAATTTAACATACATTATAGAAATGTCGACCTGAGAAGATTTGAAAATGAATTATATGACAGATATAAACCACTGAAGAGCACCTTTCCCCGTCACATGTTTAATACTTAATCAGAGCTTATTAGTGCCCGACCTGAGAATGGGTATGTGTGAAAGAAATATGCTATATAATTATTATCATGATGTGTTTGTAGTTTGATATTAGTCTCAGAGGTTCCTTTGTTCTGATGAGAGGAATTCTATCTGTGAGAACAGAGATGTTAAACTCAGACCTGTCATTTGATGTTTAGGTTAGGACTGAATTAGGAGACCATGTGTTTATGTGAACTCATTCTGGACTGTTGTGTTAAAGTCTGGGTTTGGGGGTCTTAGGTAAACATTCTTATCTCTTGGAACCAGAGTACGGGATGGTACAAGGGGGGAGTGTTTTCCTGCATGTTCTGTGATATTGTCTCTGCATAAAGTCCGTTACATGGTACCAGGGAAGGCAGTGATGGTTTGAACAGCGTTCTGAAAGCACTCCATTCCTCTTTGGAGGAGTGTAGGTTGAAGAAGCGGTCTAACACCATTCACTCCTCTCTGACAGAGTAAAAGTCAATTATTTATTATATTCTTGTTTGTGTGTCTTAATTCTGAGGTTAATTACAGTCCTAAAAAGGGTGAAATAAATCCCTAACAGTATGTATGGGATACGTCCCATGATATGATATGAATGAATATGTCCAAAGGTCGTTTGGACAAAATATTTTAATTGCTGTCTGCTCCTGCTGGGCTCTGGCACTACTCTGCCATATGCTGGCGCTCATGTGGGTTTTAAATATGGCGGTATTGTGATATATAGGGAATAAAACAGGAAACGCAAGATCCAGAAATGTGAGATTCCGGAAATGATGTAGTTCGGAAATTATGTCGTAGCGGACCAATCACGGCCAAGGGGTATCCGTCGCTGTACAGCACGTCATGACGGACCGACAGGAATTTCAATGGTGCACGGGAGGGCTCTCCGAGGGCCCCGGAGACGACGGAGAGGGCGTTCCACCTACGTGTAGGCTTTCCCATGTGTCCGTAAACGTGTAGTACGGAGTACCATATAAGCGCCCTTAAAGAGCCAGTGTCCAAACAAAGGTGTGTCCCCCATGGATATTTTCAGTGCCCTTGATGTAGCTACAGACAACCTGTGGTGTTGTGGGTTGCCCTCTGGCCTATAGTGTGAAGACGGGATCAAAGTCAAGACCCCAGTCTGCAGTCCAGTTCAGCACACTGCTGCTGAACCACAGCCCAAAGCAGTTATTTGTCAACCCGCAACAGGCATCTTTAGATGAGATTAGATTCAACTTTATTGTCATTGCACAGAGTACAAGTACTGAGACAAGTATGGTGAAAACACTATGAGCAGGATAAGTATATAAATAGATATAGATATGAATACACTATAAGTGAGATAATACAGTAGTAAAAAAGTAACAGTCTAGTGCAAATGTTCAGTGGCTGGAGGAGGGTGTGTGGCAGTCCAAGCCAGGGTGGAGGAGGGAGTTCGTGTGTCAATGGCTAGTGGACCTTAAGCAGCCAGGTGACATCCTCCCTACTGTGTTTGATCCAGCTGTAATGGCTGAGTTGAAGTCTGCCTCCAAGAATCCTTTGGCCAGCCGCTCTCTGCTGGTGCACTGTTAAAGCGGGAGATGCCGCCAGAAGACCACCAGGAACCTCCCGCAGCAATTGGCAAGTCTGTGTGTCCGTGCCTGTGCGTGCGTGCATGCCTGCCTGCCTGCCTTCCCATGGCTCCAGCCTAACCAGGTGTGAAGAGCTTAGCAGTGCACAAGAAGAAAGCGGATGGCCACTGAATTTTCCCAGGCCCAGGGCATGACCGGGGCGGCACGGTGGAATTACCAACGGCTGGTGGACCTTAAGCAGCCAGTTGTCATCCTCCCTGCTGTGTTTGATCCAGTTGTAATGGCTGAGTTGAAGTCTGCCTCCAAGAATCTGTTGGCCAGCCGCTCTCTGCTGGTGCACTGCTAAAGCAGGAGATGCCGCCAGACAACCACCAGGAACCTTCAGCAGCAATTGGTAAGTTAACATAAAGTTTTGGACGTACATTTTTGCATCATATCGTAATGTTACAACATGATTAACTCAGGAACTATTATTGCTTTTTTGTGTTCCAGAACTCTCACATGCCCTGCGGCTGAGGTCCTCGCTGAGGAGTGCCCGCACTGGACCCCCACCCAAGACAGGTGGACATTTTTCTGTGTTGGACAACACACGCTGGAAAGATGAAAGATGCGTTTGATGGCATGCTGCACATGGTCCATCGGTCTGCCAAAGATCCCAACAGCTTGCTGCACCCCTCGACCAGGTTGCACATATCAAGCTATGTGAAGCACCAAAACTCCTTGTTCGTCTTCAAACACAAGCCAGGGAAAACTTCTGGAGACTCAGCAGCTGTGGCAGTCTTTAACAGAGGGGAGTGAGACGGCTACTGTTCCTGTGGTCAGTATGGGGCCAGCTATTGTCAATCCACCTGCACCTGCCCTGTCCACACCTCTGACACAAGACTCCATTAAGAAAATTGTGGAAGGCATCTAGGAGAAGCAGCAGCACCAGCCAGAACAGAAGAGAAGACAGACAAAGACCTGTCTTGCCTGTGGACAGCCCAAGTCTCGATATGAGACTGATGAAGGACTGTGCTCCAGAAATCTCACATGCTCTGCCCCTGCTGCTGAGGTCTTCACCATGGCGAGAGTGCACATTCACATTTGTTGTACACACGCACATAGTACTCTCTTGTTTACAGTAATTTAGAGCACAGGGATATACATATGTCTATGCTTACCATTTTCATTTAGTCATTGTGAAAAGTTATATTTGAATGCTGGCCTTAAATGTTCCATATCATTTCTGAAATGCTTATCTTTATGATTACAATCCACACTTTTACATTTGTATAAAACGTGCAGTCCTATTTGATACATATTATTTGTGATTTTCTTTTATCTGTGTGATTATTTCACATGTTGTCAATAAAACTATGATGACAAATACAAATGGAACTTATTTTGAAATATTACAAATTGCCTTTTAGTCTTGCTTAAATGAAAACAATATAGCTTTTTCTTAGCTTCATTATACCATTTACAACAATAGGTTATGTGTCATAAGAATGAATCCAACTCTGCTGGTTCAGTTAATTTGAGCAGTACAGGGGATATTAATGATAATTAAACACACTTTGACAAACAAGGGAAGAACTAAAAAACATAAGTACATTTCTACAAAGATGCTGACAATCTGATGGAGTAGTATTTTTACTATGTTCTAAGTATTAGCATTACTATACATTTGACATAAACTACAAAAAATGTAATTTTACATAGAAAGTTGTAATTCATTTTTAATCCCCAAGTATTTCCAATGCTTTCTACTAATATAATTCACATTCGATAACACCTCAATGGGGATACGAACCCTGTCTTTTGGGTAATCTAAAATAAATAATTAAATGCACAGATACAGAAAAAGGCTTCAATCCTATTTTTAAAATAGGGTGATATTTGAATTGAATGAAACCCAAAAGGACTGTATTACTGGTTGTGAAATAGGTGACAATCGCCACAGGTCTGTCCGGTTAGAACAAGAACGGATGCCAATGTTCAATGATGATTGATTTATTTCCACACATACACACTCAAGCCTTGAATGGCAGGATGGACATGAATGAATGAAGATGAACGGTGATTGACTATCCGTGATTTGAACGGTGGAATGAATGGAAGAATTATCCGTGTAAAGGACTTCTAACACACATGAATCCGTGAATGATTGAAGACCATGAACCGTGGTTTCTATGAATGATATGAATGACAAACATATACAATATTAACAATCAAATACAATAAAGCTGAATATAGTATACATGATGAATATTACGGCTTTGCTGTAAATACGGATCTGTCCCTTTAAATACCGTGCCGTGTAACGGCAAACATTCCATATCTCCGTAACAAAAGTAACTGGTTGAACTGGCCTCGGGGTGAAATGTGAATGCTACAGATGATGATGATAAATGTAAATAACAGATACTATTTACAATGAATGAACGGACTAAAGAGCTAAATGACACATCTCATCACCCCAGTTGTTGCTTACTTGACCCACAACTGGCCAGTGGTGGCCCAAGCTTATATAGGCCATAGGGGGGGATGAGAGGGCATGTTCAGACCTGCTTTGGAAACCCAGCATGGGGTGACCATCTGGCCAGTGAATTTCCACTGTGCACGAGCCCCACGGACTCCTGGGATCAAATGATAGGATGACCTTTCATGGACCCCAGGTCCCGTGAGTGGCCGGCACAGTGGGGGTGCACAGCTGGATGCAACTGATGAGACAGCCCTTTTTAACACTATTGGCTGGTTGTCCGTTACAGCTATACGCGAGTGTACTGGAGTGTTCTTTTGCAAGTCACTGTAGTTCATTGCACCAGTCATGACATACTCCTTTTATGCGATATGTTGGCTCCCGCATGCAAACAGACTGCTGACGCCTTGCACAATGAGCCGGGTACACGTCTGTCCTGAGTGCAGCCAACAACATCTTGCAGAAGGCTGTCCTCATGGAGATCAGAACATGGTTCTTCTTCATCAGGGCTCAATGTCTAAAATGGCCTGTACAGGGATCAAACACACGACCTTGGCGATAATAGCACCATGCTCTAACAAACTGAGCTAACTGGCCACAGTCAACAACAATCTCTTCGCAACAACCCTGCCCAAAAGGACGCACAGACACACGCAGGCGGGCACGCACAGACAGACGCAGGCGGGCAGGCAGGCACGCACAAACAGATGCACGCACGCACGCACGCACGCACACACAGACGCACGCAGGCACGCACAAACAGACGCACGCAGGCAGGCAGGCACGCACGCACAGACGCATAAACAGACGCACGCACGCACGCACAAACAGACGCACGCAGGCATGCACGCACACACAGACGCACGTAGGCAGGCACGCACACACAGATGTACGCATGCACGCACAGACACAGGCAGGCACGAACAGACACACGCAGGCAGGAAGGCAGGCACGCACACGCAGGCACGGAATCACAGACGCACGCACGTACAGACACAGGTACGCACGCATAGAGCTACAAGCCAGAGATGCAGGTATAACACGCACGCACAGACACAGGCAGACACACATGCACAGACAGACGCAGGCAGGCAGGCACAGACACGCGCAAACAGGCACGCACAGACAGACGCAGGCACGCACGCACGCACGCACACACAGACGCACGCACGCACACAGAAATGCACGTAGGCAGGCACGCACACACAGACGTATGCACGTAGGTAGGCACCTACAGACACAGGCAGGCACCCACAGACTCAGGCAGGCACGCACAAACACAGGCAGGCACGCACAGACACAGGCAGGCATGCACAGACACAGGGAGGCAAGCACAGACACACACAGGCACGCACAGACACACGCAGGCAGGCAGGCACGCACAGACACACACAGGCAGGCAGGCACGCACGCACACGAAGGCACGGACACACAGACGCACGCACGCACGCACGGACGCAGGTACGCACGCACACCTCAACTCAACAGAGGAGGCCTACAAGATAGAGATTCTTGACTTGGGGCTTCACCAGAGTAGACAGATTGCCTCTGGTGGTCAGTTTGATGGAGTCAGAGGGGGGAAAATATAACTTCAGACTTATTCTCGTTTAATTGTAGGACATTTTGTGCCATCCAACACTTGATGTCCTCAAGGCAGTCCAAGAGACTGTTTAGATTTTGCCGGTCGTTAGGTTTTAGGGGGAGATAAAGCTGTGTGTCATCTGCATAGCAATGGAAAGAGATGTTCTGCTTTTGAATAATTTGACCAAGGGGGAGCATGTAAATAGAAAACAGGATGGGACCTAGGATGGAACCCTGTGGAACCCCGCAGGAAAGACTAGCAGATGAGGAGGAAAAATTACCTATTTTCACAGCAAAACTTCTATTGGTGAGGTAGGATGAGAACCAGCTCAACTCCAACCCCGCACTGGAGACGGTCAATCAAAATGTTGTGATCCACTGTGTCAAAAGCTGCACTGTGGTCAATAAGAATCAGAACAGCACAGTCACCTCTCTACCTTCAAGTAGCTTTTGAAGACCCAACTCTTCAGAGAGCACCTCCCTTCCTAACTGGCACTTCGACTAGCGCTTAAAGTAGCATAACGGAACAATTGCTAATCGCTAACGATATGCTAGCGACTAAAACTAACGAAATCTCTTGAAATGTGCTGACTTTGACATTATGACGAACTAGTTAGTCAACAACTGTCCTAACACAGTCAAACATCAAGCAAGTGCAACACAAGACAAAGCAAGAACGGCAAATAAGCTACTTACTAGTTCGGCAGATAGTAGAAACCGGGCAGCTTCAGGCAAACCTACATTTAGCAGTAATATGCCAATGGACCCTGGTATGGCAATGGCACGAAGGCGATTCTCCATATTAAAAGTCATTGTAGCGCCCCAATTTTTTTAAAGCTGTTATTTTAAGGTAAAACTGCTTATCCTAACCCTAATCCTGATGTACAATTACTGCATAATGCCACTTTAACTTGCACTTACAGCAATTACATTCCTGCACTTCTTTTTCTTTTCTATTTAATTTTTTCTATTTCTTATGTAAAGTAGTATTTATTGTTACACCAGGTTTCTATTGCTCGTAGCTTCACTGTTCTCTCCCTTGTATGTCGCTTTGGACAAAAGCGTCTGCTAAATGACTAAATGTAAATGTAAATGTAAATGTACGTCAACACACTGGACGTGTAAAACACGTAGCGGGAACAGTACACCTCCCTAACTACACTTTCATTCTCCAGGAACGTTTTTTTTTTAATTGTCCCGCTGCAATTAATACGCCGACGTCAATCATAAAATCTATTGTCTAGAAAGGAAAGCATTGCCACAGATCAAGGGTAAAAAAAAAAACCTCCCGTTCATCGCGTCCATTCGCACCCCACCTGGTACGTCTCTGCGCTAGCCTGACGATGTCATACTCATAATTCCAGTCAGAATATGAGTCTGATACCGCTCCATTGGGCTGTGATTATGGGGCGTGTTTCAACCGAACCAGGAGAAAAAATGCCTCTTCGCTCAATTGGTTACCTACAACCAATCAGAACAAGGTAGTATGTGACCAGAGCCAGCTGATAAATTAAACTTTTACCGGATCCCGTAGGAAGGATGGCAAAAACATCTTTTCGATTGACAAATGCCTGACAAATGCCTTTCTCTGTTCCTCTTTCAAAATGAATGCACTGTCAATGTCTAAATGAACTCGAATCTATACATTTCAGCTCTCCAGCGGCAGCCATGTTTGTTGTAAACGAATTCAAACCAAGCGCCTTTTTATGACGTGGTTGGTTACGTTACTGTTGATCATCTGTCCATCATCGTATAAAGCCCGCCTTGACAATTTGATTGGTCCGGCCATTTCTGTCCGCAGATAGTTTCTCCCCAATGGAGCAATGCCAGACCGAACTTCCCGACTTCAAATGTTGTGGGCGGGGCTAAGTTCGGTCTGGTATCCAGGCTATCTCTGCGCCCCACACTTTGAGAAACGCTGGACTAGAGCAACTGAGCCGCAATGCATCACAAGACCACGCCCTCCGGGCCGGAACACTCTCATGGTTCAGAGTTGACATCACTATGCGATGAAATTGTTTCAATCATGGCCTAGTTAGAATAGCCTTCACTATTTTGACAAGAGACATTAGATTAAATCTTGCGTTGCATTAGTTGGTTCCAGGAATAACCGGCCGGTGTAGGTTAAAATCTTTACATAGGTGGGGGTGTATGGGTGAAACACATGTCGTGCAAAATAGAAGTGGTAGTCTAGACAAAGTGGAATGGAGATGAATTCCTAATTTATTTATTTTTGTTCTGCTTTTCTCTGTACAGCATAACAATTGCAATCGAAGGCCTTAGAACAAGGCAAAGTAGACGTGCGCCCTCGTGTGGGCATTCTATGATGTTCAAAGTTTGCCTAGTTTGTCTAAATGTGTACTTTCACAGACTAATACATTTACATTTTCAATTAAGTAGTTTGTGCTTATCCCTATCATTCCCACCCTCATCCACTTCCCCTAGATATCCTCTCTGTCTCCCTCATATTTATAAACATTGATCGGAATTACTTTTATGTAATCAGGTAATTTATGGCTTTTGAATAAAAGACAGTAAACCTAATCAGTAAGACATACTTAAACATAAGAGAAATAAGATGAGATTTGTTGAGGCCTGTCTCCATCTACCGTTCACTGTTTCACTTTGAGAGTTATACTGTGGACATTTCAGAGAAACATGTAGTGGTGTCCTATGTGCACATTGTGCAGACATTTTGTGTGACATTTAATATTGTATGCTTTTACATAATGCAAAGGTTGGTTTGTCCTGGGTCTGCGGCTGTTTTTCAGTGACATTAGATAAGACTCACTATGTTTAATGCATATTAAATGCCCGTTGGTTTTGCAATTTTCAGGACTTTTGTAAATGTCCTCGCCGCCCTCATTGCCAGTGTACTCATACTGTAGATGTCACAAGTTAGTCCATATGAACCACTATGGTATTTTCACGACAAACACTTTTCCACTTAGCACTTTTCAGACTGTAAAAAGCAGACCACGTTAAACAAAAAGTAACTGAAATGATAAGGCTTTTCCAAAAAGGCAAATATACGCCTCCCAGGGTAAGTTTTAAAAGCAATTTTAAGCAGAGCCAGAGTTGCAAGAGGAGCCACCATAGGTTTTAAATGCAATTTTTTATAATGTTAACATTTTTGTATTTAATGATATATTATTGGGTTTCTTATTGTGCAGATTCTGCAGATACACCTTGGAATGATCCTCTGGGAGTTTCCTTCTTGCCCTGTCATCTGAATACAGTGCGGGAGTCCCTCTGTGTCTGGGCCTCCTTGTAGATATTAAATGCAATAGAGATTGTCTGTTTATCTCACCCTTCTATAGTGTTTCTCTGCAGAAGATGGAGATCTGTAGAAATGTTTGTGCACACACAGCTTCAGGGTTTCAGTCAAAAAGGTTGAATTCCATCAATAGTAGAATGTTAATTAAACCTAAAAATCCTTGACAGCAAAGCAGTATTACTCTCTTCTTTTTGGTGGGTATATAGTTTGGTCCATGCTATTCACATAACCTTTTCAATATACAGGTACTGTAAATACACAAAGTATATTAATGTGTTAGTAGGCAATATCCAGTTTGTTGAAATATTAAGAAGTTCAACCTCATTTTAAATTCACAGTTCACAATATCAGGATCAGCACTAGCTGCTATTGGATATTTCTGCATTGAACTGACCAAAAAGCCATATAATATTGGCTGCCAAAGAGACGATTTCATACAACGGACCTGTGGAGATGTAAGAATGAAACATGATGGAACAACTGATAAGAATACATCGTACTGTGCAATCATTGAACAGCATGATTATTCTGGTTATCTTTTCATTGTCTTTTGTTTCTGTACCTTTAAGAAGAATACACAAGTCACACTTAGTCCTATTAAATCCCAGTTAATTCATTATGTAATGTACAAAGTACCAACTGTTGCTCACATGTTTGATTGTCTTAATCGAAAGATGTGATCTGTTTCTCTCCATCAGGCCTTCCTCCTTGTAGTTAACGGATTATTGTTGGTGATGGGCGTGCTTGAGTGCGGTATCTCCATCATGATCTCTGCCAAAGCCATCAGTTTCCGTCGTGATCTCTGTGATCGCGGCCAAAACCATCAAGTTTCTGCTAATAAACCGGTAAGATCTATACTTGAATGCCACCTCTGATTAAAGTTTGATGACCATGACAGTACCGTTGCTCCTGTCAGTAAGGGCGAAAACACTCATGACCCATGACATTATTTGTGCCCTTGTCGTGATATCAGTTATTGAACTGAATGTTATTAGAATCTCCATCCACATACCTGAAAAGGTTGGAAACACATGTTCTATCATTTACCTGCAGATGTTCACCCCGTGGAGATTTTATTCTGTATAGAACAGGAGAGTGTGACATATGTGTACACTCACTTAAGTGGCTGTTGCTGGTGAATTCAGCCCCTGGCATTTTCACACATTTACTCTCATGATGCCGCAAACGTCGCGTGACTGTTTTACAGATTTCCTAGAAATACTGAACACTGGTGAGACAGAGCAATACAACAAATGATTAGAGAATGAAATTTGGTTTGTAATCACCTTATTTCACTAGAGCAGTGGTTCCCAAACTTTTTACAGTCCCGTACCCCTTCAGACCTTCAATCTCCAGCTACGTACCCCCCCCCCCCCCCCCCCCCCCTTTTTAGGTGAATTCCGTTTTTTTTTTCGTTTTCGTTTTGCCTCATTTTGTTCACCATGAGGTACATTGATGGCTTAAAATGAGTGAATAATATGTGCCACAAGTGACCCAAACCTTCTAATGTTGTTGTTTGCCAGCCATCAACAGAACAGAAGACTAAAAAAAACATTATTTGCAGGCGATTGGGAAGATGAGCGAATTAATTTTACAGGCCGTTGGACAGGGGGGCGTGGCCAGAGCGGAGTTCAGCACAGACGTGACATTTTCTTAGTTTTTTAATGAATGCTTGTTCATCATTGCATCGTTGTTGTGTTTATTAGAAAGAAATACAGCCTTGCAGGGCAAAATACAAGGGAATTTGGGCGATTTTGATGCACAAAATTATGTTTCCGTCTGAAAGTTGCAATTCTGTTTCAAAGGGTAATTCCGTCCGTTTTCCGTTATCGCGGACATTTTCTCCCCGCGTACCCCCTGAACCACTTCGCGTACCCCTGGGGGTACGCGTACCCCAGTTTGGGAACCGATGCACTAGAGGATATGCACAGTTTTCTATAGCAGTCTGGAAAGACTTATGTTTTGCACCAAAATGGTCTCCAGTTGTTCAAACCAGAAGCAGGCTAGCTGAGGCTAACTGTCTGAAGCTAAACCCCTGAGGTCTGCCCCATGGTTTGTCTCTCATCCTGTACATCCTGTATTTTCATACTTATTCATGCATATTGAAGTTAAGCAAACAGACATATTTTACTACATATTACTGGACACCAGTACTCACTCATTCAGTATATCATGTATTTTACTACATGCACCTTTGTAATGCTTCACACTCACAGCACCTCTGAGCTGAGCTTCAGTACCTACATGAATAAAGTTGATGAATTTGTATTCTTAATTTTTGTATTCAGTCCTCATGCTGTAGATGTCCATTCAGTCCGTCAGTGTTGTAGGAGTGAGGTTACTCAGTCAAGAGAAATACCTGGCCAGGTGCTGTCATGATGAACCATGACACTTACTGTCCTTCAGTCCTCCGTTAGGTGGTGGGTTAGTTTGGCTCGTAGCTCGTGGCTCTTAATGAGACTTTTTTTCTTTTATCTGACCACAAAGTTTACATATTGTAGTTTGTCTCAGATGCTCTGGCATAATTCTCAAATGACAGTATGTTAACTTGTTAAAATCTCCACACCATCGAGTAATTTGTTCGCTCAGTGATGATGTTATGGCACATTCATGCACATAAGTCATTAGTAAGTACAGTTGCATATATTGTTCAGAATGTATTATGTTGCTTCTCAACTGAACAGTTTTACCCTTACCCATTTTATGTTTTTATTTGTCAAGTAGAGTGCGTTGCAAGCCTTCGTAGGTGATCCCTCTATTGTGTTGTACATATATGCATAGATGCGTGCAATCAATTGAAACTTTAACAGTGTGCTTAACTCAAATACACAATAACATACTGGGTCTCAAACAACTGATGTTGTGGCTGAGGCAGGTGCAAGCGATCAGGGGATTGTGAAGGTGATTGAGGCTATAGCGGAGGTGTGTGAGTTGAAAGTCGAAAAAAGGGGCGCGGCTGGAGCTGGGTTCGGAGCAGACATGACAGCAATATACAGTAATGGGTTAATAAAACTAAGGGGACGAAACAATTGAGGTAGATCACTTCCGTTTTAAAACCGAAAGGTAATCGCAGCTCGGAATCGCTCAGATTTCGTTGTATCTGAATTACTTCTTACATGCGCCTGTTTTCCAAAGGTGAGAAATTCAACTTTTTTCACTTAGTCTTTTGAAACATCATTGGGTATCGTATGACAGTAAACTATCGAAGGGAAATGCGTATGGTTACAACGTCACAGCTCCAAAAACCTCGGCCTGTCCGAATACTAGACAGAAATAAAACGAATGCATACAGCACAAGTTCAGGATGCGTACAATCAATTAGGGAATGGAAGACATGGAAGTCTTAAATTGAATGACATTTGTATTCTTTTGAGGAAGATCCACAGATTATTAGTTTTTTGAATTTCAGTGTGGACTCTTAACTGTATGTCTGGCACAATAGCAAACTTTTTAGTCTATAAACATAACATAGCCACCAACATGTCACAAAGTGCTATGAATATCTGTATAATCGCAAATTTTGTAGCCAATAACACAAACACTAACATAATTTATGTATAACAAAATGTAATTACCTGGCATGACCGCTGATCATGTCAGTTATTCATTGTTAGCATGCAACACCATTTTAAACACCAAATATTTGACTTAACTTCATGTAAACATGAAGGGGTAAGATATACCACCGGTTATTTTAAGGGAAAGTGTGTGAACTTCAAGGCGTATTTACGGTTTTATAATTATTTATGGTTTTATGGAGTTTTATGTGTTTTGTGGAAACAGCTGTTGACTTTGAATATTGTGAGAGGATGTGGTTTCATGTTTACTGCACATTAGATGCAAGCTAATTTTCCTCTTTTGTTTTTCCTATTTTCAGAACTTTTGTGAAAATGCCATCAACGCTGTCCACTAGCAAAGGCCTTATGGTTGTCACAAAGATCGTTCCATTGGAGGATCACTGTGACATCCCCATCACAAATGTTGTCAATTCAGAATCTAAAAAGCCGACCACGCAGAATGAAAAACTGCCTGAAATGACCCGTCTCTTTCAAAAAGGCTATCCCATGCCACTTGGAGTATGTATTCAGGACAACTTTAGAAGAGCAGTTACAAGTAGCAAGAAAATTCAACTAAATGTTTTAAATTCTGATATATGTTGATGCATATCTTTATCTGCAGTGTCCTGTATGTACTGACATACAATATATACTGAACACATCTACCTGTTTTTCTTGCACTCATACATGCGCCATCACTTTTAACTGCCTCGGGAAATGTGTCTCTGTATTAAGTGCGTCCCTAGTTTCAAGCGTGTGACATTCTGTAATGTGGAGAACGGTAACGCGCTCCTATTCTGTTCTGTGGAGAACGGTATTGCGCTCCCATGTATGCTGAGTGTGTATTGTGGATGTGACAAATAAACCAGATTCTGATTCTGTTACGTCGGTTTTTCTTTGTGCAGATTGTGCAGATATTCCTTGGAATGATGACTCTGGCCCTTGGTGTGCTTGTTATCCTCTCATCTGAATTCTTTGGGGAGGTCCCGCTGGGTCTTGGAATATTTGTAAGTATTGAAATAATGAGAGGTTATTGATTTATTTTGTTTTTTGATCCCCAGCTTTTGTTTCTCTGAAGTGCACATGGTGGAACATTTTTGAACTTTTATTCTTTGTGCATATAGATGTATTATGTTTAGAGTTTCAAACAAAAGATTTTAATTTATTGAAAGCCAAACTGTGATTCAAACCCTTTTATTTCCAACACAGTAATGGACACTTTTATTGATGTTCTGATTTTTTATGGTTGATGCAGCTGCTCCATCCTGGCAATTCATACCAATTGTACTCATGTAGCAGATGATTACCAATGTGGTGGTGCATGAAACTGCTCTTATTGAAATTCACAGTTTATGATATCAGGATCAATATCTGCAGCAGCACATGAAGGAAAGCGCATTTGTCTGGTAATAATACATTTTTTTTTAGGAGTTAGTTCTGACAAAAATGATAAACTTCAATGTGAACATGATGTCGAACAGATTAACATATACTCAATTGTCAGATTAAAGGAACTTTGGCCATGAACATCATCAGTTCTCTGGTTGCACTAGCTGGCATTGGATACTTTTGCATGGAACTGGCCAAACAGCCTGAGGAATGCAAAAGGGAAGAATGGGATCAGAATTATAGATACTGGCAATGCATGGCATCTGTCAATCAATACAAGGTAGGTAGAAGAAATTGCCAATTTCAAGTTGATTTCACTGTACTATGGGTAGGGTAACAGTACAAGTACTCTTGTTATGTTTGCATTTTCTTTGTTTTAAAGGTTCTTTTAAAGGAATATGTAGGTCATGCGTTTCATTGAGTTCGTTTTCGAATTAAATTGCTTACCTACAGAAATGTTTAAAGCAACAGCTTCTGCACACAACCAAATTGTTTTTTACATCAGGGTCTTGTGTTTCTCTCAATCAGGCCGTGGTCAATGGAGTGAAAGGATTACTGTTGGTCATGGCGGTGTTCCAGTTCTGTGTTTCCACCACAATCTCTGTCTTCTCTGCAAAAGCCATCAGACAAGATTCTGCTGATCAACTGGTTAGAGCTTTACTTGCATGACACCACTGTTTGAAGTTTGCCATTATACCCTGCTTTGCGTTCAGTTTGATTTTGTAGTGCTATTGAGACAACATTGTGTGTGGTTTTACCAACGAGTTACTATTGTCTCGGGTATCTCAGTTTTACAGGTGCTTTTGGTAATACTGAAAAAAGAAAAACGATTCAAGCATATCATCCATTTAAATCTATTTTATTGATAGAAAAGGACTTGCAAATCAGGATTAAAGATCAGAAATAATAATGATTGACAATAATCAATAAGCCAATGAATCTCATATTCATTTGTATTTTTGCCTCTTAGAATGTAAGGGTCTCTGGTTAAGTGTCATTTGGAATACTGTGTCCTAGAGAGGTGTGATACCATAGGTGTCTTCACCACCTGTCATCTCAGGTTATATCAAAGTGTCATTGTATTCCTTATACCCCCACCCCCTTGATACAGACCTCTGAAACATTTGCTCACGGCTGGATCCTCAAATGAACATCTTCCCCCAACATTGTGGCAGTTCCCGTATCAGAGTAGCTGCCTGATACATAATCATGTAGGGTCGGGGCTATTGGTTGACACCCATTATTCGGTTTAGGATACTTCAACTGGGACTGTTTCAATGTCTAATCAGAGACACGGTTGAATCTGCTGAGTGAAACCTTCCTCTCTCCCTTGATGCACATCATTGCAAGAATAAAGCCTGTTTCCTGATTGATCATTCTCGGACTGAGTCTCCACCAATCTTTGGTATTGGAAAAATTACCAACAATAGATAGACCAAATTTTCTGAAAATATTTCTCTCTGTGTTTTAGGGGGGTACCGTTCGTTTCGACATCACTGGAACCGGTGCTGACGAAAGCAGTACTGTTCCTCTGCTACCTTAGGAGGAAGTCACCGCTCCTACATCACCTTAAAGGAGGGGAGGGGGGCCATCAGCACACCACACAGCACTTATCGTGATATTTGTCAATGAACTGAAAGTGAAGTAAATTTCCTATGCACATATGTGTACATTTAATATGCACATTGATAGAGAAATGTGAAACTCTGACTTTAATCAAGTATGTATGGGTGTTAATCATATGCCTTTGTGAGCTGAAACATGACATTTTTGTCTCTGTATGTCTTTGATTCTTAAGTGCTGACGTTTCAAACGCTGTATGTGTGCTTAAAAGTGTTCCCTCTGTGTGTGCGTAAGCGAGGGCTGAGAACTACTAGTCCTTCTTTTTTGCCTTGCTGATGCATTACGTTGCAAAAAGCATAGCAAGATGACCTCGGAGGTGGCAAACCCACCATGTGGTTATCTCAGTTGACATAATGCTTTGGCGTCAGAGAAACACTAATCTCAACCTATATAAACCTTGTGTGTTGTGTTTAATTTAGCTTCTCTCTCGTCTGCTGCAGTCTGGGAGTGAGCCCGGGCTCTCTCTTTCGTCCTCCAAGATGAGAGTGAGCCTGTGCTTTTCTCTTGTCTGCCAAGACCTGAGTGAGCCCGATATGATAAAAAGATACTTATACAAGACTCTGGAGTCCGAGGTAAACTTGAGTGTGAATTTTCACCTAACACACATATTCCTGTTAAACTTGTAAGCACACATTCTAAACTTTGCCTTTTTGTTAGTCTACCATTAGAGCATTGTGTATTTTGTTAAGGTAGCTGATGTATTTTACTAATTATACTAATAAATAGTGCCTTTTTCTGATCACTCAATGATGTTTTTCTAAACAAAGCTTGGGAGGAGGCCATAGGGATAATCGTCAACTGTCACTCACCCCACTTCTGCATTCATGTATACCTGCTTTCTGGTGTTGCATTACCACTTATCAGGTGTGGAAAAGTTACTTTTGAGATAAAATAGGTTATAGATTACTAGTTACACTGTTAAAAAGGTAATGAGTAATGTTACTATTTTAATTACTTTATCAAAGTAATGTAACTTATTACATTTGATTACTTCCGGTCACTTTTTGATTGGCAGAGGAGAGGCAGTGCAAATTCAAACAAGAGAATCTATCAAAAACAACACAAAAAATGTGAGGCCTAACCGGATGCCAAATCATTGGGGCGAAAAGATGCAAAGCAACAGAATGAATGTTATAGTCCACAGATGAGCTTTATAGATTTTTACTGAAAATAATATATTTGGATGTGACTCCTTTGTAATCACCAAAATTGATATTAGTAACTGTAATTTTGTACAGTTGTAACGGATTAAAATTACTTTTTTGTCATTTAATTAACTCTGTTACATGAAACTAGTTACTCTCCAACCCCTCCCCTTATCCATGGGGGATGTGAACGGACATTGCAAACGCGTGATCTCCCTTATATGCTTCCCAGGACCACGACCAGCTACCAAACCAAACATGGTTATTAACCGTGCAAATTAAACATTCCGATGGGCATACTAGGGAACCCATCAGAAGTGAGGTTCCAACGAGGATGTGCCCTCACTTCTCAACATGAATGTATTACTGAGAAATAAAGTTGCTGTCATTGTAACATTTTCAGTCCAACCAATGACAAGAGTTTAGCAGCAGACAACGCTGAGAGAAAAGTGAGTAGAATGTATATTATTTTCATTTTTACTCGTAGATTTTAAGTTCAGGTCTCATTCTTCTGCGTGCTGGGATAATGCTATCACAGTAAGCCTGGTCTAGAACACACACACACACACACACACTGGGTGGATAGATATCCTGCCGATCAGCAGACATTTCTCAGAGAAATGTTAGATGCTGGTGAAAATAATGTTGGGTCACCTTCAATTCAGTTGAATTCTATCGTATTCATTTTATATAGCGCCGATAACTATTGAAAATGTCTGAAAGGCCTGAACATGTAATGCCCAGCAAAAACGTTAGTGTGTACAGAAGCATTTCCAATAAGATGTCAGAACCACAGATGCCACATTTGGAAGGCATCTGGAAAGGATTGATTTCCTGGAAAATAGTGCTTCCAGGTTACAGAATTGTCCTATAATGGCTACATAATTGTCTGTCACATCTGTGTCTTACTGATGTATATCTGACAGAAACGGTGCTGAGTCATGTCTCCTTCTTGCATGTCTGCTACACCAGTTCATTGTTTGTTTGCAAGTCTGTGACTGTAACATTTTGCATTACTGGTGGTCATATCAAAGTCCAATTCATGTTGCTCTGAATTAAAAATAACATAATAACTAAAAAATGTAGGGAACAGTCACATGTGATCTGATTTACCAAAGATATAAAATGATAAAAAAAGTAGTGCTGTCAGTTTAACGCGTTATTAACGGCGTTAACGCAAACCCATTTTAACGCCGTTCATTTTTTTTATCGCGAGATTAACGCGAATTTTTTATTTATTTTTTTATTTATTTTTTTAGATAAACATTCTTTTTGGCCTGCAAACTGTGTAGTAGGCGAACGTTACGGTTTGAGTGAATGGTGAGCCCGATACGGCGAAATGGATGATAAAAAGCTTCTGAATGGAAAGTTTACTTTTAAAAGTTGTGCAAAAGAAGCGAGCTTCACTGTTGTCTGAAAATGTCAACAGGCAGCTGGCTGAAAGTAAAGAAGTAGTAGGCTTACCTTTTATTGGTAACCTAACTGTTACGGTTCAATGTTTCTGAAATAAGAGGCCTGACTGCTATGTTCCCAGCAAAATTGAAAAAAAGAAAATATTAAGCCATGGTTTAACTGCACTATAGGCTGAGTCCTTGTTTACCTGAAATGTGCACTTTATAATTTTATTTTGTACCGCCCTGTTTGGCAATATTGGTTTTCAATAAAATAAAACATTCCAATTCCAAGCCAATCAACTTTTCCATGTTGATAAGGGCATTCAAATAAAAATAAAATGATGGGAAAAATAAATAAACGAAGGGACATTTAGAATAGATAAAAAATTGCGATTAATCGCGATTAATTTTGAGTTAACTATGACATAAATGCGATTAATCGCGATTAAATATTTTAATCGTTTGACAGCACTAAAAAAAGTCATTATCTTGAAGAATTACGGTGCAAACCCATGACACCGTTACCAGCGACGCAATATCTAAATCCCATACATTTCAACGGGAGCCAATCCATTGTGACGTAGACCATCGTTTTGGGCGACGCGACCGATAAAAGTTAGCCTGGATACCAGACCGAACTTAGCCCCGCCCTCAACATTTGAAGTCGGGAAGTTCGGTCTGGCATTACTCCATTGGGGAGAAATTATCTGCGGACAGACATTGCCGACCCAATCAAATTGTCAAGGCGGGCTTTATACGATGATGGACAGATGATCAACAGTAACGTAACCAACCACGTCATAAAAAGGCGCTTGGTTTGAATTCATTTACAACAAACATGGCTGCCGCTGGAGAGCTGAAATGTATAGATTCGAGTCCATTTAGACATTGACAGTGCATTCATTTTGAAAGAGGAACAAAGAAACGCGATCAAGGCATTTGTCAATCGAAAAGATGTTTTTGCCTTCCTTCCTACGGGATCCGGTAAAAGTTTAATTTATCAGCTGGCCCTGGTCACATACTACGTTGTTCTGATTGGTTGTAGGTAACCAATTGAGCGAAGAGGCATTTTTTCTCCTGCTTCGGTTGAAACACGCCCCATAATCACAGCCCAATGGAGCGATATCAGACTCATATTCTGACTAGAATTATGAGTATGACATCGTCAGGCTAGATAAAAGTTGGAAAATGTTGAATCCTATGCAAATGAGGAGCGATTTTTCCGGGCAGCGGCCAATCAGATTGTTGGGTGTCGTCTCTGACAGTTTAAAAATGCTATTTCCACACGGTACAACACGCACACTCAAAGCGATGGAAGCGTATCGCGTCGCTGTCATGGGTTTGCACCAGGGCCGGCGATTGCTCTAAACCATCTGGAGCACAGGGACGAAAACGAAGAAAGGAAGAAGAGGAAAAGAAAGCCAAGTATAGAGGTAAGTCTTCTCATCTCAGCCATTAAGGTGTCAAACGAAATAAATGTAGTATTGTGCATCACCTAATATTGGACGTTTCATTGCTGTCACTTAGGCTAGCTATAGCTAGCTAGCGACTGTTACTTTGCTAATTTGCTACGTAGGCTATTACTAGCAAACGTAACTTCACTGATAACCTACATGGATGTAAATGTCAAAAGACCAGTATCTGGATAACGTATGCTAGTTATGAAAACTACAGTTGCTGTCTACATTCATTATAAATGGCATAAGTTCTGTTTAGTGAATTCACAACTAGCAGGTGCATACACACAGTAACCATTTTGGGGATAGTGGTGTTCACCCTTCTGTACAGTTCCTTCCCAGGAATATACTAAAATATATATGTTTTTTGTTTTGTTTTGTTCTCATTTTTTATTTTTGTTTTAAATTGGCCAGATGCACTCAGGCAATTTTTGCAGAGGCCGGCACCTGCTGGAGAAAGGACGCCTGATTCGCCTCTGTAAGTAGCCTACACAACTAGTACTATTGTTGCTGTTTTTGTTATTGTTATTATTATTATTAGCAATTATTACTTTCATAATCACATCACATTAATACTACTAATTGTAATCAGTAGCCTAGTATTATTTAGCCTTGTAGCAGTGGTGGCAGTAATTGTAATGTATCTACTACAAGTTACATGGTCAGATAAAATGTATTAATGCAACTATGTGGTAGGATGATAGAAATGAACAGCATGGATGAATTCTGTGTTTAAATACAGCTGCAGGAGAAGGGACATCCAGTAGTTCTCAAGGGGCCAGTAACACACAGGCCAGGAACACACCGCCTGCATCAGGTGAGTCTATTTAATAGTATTTATTCAAGCCACATCCATACTTTAAAGTACAATAGAAACATGTTAGCATGTATTAAATACAATAGCTTGTTTTCTTAAAGAAGTTCAACCACATTCATGATCATTTCACTTATTATATTAAACACTGCTTGTCTGGCTATACAATATGCTTGAATACAGGTGAAGGTGAAGGGACATCCAGGACCACATCAAGCACTCAGGGCACCAGTGAAACTACACTGCCGCCTGCAGACACCTCACCCTCCGCAATTCCTGATATCCAGGGAGAACCTATAGATCCTGCTGACTGGCCAGCCCTCTGTGATCCGGTAAGGATAGTTAGTTAGTTTGCAGAGGACCATACCAGACCAGTCCAGACTTTACATTTCCAAAAAAGAGATGATGGGAGAAGCTGCCACCACAACCACTTCTACAGGAAATTAGTAAATGGGGAGAAAATCAAGAGAAGCTGGCTTGTATATTCAAGGAAAAACAATACTCTGTATTGCTTCTGCTGCAAGCTATTTTCACAGAAAAATGACCACCTCATTAGTAGTGGCCTAAATGACTGGAAGAATTAGTGAGGTATTTGAGATATTTTGTAGTGGTACGTACAGTATCCATAAAAGCTCTTTTGTTTGTAGAGGGTATAGTTAGGGTATAGAGGGTCATAATTTGCTTACAGGTGCTTAAGAGTGTTTTGCACAGTTTATGGTTTTGCACAGTTTATGGAGTTGATTTAGTCCTAACTTTGAGTGTGTAATACATTATTTTAAATAATAAAAAAGAAAATGTTCTGAAACTATTCCGGTGTTTTTTGTCCATGCACCATTTATTGTTGAACTGCAATGTAGAATAGTAGAATTATAAGTGGGTGAAAAAACTGCTATGCAAAGTAAAGCGGTTAAGTTAATATATGTCTCTTCAGTGATGTTAAGTATTGTGTGTGGGGGGGGGGGGGACGCAAAACTCAATCTCGCCTAGGGCAACCAAAGGGCTAGAGCCGGCCCTGGTTTGCACCGTTAGTGTAATTTTGCTTTTACAGACAAAGATGACCTTATTCCAATTAACCAATCCTTTCGATATGTTTTCAAGGTTCATGCTTACAATACCAGGCAAAACAATTGAAATTGCACATGGTATTTCATTTTGGCTTTAGAGATTCTGCCAGTTATAATGATTCACATCAGTGGCGGCGCCAGACATTTTTTTCTGCAGGTGCTATGGGGGAGCTCGGCGTTTTAGTGAGGGTGCTATGAAATGAGGATGATAGCCTATGTGTCACATGGTTCTCTACTACAACAACTTTACATGTTTGCCTCTGAAGCGTGTTTGAGGTCCATGAAAAGCGCTAAACAAACCGATTGTATTATTATTATCATTATCTAGGCTTCTTCCGACAGACGCGCACATCTGCGACGGTCACTGACAAAATGCATACAGCATGTTATAGAGTCCGCAATCCCAAATACCTAACTTACTTTAAAACACTTGTGGTAGTGAGGATTAAAGTTGGGCGACAAGTGACCACTACCATGTCAGATAGAGTGAAATGAATCTTGGAATAGCAGATAGAATTAACTAAAACAGTCAAAGAGTCAGAAATGCGTTAAAAAGGTATATATTATTTCAGTTCACAATCATCAGTAATTACATAGAACCTTATGTATACCTAGCACACAGACAGACTGCTTGTCTTAGGCTAAAGCAGGGGTCTTCAACCTTTTTCAGCCCAAGGACCCCTTGGCTGAAAGAGACACTGAGCAGGGACCCCCACCCCCGCCGCCCCAAATTTGGGCCTGATATTCATATATTTTATTTGGAACTAAGTGTCTGTCACTCACACACACACACACACACTCCCCTACATATGTTTGAACATAATTGCAAATCATCTGTGACACACAACTCGTTTCAATTTATTCTGTTTATTATTGAAATGTTTTCTCCCTTACAGTTAGCCTTCACTCTGTATTCAATTAGGGAGGGACAAAGAATTGAGTAGCTTGAGAAGCTTAAGTATGGATGAAATATCTCATACCTAGTGAGAGATCTGACGTTTGAGAATTCAACAAAATTGCAACAAAATTCTCCCTATGAAGCATGCAGTGCGTCATACATGGCTCTTGCACCGTCTGTGCACATCGCGACACATTTTGGCCAGGGTATATCATGTTCACGGAAAATAATTGTCGATCACTTTAAAAAAAAATCTCTGAACTTGTTTTACGTCCAGGCAGCTGCTTACAGAATAGAAATTCCTCCTGCATCTCATTTTGGTCGACAAATCACAAAGCTGAGCGTCGTTTGACACATCGGTGGATTCAACTAATTGTAGTGCAAAATAATCTGCCTTTGGGAGTTTTGCGACTAGTAGTGCCCTCACATCAGCTGCCAATTCATCAATAGCATTGGGATGCTTTTCAGTTTTTTTACGTACTCATCCTTCCCAAACATTGTTTTGCACATATAGCTGCTGGCAATATTAAACTTTCCGCAATTATGTATGGCTGTTTGGTCTGAGCGACACGTAATGCAACTTGATAAGAGGCTTTTAAAGCTAGCTCGCACACTTTGGCTGATTGTCTCATCAAGGTCTGCTGGCCCTCGAAAGATTTTAAACAGGAAATATGTATAAAAAAATATTTCAAGTGAGCATGGGTTGTCTTTAAGTGTCGTTGCAGCTTTGATGGTTTCATAGTTTCGTTTGATAGCACGGAAGAGCAAACCACGCACACTGGTAATTCGTCACCATCGGTCTCTTTGTAGGTGAAGGCAAACTCTGAATATTTACGTGTCTTCTCCCGTTTTGGCTGTTCATGGAAGGGGTGTTGGCATCCTCTGAAGGTAGGTAATCTGAACCGCCATCAGTGGTGTCTGACGTGGAGCTTTTGTTCGGAGAAATTACAAAACGATTGAGGCAGGTAACTTGTTTTGGCACCAGATAGCTAAATGTAGCTAAAAGTGCATAGGCCTATGTTGCCATGGTGATCAAATGATCGCGTGAAGACTCATGGGTAGCCTATGTATTATTTTTAACGAATAGAAAGCCATTTTACGTTCTGTTTATGTTTATGTAGCCTATTGGACGTTTTACATTTTTGGAAGAGGGAAAAAATGCTTCAGATGAAATAATTTGGCGGACCCCCTGCAGTACCTCCGCGGACCCCCTGGGGGTCGCGGACCCCCGGTTGAAGACCTCTGGGCTAAAGAGTCTGATTTTTTTAAGGGGCTCCAAAAAAATCCAAAAAAGAGGAAAAAGGCAAAGCTAAAATCTTCGGCAAAAAAGGGCATCTTCGTTGCTAATCAACCGAAACGAGTCTTCAGCGACACAGGGCAATCAATGCATGCAACAAATCAGACAGCTTTCATTAATGTTACACAGCTAACACTACCTTAGTTGCATTGTACTCAAACCACGCAAACTGTCCCAACCAGCTTTTACAAAAACTCCTTTGTTGGACACCAAACATGCAAGGTGGATATTTCTGGAGTTTTGGTCTTCTCGGACCATCCTGAGCGTTCATGCTAATGTCACTGATGCTGCTAGCACCATGGTTAGCACCCTCAGTAGTGGTGGAGGGTTGACCATAGACATATATACATGTAATTTGTAACATGTATATATGTCTATGGGGTTGACCTCCTTGACCACAACGTTCCTCTCCTTAAAAATTCACACCAGATACCCCTAGCATTTCTTCTTCTTCTACGTCACTCTTGTTTCTTACTCGTTCTTCCAAACATGGACATTTAGGTAGCAAAAACCGATGCATTGTTGATATTCACTTAAAACTAGCACGCACTAGCTCGCTTTCTCTTTCAACCGTCCGGTAACGTCAACATTCAAGCGTGCAACGTGAAAGTTGGGTCAAAGGTTATGACAGAATGATTGCTCTGTGTCTAAAACAATCTGTTCATTTCAATCTGTTATTATTTTCTTTTGTGAGTTAAATATTATTATCACACAATAAATAACGCAGAATGAAATTAAATAACAATAATAAATCAACCATTATTTTCTTGGGGGTGCTATGGGGGTGCTATGGCTAATCCAGGGGGAACTAGAGCACCCCCTAGCCCCCCCCTGCCGCCGCCCCTGATTCACATTACAAATGCAGTATTTGATGTGCTGAGTCTGGCTGTAATGGTCATGTACATGCCACCGAACTGGAAGAGGTCAAGAGGCCCTGAGGTAGGCTGTTGGAAACCCTGTAGTAAAATATGGTTATATCTATATATCTATATATATATTTGGATATATTTTCTATATATATATATATAGATATATATATATATATATAGATATATAGATATATAGATATAACCATATATCTATCCATCTATCCATCTCTCAAGTGTTGTACTTTTCCAAGCTTGTTCAAAACCTGCATTCATCTGCCCTGATGGCTTCTGATTTACTTGAATCTGCCCCATTCATTATTTCATGTTAAATGTTGCGTCACTCGTCTGCTGCAGTCTGGGAGTGAGCCCAGGCTCTTTCTCTCTCTCTGAGACTGGGCCCGTGCCTCTCTCTTGTCTGCCAAGACGTGAGTGAGCCCGACAAGCTTGTTGTTGTTGAATAAATATACTTGCAACTCTGGAGACCTGAGGTAACTTGAGTGAATTTTCACCTAACAGTGGTGGTATGCAAGTATATCCACAATGAATCAATGCCAGAGCACGGTGCACTTTGCTGCACACTTCCTGTACAAATGATCTGTGGTGTGGTAAGTGCACCATGGAAAATACATCACTAGAGTGCATAAATACATTAGTGGGGATATTAGAACAGACTCTTTACAATTGCTTGCAGCTCAATAACTGTTGGATGCCTTTCATTTTCCAGGAGGATGGTGCAAAGTGACCTGTGTCATGCTGCTGTGCCTCAATTTGCAATCCATGTGATGGAGGCACGAAACTGATATAAAAAGCTGATTAGTTGTGTTAATGTGCTGAGATTGTTATCACTACAGTAACTCTACAAAATTAAACAAGCAAGGCTGATGGCTGCCAAACGTTATTGTATACATTTTGACCATTATTGTGTATTGTGACGTACAGTTTATCGTACACAATTTTGTATTGTGATATAGAGTATATCGTAAGTATATGCCTGTAATGCCATGACATTTCATATTAGTGTTTACAGACATAGGGTATACGTAAGCAACATATCTCTGATCGTAGATTCATAAAGACTGAATTGTCCCAAAATATAGAAAATATTAAATGAAGGATTTTGAAACTGATAGCAATTTAATGGATAGCTCTTGAATCCATCAGCATGTCCTGAACTTCAGAGTCTATTTTACATATGCCAAAGAACATGTGTGATACCAAGCTTTTTGTTGAAATTTCGCTGGGATTTGCACTACTTTAAATGTGTAGTAGGGTTGTTTAAACATAAAAAAACAATACTGAAGAACTTATGTTATATCCAGCAGCTCATTCATTTCCAGTTGTGTATATATCTAGCTTATCTGTTCAAGTTGCTAACAAGAGTCACCACTTGTATTTATTTCTTTGTTTTTATTTGAACGATTTGGAGAAGCATCTGAACTATTGAAAGCAATGAAAATGTACCAAAATAAAAGTAAGTATGACAATGATTTTTTCTTGCATTTGTACAAATTTCACTAACTAAAGAAAAGCACAGACTAGGGAGTATATAAATCATATAGCAGAAAACATGAACATTTCCACCTGCCTGGCAAGATAAGGAAAGGCTTGCCCGAGAGAATGCAGTGGGTGTATGAGGTAAAATAAGCTTTTGTTTGATGGTACTAGCATCCTCACAGTTTGATACCTTGAAATTTCTTCTTCAAGAAACATGATGGCATTTGGTATGTCTGCATACCTTCAGAAGTTTTTTTTTTAAGTTTAGATGCATGATTTATGACAGTAAATTTAATGGAAACATTGCCTTGGAGGAGCTCCCTATTGTATCCCCTTTGATATGCATAGAAATGTTAATGTTTTGAAAAAAACCTACGTAAAGGTTCATTGATGGTGATGCAGTACAGATAGGACACACCTAACATGCAGGGCTTTGGATCCCCAGAAAAAGAACTGGGAAACCCGAACCTACATCTTCATGAGGGTTGGGGAAGGTGAGGGGAGCGGCTTTTCCAAAAGCAAAAGAATAGAAAAGAGGGAAGAATTCATTAAAAATTAGTGCTAAAAAATGTAATGTACTTGCAGACTGAGTTCTGGTATTTGCATATACCTATTGAAAATCCGTGTTTTACGATAGTTCATTTGGTGTCCAGAAAGTGCACACTACATGACTATATGTAAACTATAAAATTGTTTGTACCATGCAAAGATTTTCAAGGGATTGGTTGGACAGGGGTGAATGGAAATGTTAGGCATAGGGGCTCCCTTCTTATATGCGGATGTTCAACTGAGTTCACTGGCATTTATGAATTTAATAAATGTACATATTTAATTTATGAATGTGAGTTTCTGTTTCATGGTGATTATGTGTTTCATGTGGGTGGGTACATGAGTATATTTCAAGAAGTATTTTTGAGTTGAGTATATAGAGTAGGCTGTAGATATCAAACAAATAACGAATATAATGAATATAATTATTTGACATAAAGAACAGAGTAATGAGAGTGGGAAGGAGCAGGGTAGTAGTACTGCCTACTGTACTCTGAACTATCCAACATTATTTCACCTGGGCGTGTTCATTAACTGATCTTTCCGCGGATCAGTTGCTCTGAGAGGAGGTCTTCATGCTATGCTATATATCATCGTTTTGTGATTGACAAGCCTGTGCAACACAAGGTAGGTTGATTCAAACACTTTGTTTGTTGACTTAATTACGGACATCGATGTCTCCGTTGTTAGGTAGCCTAGCCACAGGTTGTCATTTTGAACAGTATGTATTTTAAAAGCCTGGATGTTTCGCATGTGACTCGATGAATTACATATCTTTTTTTTATTTTGGCTTACAGGTTGTTACAGAGATGGCCATGAAATGCGCATTTGCATTGTTTGGGGTGAGAAAGTTGACTTAAAAGCATTGACATTCCCATGTCAGGTTTACTTTTCTTTATAACAATTGAACACTCGTATAATGCAAGTGTTGCGCTTAGCGTTTACAAAGTTATATTTGTCGTGGAATTCCCGGCTGATTATACTTGCACAAGATGGTACGTGGTTGCTGGAAAATATGCATCATTATTGTTCAATAATTGTCGTTGTATTTATTTCCCAGTTCATTGAACTTGGCATTGGGGCGTTGGCACTTGTACTAGAGGAGAAGCTGAGGCGCTTCAACATTGACATCCTCTTGTTCGAACGGGAAATATTGGTGGTTATTCCAAATGAAAGCTTGGTAAGAGTGTGAATGCAGATTCAGAAAGCTATTACTCAGATTAGTACAGAAGAGTCATCCTTTGGTTTATTCAGTCTTATTAATTGCTGTCAGGTGGGATGTCCTGCCGTTATATCTTTTGTAAGATTATGCCTCCTTCTATGGCCTGTGTATTTAGGTCTTGGTCTCAGGACTCTTTCTTCTGCTTGCTTGGGTAATGCCAACACGTTGTTTGGTAGGTCCTTCTCTTTCTCTTTCTCTCACACACTTACACACAAAATCTGAAACTTAAAGTTAATTTCCTAATAGACTTTGCTTTCAATATTGTAACGTGCAAGGGGTATATACTTCTGCAGACACAGCTTTTGCAAGGCAGAAACAGCTTCTGAATGTTCTGGAATATTTTGGGAGTTGGATGTTACATTGCTCAAGGAGAGTTCAGTATGTTCTTGAATGAAGGGGATAAGTGCTCTGGAGGAATTGCAAATATTCCTTTTAACATGATAAGTTGAGAGCACAATAGGCGAACCAGACAGTGTTGTTCAGGGACAGGTGTGGATGACTGAACTTGCCACCAGAGTATTTTTATTAGTCAGCACATGAGAACAGTGCAGTTTCATTTGTAGTGCAATGACAAATGGTACTGGGCCAGTGGTTTAAAAATGTCCTTCTGTATTTCACGGCAAATGACAGAATACGTGCCATCAGAACCATGTGAAAACCGCACGCAGGCTGTGTCCGCAGAAGTATACTAAACGTTTAAGAGTTATTATCATCATGCTATTGTGATTGTTAAACTGTTTAAGTGTGCCAAGTTACAATATTGTCTTTTATGTCTCCCTTTTGTGTCCAATGTTAGTGTGTGGAATGTGGGCCTGTTTATCTGTGTTGTCATTTTGATGACTTAGTTTAGCACCGCTTCTGTTAGCATTATCTGTCTACTTCGCTAGTGTGAAATAAGACCTGTCTGCCGTCTTCCCTGCTTTGTATCAGTGTTTCCTTCCTGTAGGCCTATGTTTTTCAAAATAAATGGCTTGCAACCAAACAACATTGACACCCGCAATCGATCCTCTCCGAAGACCCCAGCTACACTACATTGGTGTCTGAAGATCTCATCGGCCAGCTGCAATGGGGTAGATCACGGGCTAAAGCCAATATTCCAAAAGCCCCGATGAGGCTAAGCCCAGCTGTATCACTGCCTTTGAGACGGCAGGAAGGAGCAGTCGAAGGAGTCAGCGATCCCTGCCTGGGACGGCAAATGAAGCAGCAGGTTGGCGAATCTGCCACCCCACCAGGACCCGGGGGGCGATAAGTAGAACATGTCCTGTGTTCCCCTGGCCTAAGGCTCCGCACGTCTCCAAGTCAACCTAGAGGGGCCACAGCCCTCCAGTGATCGAGGCAGGGACCATGAAGATTGGCAGGGCAATTCACAGAGAGGTGCCATTGCTGCGGCAAACCAAGGCATGCCGCATGCCACTGCCCGCCACCAGTGCCTCGCAACCCAGTGCCCCAGCCACGTTAAACTGAATAAGTATGTTATAGCAGGAGGACTGCCGCCTTCAGACACTTTTCCCTTCCTCAAATACGTACAGCTGCGGCTTGTCTGGCCAGATCGAGCGCATGGACTATGTGGACTGACCTGGAAGACACCTCCTGCCAGGGCCTAGTGGACACAGGTTCCAACATCTCCCTGGTCTGTTCTGGAACGCTGCCCAAAACAAGCTGACACCAGCTAAGAGCTGAGCGGAGGGCTGAGAGGCAATCGTGCTCTGCATAGTCACAATCATGGAGGAGCAGGCACAGATGCAGGGGAAGAAGACGCTGCAGGTGATGGTTGCTGGTAAAGTGGTCTATCACCCGTTCTGGCTGGCCAAAACACATGCATCGTTGGGCTGGATCTGCCAGGGCTGCTGGTCTAGAGCGGACCAGAGACTAACGGAGCGGTTCACCAACATTTGGCTGGCTGGTTTCCGACTACAGGTATTCTGTTAAAGAATTTGCCACCATCCCCAGCCCACTGCATTGACTGACACAGAAGGAGCAAGCATTCCAGTGGAGTGAGGACTGCACTTCAGCCTTTGCTTGACTCAAGACCTGCAGTGACCGCTCATCCTAGACAGCAATGGCAGCAATATGGATCTCGGTGCAGTGTTGTCCCAGGAGGGAAAGCACGGTGAGCAGATCTTTGAGCTGTGCCTTCAGCCACCATGAGCCGCTGGCTGGTATCCTGGGGTATTGTCACTTCAGAGCACTACCTCTATGGGAGGCCGTTTCTTCTACGCACTGATCATGCTTATCTCACCTGGTTCCTCGACTTCAAAGAGCCGGAGGGGTAGCTGGTTCACTGGCTAGAGATTCTGCAGGAATACAACTTTTTCCACACCAATGCAGATGCTATGTCCCGATGGCCATGTGAGGAGGATAGGTGCTTGCATTGTCAGTGCATTGATGACCGGGACGCAGCATCTCCAGTGGTGGCAGCTCTGCGGGCCGCATCTCTGGGTCTCCAGGCTCCATCAGCAGCAGCAAGTGACGACAGCAGACAGGATTTCCTCGACCACCAGCGGCTTTGACGAGACCAGAGCCTGGACCCCGTCCTCTCCCAGGTTTGGGTGAGGGTGGGCCAATGGCCACCCTGGGCTGCAGTCTCAGCACTGGATTCTGAGACCCTCAACTCTCAGTAGCCCTGCCTCACCAGCCAGCAGTAGCCTGCAACAATACCAGGTGGGGCCCCCTATACAGCGTGTGGGCGAACGGTTATCCTGAGCCCCTTCCCCACCACCGACCAGGGGATCGCTACATCCTCGTGGCCATGGACTACGTCGATAAGTGGCCAGAGGTGTATGCAGTCCCCAACCAGAGTGCTGCCAACACCGCTGAGTGCCTGGCTAGAAGCTGGCATGTTCAGCGAGGTCTGCCAGCGGCTAGGCGTAAAAAAGACGCGGACTACACCATTGCATCCCAAGAGTGACGGACTAGAGGAATGTTTTAACTGCACTCTGGTCACCCAGTTCGCCATCTTGACCAGCTGTTGGGATTGGGACTCGCTTCTGCCCCTGGCCCTGTGGACGTACCAGACGGCAGTTCACAAAGTGCACTCCCGTAGATTCCTGTGGATTTAAGTGTTCAGGCCTCCCCATAGCCAGAGGTGGGCCTGGCTTGGACTACTTCTACAACCTGCATGAACATCTGCAGGAGATGCACAAGCTGGCCAGGCAAGCTCCTGCTGTCACTGGGGCTAGACAGAAGCAGGCTTATGGAACTGACTGGTGGGAGAAGACTTCGCAGGTATAGGTTTTTCAGTCCTCAGTGCAAGAAGACAGTTTCTCCTAAGCTGGCGAGCCAATGGGTCATTCCATGTACTGTTATTGAGAGACTTTCGGATGCTGTTTATAGGGTGCGGCTGGTCAGATGGAACTGGCTTGCACCCTACCAGCTTCGCCTACTTACTACCCCCACTTACTGGGGCGTTCTCAACAACAGCAACAGCTTCCCAAGCACTTGCAGGACTTTGTGCTAAATGCTTTGGGAAAACTAACATGCTAGACGGGGGTTGTGTCACATGCAAGGGGTAGCAAAGTGTCCGCATTACGTAGGTAAAAGGAGACTTTGAGTTATTCCCATCATGCTATGTGGTAAAATAGTTATTGTAGAACTGTTTAAGTGTTCAGTCTTCTGTTAGCATTGTATAGCATAAAATCCATCTCCCTGCTCTGTATCAGTGTTTCCTGCCTGTATGCTTTTCAAAATAAAAGGCTTGTAGCCAAAAGACACAACACTCACAATTGGTCTTTTTTGAAGAACCCACCAACAATATTTTTTCCTTTGTATTACCGATTATCTTGCATTGTCAATTCAAGCCACTTTTAAGAAAAGCATCTATCAAATAACTACATAGAATGTAACTGTAGGTAAAACAGCGAGTTGAGCAATAAGAGAAAGCTGAAAACTGTAATGAAGCCTTTTCAAATTAATGTGATTATGTTTGTGTCCACAGATAAAATTGAACATGAATATTCACATTCTGACTAGTATGTTCAATGTTGCATGTGTTGCACTAATGGGCAAGAATCTATACGCCTTTCAGGAATCACAAATTACTACGGTACGTTTTGTCTTCTCCTCTTTAAAAATAAGTTCTTGGTTTCACAAGTTTTTTTTTGTCATAACAACAGTTCTCCTTAGATCCTGTAATATGGTTCTTCCAGAATGTCTCTGGGTTTTCCAGGGAGCCCCACGAGCCAAAAAGTCTTAACCTTCTAGCGCATTTTCTAGAGTGCTATGTCCTTTTTGGGAAAAAAATGCGCTGTGAATTGAACATAGATGCGTAACTAGGTAGTGACTCCAGTGTAACTGCTCTGGGGCCCACAGTCACGAGGGCGGGGTTGGGCTTAGAAATATCTTTTACTGGGTTAAGGTTAGAATTTGCAGAGCTTTCAAATGTTCACCAATTGATATGTTGGAAAACACCATTGTTTAACATCTTAAGTACACATGACTGAATATTTTTAATGAATGAATATTTTACAGAATGTTTTTATTTCAGCATGCACTATACATTGTTCTTTTCAATTGATTAAGGGAGTATGTCATCACCTTTCCTTCACATGTCTTATTGATATGCCTCTTTTCTTTTCTTTGCAGTATGATATTAATATGACTTTAGGTGGGCTGATTGGTATCTTGGTGTTTGAATCTCTTCTTGCCATTTTCATAATATGTTATTTGTTGGTTGTACTGCCTCCAAGTGATTCAGAAGTAAGTATGTTTTATATCCATAACAAGTATTTCAGATGTGTCACTGTTTTATATGGCTGTATTGTTGTTATTTTCTAAATGACATACTGTAAGTATTGTTATGTTATGAAAAATACCCCTTCTGTCCATATATTAAGACATAAACGGATGGCTATTATGGTTGTTATTCTCCATACTATCTCAGTGCTATTTGATGTATAGCCTCAGTTATTCCCAATGTGACTCTGCATACTACTCTCATAGTACTCTGGTCATAGTGTAAAAAACGAGATCACACACCAATGTACTGTGAGTAAGCACAGGTCTGAAAGACTCATTTGAGCCGTACACAAGATACCTCTGCTATCTACCTGCCTACTCAATGTACATCTGTAGACTGCCAAATATATAGGAGTGTAATAACATATTTACAATTGCATATACATTTACATTAACATTTAGTCATTTAGCAGATGCTTTTATCCAAAGCGACGTACAAAGGAGAGAACAATCAAGCTACGAGCCATAGAGACCTAGTGTAACAATAAATACTATTTTTTAATAAATAAAAAAGTGCAGGAATGTAACTACTGTAAGTGCGAGTTAAGTACTAGTTATAGGAGATAGCATTAGAGGAAGGAAAAGGAGAGGTAGAAGAAGGAAAAGGAAGGGAGAGGAAGTGCAAGTTAGGAAAGGAGGTGCTCTCTGAAGAGTTAGGTCTTCAAGAGCTTCTTAACGGTAGAGAGGGTTGCCCCTGCTCTGGTAGTAGGCAGCTCGTTCCACCAACGTGGAACTACTAATGAGAATAGTATTAATGTCATGTGTATGAGTTGTTTGCAGAGACGTGCTTTCAGTCTTAGGGTTGTGTTTTATGTCTTCTCTCTATGTAGGACAGCCCTGTGCCAAAGACCGTCTCCAGCACCACCACTGACCCACTCTGTCCTACGGAGCCTGTAGTCTGTAGTACAGAGCCTAAATCTGGTCCACTTGAGGGGGAGACAGCGAACTGATCAAAAAGCTTATAAGCTGTATTAATATATTTCTCTAACAGTATTTGCATGATTGACATTATACAAAAGGCAATATTAAGCAGGGAGGTGCAAAACACAGTTGGCTGCTATCTCTCTTAAATCTATTTATGTTATGCATTGTGATACACATATCGTATGTATATGCCTGTAATGCCTAACATGAAGGGCAAAAGAAAAAGAAGAAGAAATAACCCAGTCAAATTGGCCGATTTTCTGTTTACTACGCATGCTATGACTCCAAAAAGTGCTTACTGCACAGACCCAGGCTCCAATTTTGCCAATATGGCTGACCAATTTTGGCTTAATTTCTTCAGAACGCACGTGCATGACCCCAAACTGGCCATCCTTTTTACAGTCATCGGTTAAAACCAGTGAGACTGTAGAGATTTTGTGTCATTTTTTCTCACATTGGCAGTTGGACTGAAAAATTGAAATATGACATATTAACAATAAATAAGAACAACTGACACCAAAAAAGTTGTTTTGTGCACACCACTCTGAAGTCTTTCATTTGATCTTGGAATTATATTATTGAGGAAACAGCCACTGGCTTGCACAAAATACGTATGATTATGGAGTCTAGATTCTCTCAACACAAATACTGTCCTTATCTTATTCTAATCACTAAATATATGGCAGAAGCATACGTATAAGGATCAGTTTGAGTGAGTTGTGGAGCATGATGAATTTATCCCCTCATCTTTAGACAGTTACAATATTACAAGACTCCTAAATGGAACCATCATCTGACTCTATAGCTTCCAGGGGAATACTAAGCCAAAGGCATAGAGTGCATAATGCTAATTGGCAATGAATATTTTATGAATCTTTGTACCATCAGTTTACTGTGTGCCTCATCTGCTGAAACACCATAATATGGCATGGAGAAATATGACATATATAATAACAATATGACAATACACAATATATATGTTGTGACATTGTACAATATGACATTGTTTTTTTTCTTAGAGCACAGGTCTACTACAGCACTAGTGGAAATCCTTATGTAGTGACGAGGCCATTCATTTCTCTTGAGTGATAAAAAAGTACTAAGTGAAGTTCTGTGCTCGTGTGCTCATTCACAGTCAGTTTACTGGTTACTTGTGAACATCCATAGAAAAGGAAGACGTATTCAGAAAGTAGTAGTTACGTACGTCACACCGAATGCCTGTCAGCAGATGGCAGCAGAGAGAGAGAGAGCTCCAGAGACTTTTGTGTTTGACCTCAGCTGGGACAGCTCCACCATCAAAGTCCATCATACTTTTTGATCATTATTAAGTGTTTAAGTAGATGGGGTGGGGTGGATGGATGAATGCTGTGTACATCTCACAATAACAATGATTTTGAATAAAATACTGATGAAAATACTGACCAACAAGTCACACTCTCTTGCCAGGACTTGCACCTGTAATATTCTACCAAAAGGATGAATGTCTTAATGTTACACCCCATAGAGTTGTGTTTTTTTCACAACACAAACACAGCAGATAAGAACAATACTAAAAATATATATACAACTACAGTATATATCACCTCAGTGATGGTTCAGCCCTAGACACATCTTCTCTTCCTCTCTCTGGACAGTACCATTTCCCCTGTACCTGGGTATGGCCAGTACGTTTACTCTTTGACTGATCCCATGTTTTGCATTGATAGTGGTAGCTTCCTTTGCAGTGTTGTTTCTTTGGGGGGCTGCCCTCTTGCCACTCACTCCTGATCCTCAAGAGCTGCTTTTCACTGCCTTGATTTTGAGAAGCTGGTGCTGGAGCTGATGAGGACTGGAGGTGTTGGTGCTGAGTCCTGACCCCGCTGCCAGTAGGTAAGGTCCAGTAGGTAAGGACAAACCATTGTAAGCAACCTACCCAGAATAGTGCTATGCCTCAGGCCAGTCATGTGCTGCTTGGGTGGATCTGGTGCCAGGTGCAGCTCCGCCAGTGTCTGTGTGTGCAGTAGAAAACACTGCTCTGGCCTAGTGACGTCGGCAAATCACCGCCTCACCCTCATGGTTTTCATCTTCCTGGAACTCCATAACTCGATGCCCATGTTGTACAAGTGCAGATTGGAGGTCCTTGGCCTTGGCGATTTACCAAATGGACATGCTGGGAAAGCTGTACTCCTTGAAGCAAGGAATCCCGATCAGTTCTCTTCTGCCGACTCTGCAACCTAGAGAACATTTTTAGAAGAGCATGTTTGTATGAATATAGAATGTGTTCATATCCAAGTGAAGGTATGGAACCAAAAAAATCCACTCACCAGGAGCACACCAAGTTGGCATGCTCCAGTATCTCCTTGCAGTCTTTAGTGAGCTGTTTGATGTGACAGTACATTGCACATTATATAGAAGATATGTTGCATATTATATTACACACGTATAAATTATCTTCTAACTGCTTGATGGCCAGGTGCAGAGCCTCTACAGAACTCTCCATGGCCCCAGCCTTCTTCAGACAGTTGAGTGAATATTTGGTAGGAGACTGGTCAGTAGAATGCAAACAGCAATACAACCTCAATGTCTCCACTATTTTGGAGGTTGACAAAGCAGTTATGGTACGGTTGAGGGCAAAAGCTCCTCTATCTGGGCCTGGCTGCTTATTATGCAACACAAGGATGCAACAGGTTGAGAATGCAACCATGTGTGGAACCAAATTAGCGTGTATAACTGCAAAATAAGAGTTAAAAGAGTAGTTTTTTTTTAAAAACTAGAAAATGGCATTGGGTATACTTACACAAAGCTAGTCTCACATTTACACAGACTTACATATTTTTTACTTTATCTTGTTTTTGTTTTTGTTGTTGCCTAAGTTCGTGTTTAAGAAGTAGAAGTAGTAAGCCTTTACAGTTATCCACAGAAAAACAAGAACATTAATCAAGGAAAATCAATCAACACAGCGAAAACAATTTCCAGATGGGTGGAAATGTTAATAATAGATCCACAATGTAGCCTCTGGGTAGTATTACTAGAAATCATCTTGTGTTAGGCTACATGTAGGTTACGTAGATTTGACACAGCCAATGAGATTTCGGCACCATTCTGACATAACCAGGAAGTATAGTATTCGGGTTGACACTGACACTGCTAGTTCGTGAACCAACGCGTGTAGAAACTGTAACATAGCATAACTTCGCTTTATTTTTCCAATAGTATAAACAGGATTTTCCAACAGTAACCCTGCATACAACCTACCAGACTAGTTTTCCCTGCAAAGCCGATATGTGTCAGTGTAAGAACTACTAAGCAAATTTTACTTCCTTTTGTTCCAATGTATGTAGCCTAACGGTGTCTTGATGGAAAAGGTTCGGAAAATTTTAGTGCATCTGTCTAGGGATAAGGATGTTCCGCAGTGCGCGCGGTTCGTACAGGTTAGTTGTGTGTTTGGTGTTAGTTCCTAATGTAGCTGCAGGCTACCTGTAGTCCTCCAAGTGTCAGACATTGTGTACCTGACAAAGCAGTCATGATCCTTTTGCTTTATTACAGAGCATCACTGGGCATTTTGCTCGCAACAGCCTCGACGACAATGTGAAAGTTAACTGCTCCCTCGAGAATAATCGCTTTATTTTATGTGACAATGAAAATGGAAGCCGGACGCAACTTAGGGTAATGTCTGATTAGTTGACCATATGGGCAAGATACAGTGGGAATCAGAGTTGAATATGAGCGATTGTGAATTCATTTTATCATCACAGAGGGCGCGATTCTGTCCATTCAAACATCTAACAGACACGGAGGCAGCTTCTCTTCCTGATGACGTACTAAGCCGTGGGGTGGACGTTGGAGTCGCCGTCCTTTTACAGTCAGCAAATCAGAAGTTGCTGTTGACCCGACGGGCGACCAGTCTCAGAATTTTCCCTAACACCTGGGTTCCACCCGGTATGATACTGATGTGTTATAGGAGTAAGATGTCTAAAATTATTGAAGGACGATAGAGTTCTGGTACTATCTCTAATCACATAACATTCATTCATTTTTGCAGGTGGTCATGTTGAACTAGATGAAACGGTAGGCTACTGTATTAAATTTCTCTACATTTATATGGGACTTATTAGCCTAGTCCACGTAAAAGAAACATATTGGTACTCCTTGTAGGTTAAATTTCATTAAGGAAAAGTAAGACCATAGAATTTTGTTTTGATTTCTTGCTAGTTACTGGATGCTGGACTGAGGGAATTGAGAGAAGAGACAGGACTTGAGCTGGATTCTAAGGATGTTTCCTCTCAGTTGCTTGGCCTGTGGGAGGTAAAGAAGAAACTGCACTGCACCTGTCTGCATTGGTCTTAAAGACCACAATGCATTCTCTCAGTTTAAAAAATCATTCCATTGTTGTATGCTATCACTGTTTCATTTCTCATTAGCATGCTTAAATTCATTGCTTTGCCCTTTTCCCTTTCCCTCTTGTGGGTGGGTGTATTTGCCATATGATGTGTCATGAGGTTAACTGTATTGTTTGTGAAGTCCTCATGCCCTGTACTGTCTGTATATGATCATGATTTTAAGAACAACAATTTTCAGATGACTGGAAACACAAAGAAATTAATGTGGGTATGCATTTATAAAATAGAGTGTCATTTACCAATAACTAATATTAACTTGCTAACATGCTAATCAGAAAGTAGATAGACATCTGCTTCCACTTTGTTTAAATCATCGGTTCCCAAACTGGGGTAGGCGTACCCCCAGGGGTACGCAAAGTGGGGTACACAGGGAGAAAATTAGATTTGCGTTTTCAAAGTGAAAAAGCCCATTACACTTTTTTAAACGGAACTATAAATAGACATGGAATCTAAAATAGTCCGAATAGCCAAGTTGCATTGCCAGAAATACTCATGTATACCCATATTCAGCGAAATAATGACACTGCCAAAAATAGCTACAGGTAGGTTAGAGACCTACCCTGACAGTGTTATAGGCTGAATATGTGCGCGGGGGGAGGGGGTGTGGCAGCGGCGGTTAGTGACCTACCCTGACAGTTTGAAGTGTTATATGCTGAATATGTGCGCGGGGGAGGGGGCGTGGCGGCGGTTACAAACATGGATACAAAACGGGGGGGTTACGTAGCTGGAGATCGAATGTCTGAAGGGACTGTAAAAAGTTTGGGAACCACTGGTTTAAATCATTTGATGTGTATCTTAACAGTCGGTGTACCCACCCATGTTGTCAAGAGGGCTTCCCAAGAGGCATCACATAGTCACCTACATGCTGTTGCACAGCTCACTCTCTCACGTCCAGCTTCAGGTAGGTATGGTGGACTTGGAGCAGATGTTTTATTTGCGTGAAATAGTTCACTGTAACACATACCAGAATTGAAAGCAACTATCGGTGCAATCAGTGAATGTTTTAGTTTTTTGCTGGAACTGTTCTCCAAATGATTTTGGTATTGATATTGCAAGAGCTATAATGATAATCCAAGTAGGCTGCTTGCTTGGTGAAGAGCACCGAAGCTGAATTAGATATGTAGTATGTAGTTGTACTTTTTCTTAAACAATGTTTCTAGACATAATTCTGAAGGCACGGTGAAAATACAATTATTCACACTTTAATGCAAATTGTGGGACCATTTCAAGCCTTTTAATAGATTTTTAATGTATTCTTTGCCCTGAAAATACACCAATTCATAAGAAACTTTATAACACTATACAATAACTGTATTCTATGTTCTGTGGGTATTAACTGTTATTCTTGAAACTGTATTAGAAGTACATGAAATTACCCAAACTTTTTTACTGAGTACATCTTACATCTGTCATGCATATTTCACATGCATCCATGTCATGAATATTTTACTTGATTCAGGACTAACTTAATGGTCTTCAACCAAACAATGAAACGAAGTAGTGTGTGTTTCAGTCACCATTTGTAAGATACTGAATCACCATTTATAAGATACTAAATCAGCATTTAAATTACACAGAATCACCATTTAAATGATACTGAATCACCATTTATAAGATACTGAATCACCATATATATGATAGGATCTTGAATTGCGAGTGAGTGGCTCAGTCCAGCTCTCTGGAATGCCTTTCTTTTAATCCCCAGGCATTCCTGAAACCAGAGCCTGCAGAAGTGAGTGGTTGTCTATGGGTGGACGCCAGCCTGGTCAAAGCCATAGTATCAGCAGTGGACGGTGAAGAGGACACTGTCCATTTGGCCACTAACTTGCCTCAGTCTGTCAGGTACAGTTGACCATATTCAATGCACTTGTGTAGTTGTGGTCTTTATGTTAAGTCGATAAAGTTTGAAATTGTCTTCTCAGATTCCACATCTTGAATGTACAAATCCATATACTATATACAACCATAGATTGTTATTACCAGTGTATATTGAGCATCAGCGCCATTGTCTAATATATGTAGTTCCTCTCTCAGATCCTCTGCACCACATGTGCCATCATAGTCTTAATGTCTTACAAATCATCACACAGTCTTTTTGTGCGTGTTCATTTTCCAGTGTCATGGAGGTCTCCTCCACGGGAGAACTGAGCGAGTCTGCCATGCCCGTATCTGTTCTCTGCAACCGAGCACCAGCCCAAGGCGAGGACGTGGAGCGTGTCAGCACTGGCACCAAGTTTGCCTTAGAGCTGTGGCTAAAGACCTTAGAGCCCCAGTGTTAAAAAAAACCTCTGATGAGTTGTTGATGCGTTATTTCTTTAAACAGCAGTCAAGCAGAAGTGTTTTTAAATGGCAGGGGGAATTTTTTTGAAAACACAATCAAGGAATACTAGAGTGTCCTCTCCAATGAGCGATGAAAATACATGCTGCCTTTGATATGCCACTAGCAAAAGACATATCAGTATTATCCTTTAGATTAGAAAATGTCTCTTGTAGCCACATGGTGGCAGTGTAAACACAGTTACCCAGCTGTATGTGACAATAAAGACCTCACCATTGAAACATGACTTGGAGTGATTGTTCTTCAAATTGTTTGAAAAGTTTATTTTAAGCCCATAAAAATATCAGCCCTGTTTCATATTGAATATGGTTGGGACTTGATTAATCGTTGAGTTTTAGTTAGTAATGGTTAATTGCATCTAGTAATTAACTAATTCCATCAGTGGTAGCTAAGGACAGGTAATTCTAAATAGAATTAAGGCACTGTGTATTTTGACTGGATTTTGTCTTTGCAGTTAATGATAGAGTTTAGACCTCCATGAGAAATGAAGAAATAAACAATATTCACCCCATGCCTCAAAAACCTAAACTCTTCACATTGCCCATTCCAGTGTGAGTCATACAAAAACTGTTTTAGTGGTAGAGTTCGCACAAATATACATAGCAGATAGGTTTCTAGGTCCATAAAACATAACTTGTCAAGGCATCCATAAAACTGGATTTATTTTCATTAATTTAAAATCCTGCCAAATTTTTTCAACACCTGTTGTCTGACATCTGTTGATTTAGTTAACTTAAATCAATCGTTTAATTTGATGTCCTTGTCAAAAGGTAATTTAGTGTAGTGACACATAGGAAGGTCAAACTCTTCCTTGCTTTCCAGCGTCATGTATTTTATATATAGTTATAAGTTGTGTTCTTTGTAATGGCTCACATGCCCCATTAGTGGAATTAATGAGACAGTATGAAGACATGCCCAAACACATAAAATGCAACTCTTAATGATTGTGTCCACCCCTTTATGACTTCACCCGGGCATACCAGTACCAGGCCTGTGCAGTACCATAAATTTGTCATTCTTTTAGTTCCCATTCATTTCCAGACAAATTTCTTTACAACAGTGCAGCCAACAAGCATATAATTTAACAAAACAACACTGACTTGATGACTTTAACTGTTATTGTGCTCTTAGCTTTCTTAATTATCACATCCAAAAGTCAGACTTACTCAGATGAAACAGTGAAAATAAGTATTTGTTGGTAATTCTTTTAACAGTGCTTGATAGTACAGTCAGTCCATGTTATTTTCTTATCATTATTACTATGTGTCCTAAACAAGTGTTCACGCCTATTTAGCCAGAAATTTTAATAAAGACATTCAGGTGGCCTTGCCTTGATCTTTTGTTTGTTCCTTTGAGATCAGATTAATTGAACCATTCAAAGTCACAATGAAGTATTAGTAAGCACCCTAAAAGCCTCATGTGTGGTAAAGGAGCTCAGCCTATTTATATTGGCACCAACTTTGTGCTTCAGAAGCCCTAGAAGTGTGCATGTGCCTGAGACTGCACCCATACATGATGGTTAAAGAAACAGCTAATAATTACAGTTAAATACATTTTACAATGTCAATTTTCACATCAGGGAATGATCTGCAATATACCAGTACAAATGTATCTGTTGTGACTTACACTTCACATTACATACATAGAATACATTGCATACTTTTTGACAGACACAAAATTAAACGATTGTTCTAAATTAACATTTTCATTGCAAAAAAGTTACTGAGAGGTTATGAGTTTCTTAACTGAATCAACAGGTGTCAGACAACAGATTTAAGACAATTTTGCAGGATTTCAAATTCATGAAATGAAATCCAGTTTTATTGATGCCTTGACAAGTTATGTTTCATGGACCTAGAAACCTATCTGTATAATTGTGAAGACTCCACCATTAAAACAGTTTTCCTATGACTCACACTGTAATGGGCAATGTGAAGAGTTTAGGTGTTTGAGCCATGGGGTGAATATTGCTTACTTTTCAATTTCTCATGGAGGTCTAAATGCATTTTAACTTTGAATGTCAATCTTTGAACATTCATTTAATCACACCAGGGTACAATCTGCAATATACCAATAAGAATTTATCTTTTGTTTGTTCCTTTGAGATCAGATTAATTAAACCATTCAAAGTCATGATGAAGTATTAGTAAGCACCCTAAAAGCGTCACGTGTGGTACAGGAGCTCAGCCTATTTATATTGGCACCAACTTTGTGCTTCAGAAGCCCTAGAAGTGTGTATGTGCCTGAGACTGCACCCATACATGATGGGATGGGTTAAAGAAACAGCTAATATTTACAGTTAAATACATTTTAACTTAAAATGTCATCCTTTGAACATTAATCAAATTAATTCAGGGTACAATCTGCAATATACCAAAAGGAATTTAACTGTTGTGACTATTACAAATCACATTACATACTACATATCTTAGAACACATATCACACACATAGCTCATAGAGTGGTTTGACATTAGGGCTGTTTTTCTGTAATATGTAATCTGAGATACCATTAAAAAGTAGATGAGTAAAAGAGATGGAAGTGCACTGAAAGTGAATTGGAGATGAAGAAGGGGTGGTAATACCAAGGTTTAACAAGAGCATAATGTCATTAGTCTAAATCAATACCCTTTAAAATAAAATGGTGAAATAAATGATTCTACATATCACTTGAGTCACACACGGATGTCTTATCACAGTAGTAGGGGGTGGTTATTTAATTAATCTTCAAATGTTATCAGATTCCACCCCGCCCAAACCTCACCTGCTAGTGTGAATGCATATGGTGTGTCCACCTGAAACACCTGTCCATAAGTGTGACTATACCCATTGCTTACAGGCAACACCTCTGGGTTTGCACGTGGACAGAGTTTAAAACGATATGCACTATACAAGGCTATACGGAAAATATATACTGTGTGGTTTACACTGGATTTAAATATTTGTAAGCGATACGATGCAAGAGACAGTGATATACCACTTATATTGGTGTTGTTGGTTCACCCTAAAGTCGTTATGATGCAAAGTTGTCATAAGAATGTATGTATTTATATCAAAGAAATCTAATGTTGTCAAAACATGTCTTAAGTTAGCATTGTTAGTCAAGATACAATGACTAACATAGTTTCCATTGATACATGATAATGTTCATTCATCCACCTTTTACCCCAGGACCAATCTACACATTCAATTACGCACATCAAGAATAGCAAGAATACTTAATTATCCTTCAGCTTTATTGAATAGATACACAAAATATACATAACACAATATATAGCATAACATTTCTAAGCCAATGCAACACATAATTTTTTTTTTTTTTTTAAGAATCCCATATTCAATGAAATGTACAATACACAATACAATACAATAATGAGATGAAAATGTTCTTTGATAAAACTTTTACAAAATTCAATATGTTTGTTTTTCTACATTTTGTGAGTCCAAAAATAAGTTGTACTTATTTTACAGTGATTGTTGTAATCAGACAGTACATTTTGATGATTCTTTAGTGGGGCTGTATTTTGTGGTTGAAACTTCTCATACCTCCTCAAACCTTCCTCTGTTAAAAGACAAAGTTGGTACAGCAGACCTATGAATGATCCATGTTAACAAGTTAAAAAAACTGCTTTTGTTTGTTTCTTTGTTTCATCTACATTGAAATTAATTGCAGAAAGAGCAGTTTGATATGTCTTCTACATTCACAGATTTATGATATAAAAGATATATAATAGGTCTGTTCTACCACATAATCTATCAAAAAACCCTTAAATGTACAAACCTGTAAGACAGACATCCTGGCCCTCACTGGGCACCGGGGTTCACCACGTACCTTCCACTTCTGTTCTTTGTAGGTTTATCATCCTGTTGAAAGTAAGATATTTAGGGAGTAGTAGTAGTAGTAGTAGTAGTAGTAGTAGTAGTAGTAATAATAATAATAATAATATCGCTGTTTCGGTTTGGAACTCCAGGGTCAACAAAGCAGTCTTTTGCAAATATCTGAATTTTTTTTTTTTTTCACGATCAAAGATGATACATTGCCGTCATGTAGATGCAAAACCAATTCAGCTATGCATCATGGATTGTACCGCCAAGGCTGTCCGCAAAAAATAATGACTGTATTTCATGTCATGCAAAATAGTGTTTTGGTCTTTGGGCTTCAGAGTAAAGAGCAGGTACAATTTCCATAAGGCTAGCACGTTTCCATGGTTACGTGACTTTGAAGAGCCACTTGAGCCGGGTTTTTTTTATATCTCCAGGTGTCCATTCATAGAACTTGGCCGAACCCATTACCATTAAAACTAATATCTATCAGGGGCTTGCTGACGCTGTACACAATCACACAATCCCATTCCAATTCCCAAGGGCTGTATCCTCACTATCTCAATAGGTGTTCTACTAATTTTGAGAAAGTACTTTTAAATTCAGCCCAAAATTCATAATCATCAGCCATTCTCATGGCATGAACCCAGAGCATCTTCTAACGGTTGGTAATGATGCTGGCTTTGCTGTTAAAGTGCACCTGCACAATCAGCATGGTCTCCACTCCCACACGGTTCACCTCACCTTTTCCCACCGACTCTGTGAGGACGGGGCATAAGCTAATGTGACGTGTATATATTCTTACCTGCACACAGTCAATGCAGTCTTTGTTCTGATAAATCAGGACTGGAGTTCGGCTAAAGCGAAATCCATTATCCATTGTATATCACGGAGAAGGAATTTTATAAACTTTTCAGAAGCAACTGCCTTGTACAAACCCAAACAGTTTTTTTCCCCTGTCAAACTTTTTTTCCCAAGGGGTGTGGTATGTTTTGGCTACTCTCAATTGTAGAAAATGTACATGAAATGCTTCATGCATCATTTCCGTCTCCTAGTGCATAGCATTTGTAGATTTGTCGTATTTATGGTGTTGGCATTTCAGCATGCCCCGTATTGTTCATGTGTGAGTTAATCAATGAGCAGCTGCTGTAACCGTCTCCCTACTAGAGGCTGGGATGGAGGGTAAATGAAGGCAGGCCAGTACCTCTGTGAGGGGGGTAGTGTTTCCCACGCCTCAGGTTTCCTAGTCAAAGAGGAAAGGGGGACAAAGAGGAGTCTATGAAAGCCGGGGGGACTTGAGAATGTCTGCAGTACAAGGCCAAACTGCACCAAAGCCACGTCTGTGCCCACAGCTTTTTCCAGTGGTGTGGACAGAGGCCACATGCACAGGACTGAAAGCCTTCTTGGAGATTACCTATGATTTTTATCAGTTTCATTGTCTCTATTTAGCTGGGGTTATTCACTGGGTTATTCTTCTGTGGTATTGGGGCTCTGTGCTCCTTACCCCTTGGCAATGTCTTTTCAGTACATTTTGAGAAAATAAAACATGTTATGTTCGCTCATAATGTCGTAGTCCTACACATATTAAATGAACTGGACTGAATTATGTGCTGGATAATGGATAATGGATTTAGCTTAAGTAGCAACAATTAATAATGCAGTCACTTTATGTCATAGTAAACGGTACTTTCAATGATTTCAGAGAGCTAATTTCGAACAAAACATACTGTTTACTCTTCAGGTATTGATAGAGTGTTACTCACATAGGGTTGTCCATTGGGTAGATCAATGGTGGTTTGAGTTGAATACATGGGGATGTCTGGGTTAAAAGGCATGTAGGGGGTAGGATCAGACACGCTCATGAAACTCCTCTCTCCATGCCGGCAACAACAGAAATACACCTGAAAAAAAAAAGATGAGGAAAGTAAAAGGCCTCTAGACAAGAGAAAATCTGTTTCATTTGTAGCGATGGAGACACATCCATCACTGTTCTGAACTGCTTTTTGGTAATTGTAAGGGCTAAGAAGTCAAGTTGAATTCAGTTGCATCTCAACTTGTATAGTCCAGGACTAGTTACATTAAGCTTACAGGATCAGGATGGAGATGTCTGTACAATACATAATGGTCAAGTCATTATGGCTCTAACTCTGTTCTTTATTTATTATTTTAAAAACATTTCTGGGGGTTGGCTTGAACTCTTCTGATGCAAAAGCTCTGGTAAAATACAGGATGTGGATGGTGGAGATGGTGGACTCACCAGGAGAATACAGAAGATCAGAAGGATCAGAAGAATCAATGCAGCCAAGACCAGGAGGGCAATGCCCCAGCCAGGAACCCCTCCTTCTGAGCGGTCTGCTAGAGCGCCGGACTGGGTTGTGACTGCTCTCGATGTAGGCCGTTGTGTGGTGGATGATGCTATATCATGAGGACTGCTTGTTGATGAGGTGGCCAAAGAAGTGGGTATGGGGGAGCTGTTGTGCGACATGGTTGGCCCATCGGTTCCCATCGATCCAGTAGGCAGGGTTGTTGTGTTGATGGTCTGGCCGGGTGACTTGCTTGTATTCATTGCTCCTGTTGTGGGTGTTGACTTGGTTGTTTCATTATTTGTGTCTGTATTTGATGAGATGTTGTGCTCTAGAACTGTAACCATGGTCCTGGGGTGACTTGCTGTATAACCTGTTGTTATAGTACTCTCATCTGAGGTACTTCTGGCATGCTTGGTTGGTTGTGAGAGATTAGTAGCATTTGCATTGCTTGTTTCTGGGTGTGCTGTCATGTTTGCCAAAGGTAGAACCGGAGAAGTTGTGCCATTAAATGAATTTACTGGACCTCCTATTGTTGTATTTGAAGGAGAAGTAAGGTTACTGGTTGTTTGTATTAGCACAGTTGTACTAAAATCCACCGAAGGCCTATTAGAGTCTTCCATATGTTGAGTTGTAAATGTATGATGAGGTTGAGATGTTGAGGGAAAATGTTGAAGATCTGTAGTGGTGGTTGAGATGTCGAGTGAGGCAGTATCAGCCCCAGCAGTAGATGAGGCAGCTACAGACATTGTGGCCATGGCCCTATGAGTGCTGTGGAGAACACTACTGGAGTGCTCCGTTCTACTTGAGACTGTTGTCATGGTATTGACTTCTGGAGGTGTGGTACGCAGCACAGCTGTAGTTGACGAGTGCTGAGGAGTGGTTGGGGCTGAAGCTGGTGCAGGTGGAAGAACTAGATGACAAAAGGAGTTTGGTGTTTAATCATTTATTTGATTTATTAGAATACTGTAAGAAAAAAAAATGGAAAATATACTTTACCGTCAGTAAAATTTTCTTGTAGATCAAGCATGGATGTATTTACCCTATTAAGGATATTTATGATTACTGCTCGATCTATTTGGGCCGTTCCAAACTGTGCTGTTGAATTCGCAATAACTGATCCATTGCTGTAAAATATAGAAAAATCCAGGCCAGTTGGACATCTCAAATTCAGATAGGGACATGGATGAAATTTACATTATTTCTCATTTAGAATAATATCTGTGTGTTGTTGGAGCATTTTGTTATTGGACCATTCAATGTGTGCAAACTTATGTCCACACCCAGTGGAACTCTCACCTGAAAGTCATTTGTGTTATTCCTTGGTAATTACGGACATTCTCTAACTGAAAGAGAGCCCAGTGACATGTTAATTCACATTTGTCATACTCTCCTTACTTGTATGCTTGTAACTTACTTTCCTTACTTGTATAAAGTATGTGCAGATGTCGCCTACACCAAGAAAGGACAAGGAGCCTTTGATCAGTTTTATAGCTGTTCAAAACTCTGGTACCTGTCTCTGTTATAGTCAGTATACATGTACAGTTGAAGTGGATGCTGAGCCCCACGGTTTTTGATAGTCTTTAGGTACTCTGCACCAAATGACAAGAATAGGAGTATGAACCTGGTTTGATCCCAGAGGTCAGTTCAAATGTGTCCTGGACCTGGCCCAGTCACAAGCCTTTGGCGAGTATACTGTAAAAAGAGTACCCCTCAAACTAGAAATTTAAAAATACTAAAGCACTGTTGATATACAACTTTAAATCTACAGATAAGTCCCATGCTTCATACGCTTTCACACTGCAACTAGGCTTGAGACTAGCTAGACAGACTTCTGTGATGGGATGCAGAGAATGTGCTCAGATAACTCTTAGATTTGGTACAACATGGAGAAACTCTTCTCACAACAAATGGGAAACATTTAAATCACTAAAATACTGTTAGGAATCATTGATATTTATATGTACGGTTATATTCTGATGTTCTTCCAGATAAACATAAGCAGGAATTATGACAAATGTGTGAACTTTGACAGCTGTGCCTGTGCCATATTTATGACAATCACATAATGAGAACTACATTTCAGTCAGTTCACAAAACATGGCTCTTACCAATGTTTCAACTTCCCTCCGGAGTGTTTTATAGTCTGATGAGGTTGGATCTTTGAGAGTGTCATTGTAAAATCGGTTAGTTATTTTAATGCTAATTAAGTAGGTGGTGACAGGGGATGAGGTTGCAGTGCTGTCACCTACAGCCAACGAAGGAGGGGGGCCAACATCTGCATTGTGAACTCCTGTGGATAAAAGCTCAGACTGATAACTGTATTCAATTCAGTTCACACTTTTTGTTGTTTGGCTTGTTTCTCTTTCATGTATGGAGGATAAGTTAAGTTAATTATTTCGAATTCATTAACATGTGAAACAAAACTTTTCTTCTCTGTTTTACCTTTTCAACAAAAATGGTGAGACCACCATGATTAAATGTACAACACAATATTATAATACAATTTCTGAACTTTGGATGCTAAGGAAAGGGGTCCTTGGAAATGTATCATGTTATGTTTAATGTGTCTAGAATGAGAGAGCTGCTGTACAAAAGAACACAGATGAATCACTGTTTCAAATAGAAATGAATTACTGTAAAAGTCTACTTGTGTTTTCAATAGATTACAAATATAATAAAAACGTAAATGCATTGGTTTTAAATTGATCTTTTTTTTTACAAATACAAAGCGTTCTCTTACCTGAGAGTATTAAAATAAGGAAAACGAGTTTAGTGCCCAAATGAAAAGTTCCAGGCATCATAGTGTAATCCATATCAACGAAAGAATTCTCCATAAATATGCATGTTACATAAGGAAAACGTTATAAGTGTGGCGGGTGAAATTAATCGTGTGCTCTGCAGTAGAAAAGGAGTTGGTCTTTTATCACCAAGATAACTGCAGGTGCAACCTAAAAGGTGGGGCCGAGATGATGCATGATGCGTCACGATTCCATTCCAGATACGTTGACAGCACTAAAAGATTAGACATGTGTAACAACAAATACCGTGTAGGGCTATATGTCTATTCTTTAGTGAAAAATAGTAGATTACACAGTCTCCAGTTATTTCTGGTTTACATCTCAAGGTTCAGCGTTTATATTAATTCGGACTACGCTATTACCCCATCTGGAAAAAAACTCTCAGCATCAAACGAACACTGCGTGCACTTTTTACTCGTGAGATTAATTTCGCCTGTTTCACGGAAGTTTTTAATTAAAGGTAATCTATCTACATTGAGAAACATTTGACTGAGAGGAATGCCTACAAATGGTATGATCATTGATGGTATGATGCTTTATTTATTATCCATTATTATTTTTTTTTTAGCTGTACGTGCATTGGTCTTAAGCTCCTCTATCACCTTAATTAATAATATATTTGAAATTAACACAAATCTTTACACGAGCATTTATATTACACAGGCTAAATCTACTTCGGATTTATGTGCAGACCACTTCGAGACAAAAGTCGAGCTCCCTCATGTGGCAGTACAAAAACACGCTCTAAGCAAATCTGTATCTTTTGGTCTAAAACCATGCCTACAAATACACTTAAAGATGTTTACGTATTCCCTCATTGGAATTTGCTCACCGTTAGCAACCGTGCAATTGCTTTATCCATGTGCCAGCACTATTTTCGAAGGCTGTGTGAATTTTTGTGGCAATGCTTTCTATTTTGTATGTGAATTATGCTGTATTTTCTACTGAAAAGGTTACCTTACCTTACCCTACCTAACCGCACAAAACTCAAACTCTTGTGTTTTAAAACTACCACCACTGTTAACTATGTTTGTAAATATTGAAATATTTTATCTTCTTGAATTTGACACATTGACCAGGTTTTAAAATGTGTATCTTCCACTTTACATTCTCTCTCCAGTAGAGGGAAGCATTGCATGCGAGTTGGATTCAGGAGTGAGCACCCAAGCAGCTGATGCAAAACACCTGTGGGCCTGCTATCCTTTGAAATGGCTGGTTACTCTTTAACAGTTTGTTTCTCTTCCATATAAATATTTTTCAAATAGTTTGAAACAATTGAGATCACATGTTTGTGCTTAGCCAATGTTAAAAGGAAGGGTGATGAGTAGTAGATTAACACAACGTATGTTTTCAATCTGAATACATTTATATATTTAGTCTCATCACATCACATACACAAAGACATACTTGAGCATGGCCACCGTTATCCTTTTTACCACCATGACTTTTTAATAGTGGACCCCACCTGTTATAGGCTCAAGGAGATGATGTCATGTCTTGTGCATGTCTTGCTGGCAATGACCTTGCCAGCTGCTCCAGTGGAGTGTAGTGAAACAGATGCAGGATAATTACCATGTCAGAATCGCTCTTGGGTGTGTTAGGGCGCCCTAGAGTGCCTACACTTCACAATTCAAAACTCTGGTCACACTAAACTACTCTGCATTTAACATCAGCAGTGGAAACAGACACAGGCTACATCCCTTCTCTCTTCACACACATGCATTTGGTCATTTTATTTGGATCTACAAAACCACTATCCAAACAGTGTTTGAAGCCAGATAAGCCTACAAGACTCCATATTGTGCAATATTGAACGCATGATTCTTTAACCTTAACTGATCATAAAAGTGGAAGGGCTTCAAACTGAAAAGAAATAGTTTATCATGAGCCATATGAGGCGATTTACTGTTACATGAATTCAGAATGAAAATGGTTCTTTTAATCAGTCTACCAGACAACTGGTACCAGAAAAACGATGCAACAAGTGTAATACTATGATTTTTTTTTTTTTTTTTTTACAGTCATTGGCCTAACCAATAACAAATAACTTTATTGCGTCACTTCCGAGTGAAAGCGCAAATCAAATCAAGATGGCGGCTCCCTTAGAGTTATTTAGCTGGAAAGGCAGTTGGGGATTGCCTTCTGTCAACACCGAATGCCTAATCGTGCTGGTAATATCAAAATGCTTTTGACTCAATTACGGTCCTTTACATTTTGCGGGTGTGTTTGCTTGCAGAACACAGCTGTTGCATGTCCAGCTAAAACCACTTTATGGGTCGCTGTAACGTTAGCCACGGGGAAGGGAGCAAGCTAACGTGTACTACATATGCGTAGATTTGACCACGGATGTTGATTTAATAGTTTCACGTTCTATTGTTTTAATGCAACTCAGACAGGTAGGAATGTATCCCAACAGCTGCTCCACTTAGTGCTGTCGGCAGATTCGTCTGTGCTGAAAATGTTTATTTAATTTCATCGAACTGACTGACTGGCCAGTTAGGAGGTTGTCAGTCTGCTACTTTATCATTAAACTGAGCCTAGCTTTCATAGCTAACAGTGATCAGAAAGTTGTATTGACACTGTCATGGAAAAGGCTAGAAAGGGAGATAAGATCTTCCATTGCTTTAGCATTCCAAAAAGTATGTCCTCATTCGTTATTTCAATGCCTCTTGCAACGGTCAGTATAATGTTAGTTAGCTGCCATCTCTTTCCCCTCCGTAAATGGGCAATGTTTTTGGGTGGTTAGAGTTTCGCATTATGAACTGTGTTTCGACATGCTAGTTTTGCTGTTTGGGTAAAGGTTATGGTCGTCAGGATGTGCCAGCCAGGTCAGTTCTAATAATGTTGTACGAAAGTAGAAACTGTGATGTCAGAAATGAAATCGGCAAACAGCCTAGATTGGAGTATCACTAAACGTTTCTCCTTCTCAGCAACACAAGTGGAAAACTCCAATTGAATTGGGAATAACAAGGTGTTTTTTGTTATGCCACTGAAAACATATGCTCAGGGCTAAGGCAATGACTTGTTCACGAAGGCTAAGATTCATCAGGAAATCTCTGAATTAATTTCCTATTCAAGTTTTCATTTCTATGGCAGCTGTAACCTATTATCAGCCTGTTGTGCTAAAATTTATGACAGACCATTTTCCTTACTTTCCAATTATCTCTCTGTGTGATGTCATGATATCATTATTTCTCTGTGCTTGCTTTTTACGTCCCTATGCATTTCTGTCTTGTTTTTATGGCTGGTCTGTCAAGTCATTAATGATGAATCATATGGTGGATTATATGATGCTCAGAAGGTGGAAAGGAAAGTTGAGGACTGTCAGGCCCTATTTCCTCCACAGCTTCGTGAAACAGTTAAGGCAGTCTTTGAGCTTGTGTCCTTTGGTTAGGCTCTGATATTCCCACTATGACTGGCTCCTGTTTCCCCTCCTCGCGGTTAGGAAAATGCATGTCTAATGCTCCTGCTGTTTTACCTATCCTGTGTGGTCTCCATAACCACAAACCAACTACTGAACTGGAAGCATTTAGTGACACATCATTATAGTCCTGGCTCAGCCTTTTGGAAATTTCATTCAGAATATTCTGGAACATTTTAATAAGCTACTTCTTTTCTGACGTCCAGTTGTCTGTTCTTCCGCGTACATGTGCATTATGCATAGATGGTGTTTAACAGATTAGCTTCTTGGTTCACTCCTTTCTCTGTGAAGTTGGTACAGCAACCTTCCAGGAAGTTTATTAACCACAGGCAGTTTATAGTGATGCTCAGTGATCTCCTGTCTACCTTAACGCACACTCACTAGCAAGTCATTCATTAGAGATGTAGTGAATCTAGCCCAAAGAAAAAGCCAATTAACCATGCTGAGTAAGAAGCCTGTCTCTCCCTCAGGGTGTCTGTTCCACTGTGGTTTTGTGCTCTCTGGTATGCATTTAAATTGAGTCAATGGAACGGTATTACAACCAGCTGTGTGTGTTCACAGGAAAGTGGTTAGTTTGAAACAGTCAAAAGATGAATATAAGACGATGCGGGAGGGTGTAGTGGGGGCTGGCAGTAGTCTGAGCCTGTTCTGATTTCATGGCCCTGGAAAGAAATGATGTCATTTATGAGTTACATACTATACTAACTTACAGCTATCCTGTTGATGGAGTGTATCTTTAGCGAAAAATAAATCAAAGATTGAAGTTCAAAGTAGAGGACAAGATGCACACTGTAGAGGATGCAAAGAGTGGAGTCTAGAAGATCTTCACTAACATGGCACTTTTGCTTCATGGAAGACTCATATGCGGTTTTGATTGATTACATTTAATTTGTACATGGTTTTGGTTCAATATCATGCTAATTCATGGGCCAATACAGTGCAGCAGTGCTTATTTAAGTGATCACACTGTGTGAGTGCTTTGGATGTACACTACAGACATTCCCCGCAGTTGTGAGAAGCTAAAGCCTCAGTCTACTTTCTTGGCATAGGCCACCATGCCTCCCTGCCATTTTCTTCCGACTTCTACCATAATCCAATGTAAGATCCTGCATCTGTGGTTCTTCCTGCAAACTCTAGCACTTTTCCCAAGGTAAAGCCTAATGGAAATGTCCATTTATTGGACACCAGTGTGAACTTTTAATGCTGTTTCATTGCTAGCTCTCTTTGTGCCAAATGCTTTTGGTTTACCTTGGACAGGCTGCAGTCTCTTTCACTCTTTCCCCTCTCTCTTAGCATACTAACAGCCTTTTACACAGCAGACTGGTCAGGGCAACGAAAATCCAACAAATGTGTTGCTACAGAACTACAAGACAGATGCCTATTGCTAAGGCATCTGGACTAGGCCTAATTTTTTTTTAAACATTTTTATTAATGCAGCAATAAAAAAACTGCAAACATGGCTCTGGCTTGTCTGCCTGTTGTAAACAGAATAATATCCCACATTTACTGTAATTTACTATTCTGCTGTCTAATAAATACGGAGACACTCATTTCAGCCCATGTTCCTTTATTATTGTAATATATATATATGGTTATTAAGGTATGGCAAAAATATGTTTAAATGTGTTTTTTTTTTCTATTGTTTATCCACCTCTGCAGCTAAAACATTTCTCCCATCAGTCTGTAGTGTGATGACCTTGTAGATTCCTCAGATTAGATGCTTCATCCATCATAACTTTAGGATGCATTTATGGTCATTACAATACTAAAATATCTACAGCCATTAAAATAGTGTATTATCTCTTACATTCAGTCTGCCTGGACCTTCCTTCCATTCCATAAAATTACAATTTGTTAAAGCAAATTTGTGTTTCTTTCTAGCAGTTTTCAGATGCGTCACCAGTTTGTCTCAAAGAAAGACACGGTAATGTGTTCAGAACAAAGAGGGCCCTTCAAGAAGATGCATTATGGCCTGTTATTATTTCATGACTTGGGATAGATGAATGGTTTATGTTCACTGAAGCTTGTCTGTGGCATAATTTGCCATAATATATTGTCATCTGTATTACCTCCTCCTTTAAAAGTTTTAGGAGCACCTTGTCCAAGGGCAATTGTGGCTGGCTATGTAGATTTAGCCTATCGACAGTCTGAGAGTGTAGCCACTCTTCTGCTCTCCTGACCTGCTCCTAGTCTCTTAAGCCACCCAGATGCGCGGGCTTTGTGCATCAGGCCACAGGACATGGTAATTGCTCTGTGATCTCGCAAATACAGGATTAGCTTTGCCTGTTGAGCAACTCTGTGTGGGAGGTCTCTGTATGAGTTATGTGCAGATCATTTTGTTTTGGCTTTCCGGCAAGCCTGGAAGAGTCCTGTGGGTTTCAGACACATTCAGTATTAGCAATGTTATAGCAAGGTTTTCTCATCAGTTGTACGTTAATACATTGATTTATTCGCTCCCGTGAAGCTTATGACAGTTTAAGGATTGAATGAATTTAGTGAACTGAATAGAACATCCAACTATTCTAACTGTAGTAGCGCTCAGATGCAAAGAGCAGACAAAGTGAAGAATGTCGCTGTTGTATCAACATGATGGAATAAGTTCTAGTTTCCATGAAGTCAGGCAACCCATTCCATCTGCATGTACAGTCTGGCCTGACGCTGCAGGTGTGCCAAACAAACCAACTTCAGGTTTCTCTTCCCGTACAACAAAAGTATAAAGATGCCATCCATTTTGACTCAGGTTTTTATGAGGTAGGCAAGTCAGCTGAATTGAAGCTGCGTTTGCGTAATTTTCTCCCCAGCCATGCCTAATTAGAGTTCACTCCTGATATGGGGTAGTAACGCAGGCTAGTAGGCCTCCCCCCCCCCTCCCCCTGTACTACATTGTGCTGTATTTTAGTGTTTGTGATTTTTTTTTTCTCTCACTTTCTCATGCCAGATTTGACCAACCTTGCAGATGAGTAGCCTAGTCAAAGTTCAGGAGGAAAGCGCTGTTCCTCTTTACCTCATTTCTGTCCACACAGTTCCCTTTCCAATCCCCCCCCCCCCCCCCCATTCCTGTTCCGCTTTGAGGTTCTACTGCGCTCCATTCTGCTCTGGGTCCCTTCCTCCGCCCTCATAACTGTCTTCCAAACACTGTCATTTTTTCCATTGACAAAACCTTGGCTTGGCTTCCCATGCCTCATCCCCCCTCTAAGCTCTCACATCTGCTGGCATTAGTCAGTGGGAGGAGGGCCAAATGGCACCTCGCAGGGCAGAGTCCCTATCTGCAGGGAGGAACATGTTTGATTTTTTTGCTCGCAGGCTTATGCTTTTTTTGAGCCTTTTGACATGCTTTAAGTGAACAACTGAAGGGAGCTTACTCCAGAAGGCGTCTGCTCTGTCAATTTTTTTTTAATGGAAAACCCACTGACTGAAATAACTGTCAGCAACAGAGTCCAATTTTAAGTTTTATTAGGAGTAAAATCTTAGGCGATGGTCATTCATTTTTTGTGTAGGCTAATCATGCTTCAAACAACCTGAAGGGCACCTCTGTTTTGTTATATTGAGTTTTGTCAGCATAGCCTTGTTTTTAATTAGAAACCATCTGCTTCAATATTTGCCCTCTACCATGGTGCTCTGACCTTTCGTTTGTGTATTTTGTGACGGCCTCAGCTACTGAGGTGAATCTGGCACTTATTCACCAGAGGTTGACATTGTATATGTACATGAACCTCCCCCTCTTGTGTCTCTCTGTTTTTGTGTCAGTGAGTGAAAAAAGGTCAATCCCACATGACTATTACCCCACTCTCCTCTACTGCTTTTTCAGCATGGGGTGTCTCCCCCGGCCCCCAAAAAAATTCGAGCCGGCTCCCTTAAGGCTAGTGTTCAACTATACACACATTTTCCTTATTTAAAAAAAAAACAGAAGCCTTAACTGCTGGAAATTATTTTGAAGACCTGCAGTTTTACAAGCTTCACTGAAGAAATACTTCATGGCCTGTCAAAAAGTTTCCTGCTCTGAAAAAGAGGCCGTCAGTGGAAACTCCTGTGTGAGTTTTTCTGTCTGTGTTAGGGCTGAGGGGAATCGGCGAGCCGTCTGTACCGCCACCGCCTGCTCTTTCCCTGCATGTCCGACACCCAGGTGTGTGTAGCATGTTGGTTTCCTGAAGTCCCTGTATTTTTTTTCACTGGTTGTTCGGTGTCTCGCTGTGCTTTAAGCCACAGCTTATCGTGAGTGAGGTGTTAACGTTTTGGCATGCCAGTGGAGGCATTCCTGGCACTCCTGGCTCAGTTCCCCTGTGCTTTGGCCTGGTTTTGATTTAAGCACATGGAAGCGTGCCTGGCATGGAAGACCATTGATGTACTGGCTGTAACAACCCACAGTTAGGATGGCAGGACTAAACAAATGTCTTTCAAATGTCACTCATCTCACTCCTCCCTTGTTGTTTTTTCGCTTCTCTTTCCTTCTCTCTTGCTTTCATCTCTCAGGCTTATGCAAGGTTTGCAGGAGTACCCCTCAAACTTCACAAGACTGCCAACCCTTGGGGAAGTCCTACAGGTAAAGATGGCATTAAAGGTTTTTCTAAGCCTATACATGGACCCCATCACTTGTTGAAATGGATTTGTACAAAAACATTCCAAGCATATCTTCATAGTATTGATCACCTCACTTGTTATGGGCTCTGCATGAGAAGATGCTCCCCACAGTTTTCAGTTTGTGAAACAGCCAAGTTACACTGGGAGTGTGTATTGGGAGTTGGTAATATGCTGTGGCACATATGACGAGCTCAAGTCCCTTTAGTCCCATTTGATTTGATTGGATCCAAGTCACCCAGCATTGTGAGTTCACAGATAGGATAGAACTAGGGCCTAATGTAGAATTGGGAAATGCCAAAGTAAGTATCATGCCTGGTCTCTTCCTCCAGGTACTCTTCCAGCGTTGAAGACTGGAGAGGATGGAAGCTTTTCGCAGCCCAGTAAGATCATCATTGAATTCAGGAAACAGGTGAACTGCCTCTCTTATATACTTGCCACAAATCCTGTCTTTCCCCAGAGTAGGAAAGCAAAAGGTGACCAGGAAGTGGTAAATCAACACATAAAAATCAGTACAAATGGGAACATAATGTTGTTCATAAGTTAAGTTTTTCATAATAAGTTGCGTATTAGGTGTGACGGACTATCATCACTACAGTTGAGTGTGCTCATATCAATATGCCTGGCTCTGTGGTGTCGGTCAGACAAGCGGGTTACTGCCCCAGAGACTTGTGTACGAGGCCACTGGAGGTGACTGCTTTTCCCTGTAATTGGTGTCAGAAGTGGGATGATCGTGAAGCCATTGGTTGTGCGCCTAGTGTGTTGCACTGTAGCAGAGACCCCTGGGATGTGTGAACTCTTGTCTGAGGAACCACAGTGATTGGCACTAGAACTGGGATTCATAGGATGCAGAAACACGGTGTAGGAGATGCGCAAGGGATGCCGGTGGGGTGACTGCAATCACTACATAAGAGATTTTACACACCTTGAACACAAGGCTTCCCTTGTTGCCGTATTGTAACAGTTTTAACTAGGTCTAAACTACTAGTCAGAGTCATTACAAAGGACTCAAATTAAATTTACACCATTACCCTTCCAGTACAGTGCTTAAATTGAACCCCTTTTGGACTGGGATGAAGGAATAGTTCTTAATTTTCTTAAACAGCAAAATTCAGCAAGAGTCAGACTCAATATTCAATGGATATATTCAACAAAAAAATTATACAATGCAGTATTTCAACAAATATAATACAAGGCAGTATTCAAAGAATGGCAATACAAGTTGGTGTGGGATAAAGTTCCATTGAGATGAAGCCAGGGGGTAAGAGAGAGTATGGGTATGAGAGTGGTTGTGGACGATTGCAGCCAGGTGAGTGTGATGAGACCAAACGGTCACAGTTCAGGTGGTCCGGGAATTAGTCTCTGATTAGAACAAACGGTAACAGTTCAGGTGGTCTGGGAATTAGCCTCTGATTAGGTTAAGGTGTGTGCAGCATGGGGAATACATTTCAGTTATACAACACAAACATTTCCTTCAAAGTGTAACAAAATATAGCCCACTGGCGCATACAAACATTTCCTTCAAAAGTTAAACAAAACAAACCATACCCGTTAACGTGGTCAACAGGGCAAACATTCTTTCCTATACGGCATAAAACTAAATAGTCGTTCGTAAAACCAAAGCAAATTTCAAGGGTGAAGAGTGAAGTTCGACCAGTCTGGAGTCAGTAACAGTAGCCTAAGTAACAGTAGTTAATCTTGCCGCTCGGCGAAACTAGGAGGATTTGCACCGGGGCCGTGTGGTTTCCAAGTTCCTAGAGTAAGAGTTGCTATTGTGAGGTTCACTTTTCCTGTGTTTGCCGCTCGGCGAAACTACAAAATATTCACGGCAGAGGCCACAACAATACTAAATGAAACCAATAGCCTACTGTCTTTTCTCTCTTCTTCCTTCCACACGCAGCTGGTTAGCAGGATGATCTGGTATGAAACTGGCGTTTTTTTCTCTGCACTGCGCTCTCGTCCTTCCACTTCTCTCTTCTCTTCCGAATACCAAAGGCAGGTATATTTTTTTAAAGACCCGCGGCTGGTTAATTAGCTGCACGCTATTGTAAAAGGGGGGCGTGTCCGATTGATTTGCGAACTCTTGGTGCGTCTCCTTTACAGGAGCGTCACAGTATATGAACACATGCTGCCAGGGTTAAGCCTCAGACACACCAAACCGACATCTAAGAACTAGCAGTGACGAAGGCCTAGTGTCTGGGTCAAAAAGTCGCACTTATACACACTGGAAAGTTCTGCCCCTACATGAGTGGAAATAACTCCCCATGCCAGCAGATTTCCATTTTCACAGCACTCTCTCTCACAACAGACGGTTTTGTAATGTACCTACTTCTAATCGAGAATATGTCTGATAAGAAGTAGCAAATGGCACGGGTGTTGTCAGCCCAGCATTCGCAATCAGAGTGATCTCTGTTGATTCAACATGCTCAATTGGCCCGAAAAGCAGGGGTGGGAATAGTGCCAACGGTTTGGGATGCACTAGGGCCACATACACTCACCGACGGCCAGACATTGGCGTACGGCCGACTGCCAGCCTGGTGTGTCATGGGCTTTATATGCATAACATCCTCTGGAATGGACAAATCTGTTTAGATACCTTTGACATCTGACATCTGAACAAGCAAAAAATGTTTAATTATGTTAATTTTCTGCCATTCCCCTTCAAGCTATAGAAGATACTGAACTAAACCAAATGTTTAAGTTTGGAGATAATGCATCAGCCTCTTTATGGAGTGGCATGGGCCTAAACATTTCAAAGAGAACTTCAGCATTGGCATCCAAGTTTCTCTCATAAGGTCTGAACCATCGGACCACCTGAAGGACATACTGTTCACCGTCGCCCCTAGAGGACATACTGCTCACTGTCGCCCCTAGCACCATCTGCCATCAGGTCCTATCCCGTGACCCAGCTGGAAGTCATGAGCAGCCATAGTTACTGTCCTTGTACTTTAGTTGAGTTGTGGGTTTTGGTGTGTAAAACCACAGTGAAGATTGATAAAGGCCTTTGAAGTGATGGAAAAATGTCTGATGAAATCATCTCCATCTCAAAGGGTTGGGTAGAGGTAGGGAGGGGTCCAGGCTTGTCTATGTCTGGAACAAAAGAGACATGGTCCCCACAACTCACACACACACACTCGCACACACACTCAGACACGTACACACAGACACACTCAGACACTTGGACTGTCTGGCAGGCATCAAACATTTTTCATTTCACTGTCAGTTCTTCCATGTCGTTAAACGTAGACAAACCTTCGAGGACACCGCATAATGACCACCTTCTCCTGAGTTTGCAACTGCAGGGGTCCATCCTTCCAACATGTCATCATCTTCAGGATGTTTTGATGTGGAAAATAGTTGGCTGACCTTCTTGAATTGTCATACCAATCCACATTTTACACCGTTAACAAGTTTTGGCAGTATCTTTTCCCAAGAGAGGAGAGGTGGACTTCCTTCTGGGCTTACCATCTGCAGAACTGGGTTGAATTTTCATTTTTTTTATTAACCATTGTTTTTATGATTCATTACATGCTGGGGACACGGCGTTGGCAAATTAAAGGGTGTTGTTAAGTCCACTGACCTTGTTAGACTGTTGTGTAATGGTGCCGTCCCACTGATTTGGGATTAGGAGGGAAAAATGCAATAAAAGCAGCCTGGAACCATATTATTGTGTTTTTCTTTTCACTTCATTCACTTATGTGTTTTGGGCAGTGTTGAGGAATTCAGTCCTGGTACAGTGAGGTACAATCCAGCCGAGTTGGTTTGCTGTTACTGCACAAAATCACCTGCAATTAAAATTGTGAAATTTAACTTCCTGCATTGCTCCATTGGTAGACCATAGCTCATGAATTGCCAAGGTCATGGGGTCAACTCCCATGGAGTGCATATGAAGATAAATTAATGCCATCATGGTACCATTCATGAGTTCTGAATAAAAAGTCTCGTAAACGACTTACTGTAAAGATTTAAATGGCAATTATTACTGCCCATCAAAGTGTACCCTTAGTGAAGGATAACAACAGTGTATTGTTTTTGCTGTTGTAGAAGTACAATGCAGACTTTGACCTATCAGCAAAAGAGGGAGCAGACACCCTGGCTTTCATATCTCTGGTGGAGGAGAAGCTGATGCCTGCACTGGTCAGTCTCTCTCTCTTTCTCTTTCTCTCTTTTTCTCTTTCTGTGTGGAGTGTTGACTAAATATGATAAAACATGTTGCAAATTCTGTTCAATTCAATTGTATTTATATTGCACCAAAACAATAAAATTGTCTCAAGGCGCTTTCCATAGCCCAGGGCCTGAACACCCCTGGCGCAAACACAAAGGCATATCTCTGCAGACATGTGGTTAGAGAGCCTCCCCTCCTCAAGTCTGACACCATTCATTTCACCACCACCGTGAGAGCAAACCTCCACAGACATGAGTCTCCAGGAGGGGAACCCTATTCACCATCCCCCACTCTTCAATCTCAATTTATCTCAAATAACTCAAAGATGCATGGAAATCACGAAGAGCTTTCTCTGTAACTCTACATTGTTCCCGCCATACGAACCATCTGAAATCTCCATTTGCATCACTTTCCTTTCTGTTCTTTCTCGGACCTTGAAACTGTAAAAACCTACTGCTGTGTATTGCCAAACCTCAGTTCTTCCCCTTCATGTAAGTCTAGCAGATTGTCACCGCCATTTTTCCTGACCTTTTACAACTCCTGTTAAAGGAAATACCTCAAAATTTCCTGTCAGTCTATCCCAGCGGGACAGCGCGACTGCCCTGCAAGGGAATGTCTGCACAAGTCAGTGCTTAAGTGCAGCTCCTGTAGATGCTGCCTCTAACATCCAGGACAATGTCTGCATCTTACAGCATTATATGACCCTTTTAAAGGATTAGTCAACAAAAAGCTCTGCCACAGCCTCACTGTTATTGTTAGAACTGTATATCTCTGGCATCAGTAGTATAACTGGCATCATTTTTTGTTCCACCTAATCACTGATGCAGCTGAACTCCCTCTTTGGATCTACCCAGGGTCTGATCGACCTTCATTAGCAAATCCAGAGGTTCAACCCAAAGGAAAAGGAAGTGCGCCCTGTATCTTTCTTTCACTGGTGACCAAACACAACCAATCCCCCCCCACCCCCACCCCCACCCCCACCTCCACCTTCCCATTTTAGATCTACACTCTGTGGGTGGACCCCAAGAACTATGTGGAGGTGACCCGCCGTTGGCATGGCGACAACATTCCCTTCCCGCTGAACTTCTTCCTGCCTAGCCACATGCGTCGGCAGCAGCTGGCCCGCCTGCGCCTCATCAAGGGGAACGAGGCCCTTGAGGCCGGCGAGGAGGTGGAGAAGGAGGTGAGTGGTGGAGATGAGGGGAAGCAGAAGGAGTCAAGGGGGCCTGAGCAACCTCACTGGGACAAACGTGACTAGAGCACTAAGTGTGACATGAGTTAACAATCTGGAGACAACTTGATGAAAATGTCAGCTAGACACACGAAAAAACACACAGTTTTTATTGGGGACACAACCTTTAACCTGTGACCTCAATTGTACTTTCGACATTTAACTTGCCTTCCCACACAAAAAAGAACCAGTTGCTCAACCGCTTAGAAAATAACCATGGCATGTCTGGGTAACATTTCATTGGCTGCATATTTGTATTTACACCAACTCATTTGTTGTGAAAATGTAAACAGTTCTTTCTTTGGTATCCTTGGAAATGTATGCAGTTTAATCAGATCGGACTGTGCATTGCTAAATCATTCCTAAGTCTGAAACTTAACATTTCTCCATCTACATCTAGTCAGGAAGACTCCTCCATACCAAATGATCTAGGCCACATTCCTTTCAGGACATGTACTTTTGATCCCTCAAAGTTGGGGTCTAGCTCTCTCCATGGTCAACCAGTTGAGGTACTGGGGTTGAAATTTGTGTGCAGACATGGGGGGTGGGGGTGTTCTGCGCAGAGAAATGCCACTGTGGTTTCCATCAGTGATTGAGGGGGGTGCCTCTGCATGCCTCAGTCGTGGTGGCGGTGAAGCGCACCATAGGGATCCGCAGGCACATTATTCATCCCCACGCTCCCGGCACACGTTGACGTAATGGAGGCAAATGTGGTGAGCATGTGGATTGTTGCCCCAGGATCTGTCTGTGTGCCGATCCACTTGATTTATGGTCCTCAGGAGGACAGGCACCACCACTATTATGGCTGGGAAATAAAGTAGTGTCTGAGAGGTTGGTCTGATCTGCCATTCAGTAGTTATGTCTTTCAGTTTTTTTTTTCCCCGTCTTTACGTCTCTCTCCAGCTTTACCATGACGCCCAGGAGTGCATGGATCTCCTTTCACAACGTCTCGGCTCCAGCAAATTCTTCTTTGGTGATTCGTGAGTCTGACAAAGTTTTATCTCAGTAATGTACAAGGACATTTGTAATGTACAAGGAGATTATTTGTATTCATGTATTTGTGTGCTGTTTAATTTCCCTAAAAATGTCTTTCTACATATGTATGTATGTATGTATGTTTGTTGTTTTCTCTTCCATCCTTCACGTGGAAGACTTCATTATATATTAAGATTTATTAATTGACCAATTTGTCTGAGACTAAATACTTTGTATGCAGTTTTCTCATACCAATCATTCTGTGTTCATGTTGTCATTTCAGACCTTCATCTCTGGATGCACATGTATTTGGCTACCTGGCGCTTGTGCTGAAGATCAAGCTGCCCTGCGGTCAACTCCAGCAGCATCTGCAGTCTCTGGACAACCTGACACAATTCTGCTCCAACATCCTCACTCTCTACTTCCCCAGTGAGCTCGATGGTGAGTAGAAGAAGCCCACTGATTGTTAAAGCCAAATTCCTGTTGCTCTTTGTGTGCATATTTTAAGCTTTACTTGAGATTTAAGCAGTAAATGCTAGACTTACAATATTTATTTAACTTAATAGGCCTGAAGGAACTGATCATTTTAATGTGATGCTTGTAATAAAGCTGTAACTACACTAGTGAAGCGTGTCAAGTTTAAAGCAATTGAAGTTATACTGACATTAGGCATTAAAGCACAGTGAAACCGATCCGGGCTACTTATTTTCCAAGGTCCGATCTTAAGAGTGCTATTGCCAAACGAACAAACCCAGAGTGCCACTACCTAGATTAATTTCAAACGTAGTCATAGCAATCACGGCATGTCACTAAAAACAGACGCTTTGAAGCATTGTGTTTCTTTACATGCAGAAGGTCCAGCGCACAAAATCTCAATTCAGCCTGAGGCCAGCGACTTGGACAGTGGCCCCAACAAGAAGCGCAAGCAGCTGCTGTCGCTGTTCTTTGCCCTGGGGGCGATGCTGAGCTACGCCCTGCTGACGGGCATCGTCTCCGTCGAGCACGTATCTATTGAGGACTCCAGGGAGTCCCAGGACATCTCTGAAGGCCAACCCGGGGAGGAGGACGAGTGATGTGTGTGTGTGTGTGTGTGTGGAGTGAGGAGGAGGAGGATGCGGGTGGTAGTAGAAGGATGTTGGAATGGGATTCAGCACCAGGGGGAGGTGTGTGTGTGTAGGGCGGTCTTGGTGGTCTCACAGGGACCAGTGCTGTGAGTGCTGTGCTGGGCGTAGCATGGCTTTAAAGACCAAGAAGAGTCCTCTCCCTGATTTGGTTTCTCATATCAGGCTACATGAGAGATGACCATTAGGTTTTATGTTACCGCTGGATAAAGCTTTTTATTGCATGATGATCATGATGATAATTTCATTTTTTCAACTCAACAGCTGATAATGGAGCAAGTATAGTGATCACCAAATGTATTTAATTGTTTAGTTTTAATATTTTTGGTGCTGTATTTATTTTCTTAAGAAGCATGTACTTTTTGCAATGAAAATATTCTAAGGCACATTTTACAGATACATTAGAGAAATGATGACAGCTTTAATTCAATTGCAGACCTTCAGCACTTTCCAATTTGCTCTGCAGCCTTCATCTAGTTTGCTGGTACGGAAATGGCCCATTTTGAATAAACACACCATGTTCAGCCATGACCAGTCAAGCCAAACTAATGATGCAGCTGTCAGTGAAATTAATGTGGGGACCAAAATGACCCTGGAAACCTTTCGTCAAAACCTTTACCTTTACCCAGATATAGGATTATAATTCCTTATAGGTGGATCAAATTGGCACTTGATGTAGAGGAACTCCATTGTTGCCTTTTGTTGTGTGATTTGATTGAGGCTTTTATGTTTTTTGTTGTTGTGCAGGTTGTTTGTCTTTTTGTGGGTTTGGTATGTTGGAAATTAAGAGTGTGTGTGTGTGTGTGTGTGTGTGTGTGTGTGTGTGTGTGTGTGTGTGTGTGTGTATATATACATATACACACACAGTTGGAAGAATTTGGACGTTTATATGCATCTTTAAAAAAAAAAAAACTATAATTTCAGTATGTTTTGTATGCAACAAATAAGTACACAAATAAGTAGGAAAAGCTGTTTTTATGTTACATGAATGAGTGGCCATTTGCTAGATAAATGCTTGGGACTATTATGCATATATTACTGGTGAACCAGAATACAACCAGAGGGCTAATCCTCTATGTGATCTGGCCTAAGCACTACAATATCTAAGATCCTGTCGTAATTCTAGCAGACCAATGTTTGTGCTGTATACAGCCATTTGTAATTTGATGTCTGAAATCACAATCTGAACCACTGATTTGAATGAAACATCACAAAAATATGTTAGCAACATACCAAAGAATAAGCCTTCTCTGCTTTTGTCCAAAATATTGTTCAGTAAAGGTGTCATGTCATGAATGAATATTATATTTTCTTAATTTATGAATGAATAAATGGGACTTGAACACAAGTTTGCTAACATGCTCGCCTTTGTGTTGAACACTGTACACCTCCCTCGTCATAGTGGGTAAACTCTTCAGTCCTATGAAATTGAAGAATGAGTAGATGACTTCAGCAGAGCTTAATGAGTGTATATGTGTGAGCTTTACCTCATTTACAGAGTATTTAAAAGTTACAGGGATGGGATCAGCCTTTTAAATTGAATAGGATGGAAAAGTATATAGACACATTGATTGCTTAGCCCCCATGTGGACTTTTATCCTGCCGGACCCCCCAACATCTGCAGAGAGCAGTGACTGATCGCCCAGCTCTGGGGACTAATGGAGTCTCTCTCTCTCTCGTTCTCTCTCCCCCCCCTTCGTCTCAGTCATAGGAAAGACGGGAACTGGTTTTCCTGCACATCTCTGAGTGCTGATAACATGTTCCACTCAGATTCTAGACCCCGGAGACACACAGCTGTGCATTACTCCATCCGTGTGGAATTTCACTTTGGCTCCTGTTCACTCAGGTTTTTGTGTTTTTTGTTTTGTTTGTGTCTGTGTGTGTGTGTGTGTGTGTGTGTGTGTGTTCTCAACCATTGGAAACTTTTGTGAAACCCCTTTGGATTTATCAACCACTGCTCCCCAACTCTCCATCACCAACCCCCAATTCAAGAAACCCCTCTGCTTTCAATGGAGCCCCAATGGACCTCGTTTTAATGACCTTGAAAAATGATCGAAGGGAAAGAGTTCTTGTTCAAGTAGAGGGAAGAAAAAATAGAGAGCAGAACATTGTGATTGCCCCCTTTTTCCATAGAACAAACAAGAGAAGGAGAGGGAAATATCACGGACGGAGAGGATGGCTATACTCTGTTTCAGCGTCATCAGTGTTTTAGAATGGTTCTGGTTTGGTCAAGGGGGTAAAGCGGTGAGTCATGGCCACTCAGGTCCAGAAATTTTGACTCGATGTTTCAGAATGCCCTCATTTTTCTTCCTACCAAAGGGAAAAAAATACTTTCCAACAGGCTACACATTCACTAAAATCAGGCATGCAGGCTTATAACATCTTAGGCTATGTGTTCCTTAAGGGGGTAGAAGTGCGAAAGATGACAACCAGTATATTTTATATGGTGCTCTTGGGGTCCAATAAAGATTGAAGTATGAGAAAAATATTCCCTCATCACCTGCTGTTAAAAGTGGTTGCTGTGGCAACCCAGAAGTAATCAAAAATAAACATTTCGCGTGTTGCCGAAGAATAGCCTGGAGGAGGGAGGGGGTCTGGCTGCTCGGGCTGGAATGGTTTTTTGGACAGGGGAGACATTTGTTCATGGCTTATGAAAACAAGGAATGCCGGCTCGTGTTGGAACAGTGCTTTACTTTAGCAGTCAAATTAGATAAGGTTTGTACTTTTTTTATTCTGGTTTGCAGAGTTTTCTTGCCACAAGGTCATGGCAGGTCAAAACCAAGGATGCTTCAAATTCTGGATGTGGAGTGACACATCTGGACATAGGCTACAATACAAGATTTTAAAAAATCTTTAAAACATCTCCATGCACTTGTGGTGTATTACATATATATATATATAAAAAAGGGAATTCCTGTGTCCAAGGATGACATCATACCATGGTTGGGCAATTTTGTTCTTTTTTCTATCACATCACAAGCATCCGTTTCTCTTTGAGAAATAGAACTTTTCATAAAACATCCTTGAGGCTGCTGTTAAGAGTTTAGTCTACTCTCAACTGGTCTCTATACAAAAGGAAATGACAAGGTCAGCACTGGGTCAGTGGTCATCTGTTTGGACAGCAACACTGGAGGTTTTAGACAAACAGAACCCACCACGGAAAAATCAGAATAGAGGGGAAACTTTGAATTGTATTTTGTGCATCTAATTAAATCCTTAATCCTAATATTTCTTATTCTGTGAGTTTACAGAGAAGAGAGCAACATAAGACACCGCGCTACCCTGGTTTTGAGGGAGGAATCGGCTGGGCCGCCTCTCATGCTGTCATAACTCAACAGCGCGAGGTGGGCAACTGACGGGACACCGCGCAGAAGTAGTCGTCATCGCAGTCGATTTTCCAGTCCCTGTAGCAATATCGTTACCATAAGGAAAACATCTGAGAAGTCTTGGATTAAACCGATTTTCTGCGGGATAAAAACACTTCGAAAAATATTTGCATTGTGGACCTACAACTCTTCGGGTTTTTTTCAGGCAACATGGGGGCTAAACAGTACTTTGCATTTTGGATCTTATTCTCTGTGTGGCAAATGAATTGTATGTGTGAGCCACTGGACAAACAGGACATGCAAGGTAACTCTTTCAGTATTTAGATTTCTAAATCAGTGCTATGTGTAATATCATTATCCAAACAGCCACCACAAGTGATAGGTAATTTTTATGTAAAACCTGAGTTACTCTACGATTTTTGCTAAATTACCTGTTGATCATACGCTTAATTTTACTTCATGAAATATAATAGAATTAGGCTACAGACAGTGGAGTAATTTATGTATTCTGAAGTCAGCCCCAGCATACATGTTCTGTGCTACACAGCTCTTTGCTGTATGGAATTTGTAAACATAAGTAATTGCCGTATTTGTAATGTCCCGGTGTTCTTCTATTTACAGTGTGGTTGCTTGGGAAACAGCATTTTTTTTTTCCCCCCAAGGATTGTTTGTCCCCTGTCTCCCCTGTCTTCTATATAACATATCTGTAGTCTGACCTCTGTATGGCAAGACCCCTATTGTCCAAAGGCTGTGAATGTGAGTTGAAATGTCATTATGGGTGGCAGTCAATCGTGAGGCTTTGAAAAGGAGGGGGTAATTTGCTGAGAGAGAGCGAGAGAGAGAGAGAGAGAGAGAGAGAGAACAGACCAGACCAGACCAGACCCACGTCTCTTCCTGTTCTTATCATAGTCTTGTGTCCCAAAGGCTACTGAATGCAAGCCTCATCTCGGAGTCAGTAGCTGGCAGATACATGGGGGTGGTGTAAAGATGCAGAGTGACATGATGGTACACTCTCAGATCAAGGGAGAAAGTTGAAATATTTCATGAGTTTATTTGTATCACAGCCTAGAACCTTTTATTTTAAGGCATAAGAAGGTACAAACATTTTAAAACAGAGTAACACAAGACAGAGGAAGAATAAAAACAAGAAAAGCTTTAGTGAAATAGACATAGTAAGTATGATGATGAGTTGTCAACTGTTGGTGTAATACGCCAAGGAAGTGAAGAGCAAGATCACATGTCTCTGCTGGATAATGAGAGATATCCTTCTCTCTGCCAATGGAGTGCGTGCTGATTTGCACATGTAATCAGTGCCTTGCTGTAGTCCAGAACATGAGAACCTCTAAAAACAGTGGATGTTAAAAACAATACAACAAACATTAACAAAATTGCTGCGAATTAAATTGAAGGATTGCTCCCAATGTCTTTGTTTTACATTTGGTATATGGACACATATTTAGGTGCCAGGGAAAGGCTCATCAGACCCAGTGGTTTGTGCAGGGCTAACAAAGAAGGGCTTTGGCTTAATTTAAGCACAACAGCAGGTCTTTTTTTGTTCACATTATTAAGAAGGACATAGTGCAGGCAATAAACAGAGGTCTGAAAGGTATAACATGCATCACTGATAGAACAATGAAGATTTATGTTATGGTTCAGGGGCAAGACATAGGTGCATAGCAGAGATACAGTATGTAATATATGTTAAGAATATGCATATTTAAGCTATGTGTATGCTGCATAACTGCACTGAGGACCTACCCTTGGAATACACCAAAGCTAATGTAGAACTGGGTGTCATAAGTGATGGCAAATACAGGGACATTGTTTGAAGTGTAAACTGAACCAATCTGACAGTTCTTTAAAAGGTTACATATGAGCAGTCAGGACTAAAGGGTGAAAATGAATGAAATTGATGAACCCCACACTGCCTACTCCCCATGGTCCTCTCTTATCTTCTCTTTTCATTTATCCTACTCTGTATGGCTACAGTGATCGACCTGCTGGCACTTCAGGATCTCAAGCAGACAGTGGCTGCGGTGGAGAAGGTGTCTGGAGCTATGAAAACCCTCAGTGACATCTACATCGCCTCCACCCTCCGCCTGCCACCCAAATTGGGTGGCGTGCTGCTGGGCTTCTACAACAAACAGGATAACAAGAAGTTCTTGGAGATTGCCGTCATGGCCAAGATCAACAAAGGTTTGTTACTAAATGTCTTTCAGAAGTCTTTGGTGTGCATCCCCAATCTGTCTTGCGACGAGAGGCATCAGTGAAGCAATATCAACAACATTTGGCCTTTCAATGAAGTAAGACACTATGTTCTTGAGAGACAAAATAATATCCCACCAAAAGAATGGCCCACCAACATCATATCAAACTGCATCAGGGAGACATGAATATGATTTAGTCAGATTATGAACATGTTGTGTGAGTGAATTCACAGTGGTATGTTTGTTCCTATTGCCTCTTCCAGCATCTCTTTCACTCCACTATTTGACTTCACCCATGCACTGACAACACTTATTTTACACAATAACTTCCTGTTCAGAAATGATGTCAAGCTGTAAATCAGGTTTGTTATGATAAATACTGGAGTGGATATAGCAGTACCTTTGTTTCTAAAGTTCAGCCTCCCTGAAGTTCTAGCATAAGATAGAATGCCTGACACCAACCATCTTCTTTTACTCACAGCATTTGTCAGATGTTGCCCTCCTTCTCGTCTATGTCTCACTAGCCACACTCTTATTATACTTTTCCCTTATTTTTTCCATCTGTCTTGACATTCCTGTTGGCATACATCCTAAGCCATGTGTATCACTCTTCACAGTCCTGGTGCGCTATGTAAGGCCGGATGGTAAGCATCACACTGTCAACCTCCAGAATGCTAACCTGGCAGATGGAAGGACACACTCCATTATCTTAAGGGTTGGGGGCCTTCGGCGAGAACACCTGCACTTGGAACTCTATGTGGACTGTCGATTGGTTGACTCAGGCCAACGTCTTCCCCAGCTAGTGTCTCTGCCTTCTAATCCAGAAGCAGTGGATATTCGTAATGGCCACAAGGCCTATGCAAGACTACAGGTGAGACACCTACATCATATTTAGATACAGTACTCTTATAGATAATATCTTGGATTTTGAAAGAGTGCATCATCAAGAGTGCATGAACTTGAAAAGGTCATTAGGATGACATCTTGGTTAAGCTAAAGAAAATATGATGAAGCTATAATATCTCCAATTTCCCTTAAAATAAGATAAAATAACATAGCATTCCTGATATTTTTACTTTTCCAGGAAACTGTACTGGTAATGACCCTGCAGTCAAGGTCATCTGATTTGGTCATCTGATCTATTGAACTTGTTTCAGGGTGCAGTGGAGTCTCTGAAAGTGGCACTAGGGGGCAGTGTGGCAACAGCGGGAGCTCTCACAGCCTGCCCCTTCCAAGGGGATTCCTCATCCTACAACACAGGTTACCCAGCTGTCATCCTGCATGTGCATGGCTGCAAATACATAACAGATTTGACACGTTCATGTATGTCTGACATCAGGGGCTATGATCCAGTCACTGCGTCCAATTTTATAAATTATTAAAACTAGCCTTTCACTCATAGTGATGGTAACATTTTAGTTTTATCTCTCTGCAGTAAACGGAGAGATGGGCTCCATACTTGGTAAGTGAACTCACCTGCTTATTATAAGTTAAGTTATCTGGTGTCAATCTGTTGTTGATTTGTACTGTCATGTTTTGCCATACCACATACTGTGGAGTAGACATCTCACAAACCTAGTTCTGATTGTTTGTCATGTCTGGTGATTTTGAAGGGGACCACACAAAAGCTCTGATTGGGCAGCTGATCATTTTTAATCAGATCCTGGGAGAGCTCAGAGAAGACATCAGGGAACAGGTATGAGTGTCTGTGCATTTGTGTGTATTGTTGTCTGCATGTGTGTGTGTGTGTTAGAGAAAAAGACAGATTAACTGTATCTGTGTGATGGGTCTTTGTGATCTGTCTGTAAGGGGCAAGAGGAGGCTCAGGATACTCTCTGTTATTTATTTTTAGGTGAAAGAAATGTCTCTGATCAGAAACACTATTTTGGAGTGCCAAGTATGTGGTAAGTGATGCTCCTATCAAAGGTTTTGGCCCATCAGTTTTCCAGCATGTCCAGTTTTGGATGTTATGCTGCTCATATGTCTGTGCATCATTCGTCTTAAGGCTTCCATGAACCCCGCTCGCGATGCTCCCCAAACCCCTGCTTCAAAGGGGTGTCCTGCATGGAGACCATGGACTACCCAGGGTACCGCTGCGGGCCCTGCCCGGACGGCATGAGAGGAAATGGAACCTACTGCCAAGACATTGATGAGGTGGGAAAACAGCACATCACTTTCATGTGTTTCTTTTTAAATGTGGTCTTGTTTTATTGCGTTCTTTTGCAGATTAGCACATGCTGTCACCACATTTGTCACCCCACTTGTCTTGATACAGTCCGATCTCATTTACTGATCAATAAATGACACCCCCCCCCCCCCCCCCCGTCCTTTTCTCCCGTTCTCCCTCTCTCGCTCTCTCTCTCTCTCTTCAATGCTCTTAGTGTTACCTGGCTCAGCCCTGTTACTCTAATGGTGCGTGTGTGAACACAGCAAAAGGCTTCACTTGTGAACCCTGTCCCCCAGGACTGTGGGGGCCACCAGTTATGGGAGTCGGCGTGGAGTTTGCCAAGACTCAAAGACAGGTTCTGTCTCTCATTTATGATTTACTCAGCACTTTTTTATCCAACATTGTAAAGATTTGAATCGAGTGTCTTCACAAAACAGTTGTGTTGCCTATCTTTCCTGATCAGAAAGTATACCAAACATGTACTGTGTCATTGCTTTTTAGGACTAATTGAGTTTTTTTAGTACACTTATGCAGTAGTGCTTATGTTTGTTGTACTGCAGCCTAGAACAGCAGTACATCACTTGTGTCCCCATGGATTTTGAATCTATGAAAGAATGAACCAATTCCAAATCAAATTGTGAAACAGAGGAACACACAGAGTGAGATGTATAAATATTTAGGAAAATGTGTGACCCTGTTGAAATCTCTCCTTTAACACCATAGCAAGAATTTGGTCCATATATAAATCAAAGAAGCCAGATATTTAAGCTTAAATTGCACTTTTAGTTCACATTGTTGTCTTTGAGAAACAAATTAAATAGTAAAGATATCTCAATTTTTCAATATTCTTTTCGTATGGGGCGGATTCCCTGTCTTTACAATGTTACTGAGGCACAGTTCACTTGAAAGTTATGACAAGAAAGTGTATATTTATATGATTCTGTCTCTTTTTTCTAATGTGCCTCATCTCCAGGAATGTGTGGATATTGATGAGTGTGTTGAAATCAGCAACGCCTGCACCCCCAACTCTATTTGCACAAATACCTTTGTAAGTCTTTCCTGGACTAAATGCAGTATTCAGCATAGATGCATGTGCACAAATTGAAGTTACCAAATGAGATTAAACAAAATAAGTTAAACAAAATAAGAACTGACTTGTTAAATGTATATATGCTCTCTCTCTCTCTCTCTCTCTCTCTCTCTCTCTCTCTCTCTCTCTCTCTGTCTCTCTGTTATGCTGCCTCAGGGCTCATACATGTGTGGAGGCTGTAAAGTTGGATACATGGGTAACCAGACAGCAGGCTGCCACCCACGGAAGTCCTGTGCCTCCCTCAGTTTCAACCCTTGTGACACCAATGCCCACTGTGTCATCGAGAGGAATGGAGTGGTGTCCTGCGCGGTGAGATGGAGTCCTTTGACCTACAATACAACCGCATAGAATTACATAGAATAGCTGTATATGGGTGTACTTCTGACAGAGTAAAATTCCTACCTGGAATTTCACATCTCTGTCTGACTTTGCCAGAGAGCATTCAGCAGGACCTCCTTCATCAGGTAGTACTTGTGAAGAGAGCGCTTACTAATTGTACCTAAAGGTATATTTTGCGATTCTGGTAAAAGGTTGTTTATATTTGAGCTTAACAGGAAATCAAACTTTGTTTACCATTTACAGGTTTTCTGAGCACACACATGATGGACAGTTAATGGGCTGTGATGAGCAATTTGCTGAATTTGACAAGTATATTGGATTAGAATCGTGGACTACTCCTTTAATTCCTGCAACGGATTGCTAATCACTGAAATATGTTTATCTCTGTTTACATGTTTATATGTTTATGTGTTTTATCTCTTTGGTTATAGTGTAATGTGGGCTGGGCTGGTAATGGTAATACCTGTGGAAAGGACACTGACATTGATGGGTACCCTGACCGCGCTCTGCCCTGCATGGACAATGACAAGCACTGTAAGCAGGTCAGCTGATTTCAGATTTACCTTCACCAACTCCTATAACAAACTGATGCCAAACTCAGATACAATTAATGATAGAAGTATATGTATCTGAAGCACTCACTAGAAAACTAGCCATTGGCTTTGAGGATAGGAGAGAGCAGTTTACCATCACACTAACTTATTTCTGGTACTAGCATGCTAATGCTATGCACCAGAAAAGATACAACTCTACACAAATGCTGTAATGATTCAATACAAATATATATGCATATCAGTTTAAGCAGTTTTCCATTTATTCAGATGAACAGGATTGATTATAGAAAATATCGAAATTATTTGAAAAACTGAGGTGTCATGTGCTATGTGTTTTTGGCGCAGGACAACTGTGTATTCACCCCGAACTCAGGCCAGGAGGACGCAGACAATGACGGGATTGGGGATCAATGTGATGAGGATGCGGATGGAGACGGAATCAAGAATGTGGAGGTCAGCCTGTGACCATTACAGATGCTGATTCATGTGTACTGTGCTACATCCATATTTATTCCAAAAAACAGCCTTTAAATAATATACCTGAAGTATATTTTTTTTAATTGTTTGTCAAGTTGAAAGTGTAATATGTTGTTACTACATTGCTAAAGCTACATTGCTCTAAATCCTATCATATTTAAGTATACTTTTCACAAACAACCTTTTGAATAAGGAGCAATCTATCATTACATTTTCTCTAAATTTAAGTCTACTACAGTAAACTTCTTTTTCTGTAAATGTTATGATTTCCACCTTACACATACAGTCACCTATTTCCTCATCACAAATTTGTTTGTTTAGGATAACTGTCGGCTGGTGGCCAACAAAGACCAACAAAACTCAGACACAGATTCTTTCGGTGATGCTTGTGACAACTGTCCCAACGTCCCCAACAGTGATCAGAAGGACACCGATGGCAATGGAGAAGGGGATGCATGTGACAATGACATTGATGGAGATGGTAACACTATTACTTCAAAACCAACCAGTACTTTGTATTAGTTTCCTCTCCTTTGTGTCTGTATGAGACCAAATTGTGATCATCTTTCTTGTCACAGGCATCCCTAATGTACTCGACAACTGTCCAAAAGTGCCCAATCCCATGCAGACAGATCGAGATAGGGATGGTGTTGGAGATGCTTGTGATAGCTGTCCTGAAGTCAGTAATCCCATGCAGGTAAGAGCAATACTGCAGTGCACGTATAATGTCATTTTATTTTTCTGTGGGATCACATTTTGGTAACCCTCAGCTGAGAAAAGCTTGGCCCAGTGGATTTGCCCTGAGGCCAGTCAGCAAACTTTGCAGAGTGGCTCAGATGAGAAGTCTCACAGAGCCCTGGCAAGACGCCTCCATTGGAACACCATCAGAAATCATGGGGATAAAGCCACTGAAAAAGTACTGCCGCGTCATGTAGGAAAGGGTATTGTGGCTCTCCTCTAGTTTGTTTCATAAAGTTTTGCCACTAGTAATGCCAAGGTCATAGGCTTGATTCCCACGAGGCACCCTTACTGATGTCTGGCTACAAAGGGATGCAATTACGATCAAATCATTTAAAGATGCTGTCCAAGATTCTGGCAAAAAGATTGTTGATATTTGAGACAGCCAATCAAAGTACACCCTGGACCCCTCCCTTCCATGCACCTTAAGCAATGTGTTGATTGGCTGGAATTGTGTATGACACTTGTTTTTCTTTAGGGGACTGTGAGGAGCAATTTGCTGAATTTGACATAAATTGGATTGGATTAGATTTACGGACTATTCTTTTAAATGATTAAATGTAAATGTCCTACAGCAGTGTGTGATTCTGTTTGTCCACTCTGATGCCCATACATATATGAAGAACCACTCTGGATGTGTATTTCTGTGCTACCGCTTTAGTATTCTTGATAGCCTTTGAATTAAATTAGTCTCCCTTGAAATGTCTTTCATTTCCGTTATGTACCAGAGAACTATGAGTGGTATTCAATTTACAAAAGAAATCTAATGAATGAACAGATGTTTGTTTACGTAATTTTAATTTTTTTTTGTATGATAACAAAGTATGTACCACCTGTGGTTAATCTCTCGATTCTCTCTCCTTGCAGACTGACATTGACAATGACCTGGTGGGAGATGTATGTGACACCAATCAGGACAGGTTAGTGTTTACAGGACCTTAGTCACTACAGAAACCACACACAAATGCAGCTGTCTAGAGCCACACCCATCCACCTCAGCACACACACACTTCTCATCTTTTGGCCTCATTGACTAAATGTTGTGTCTGGATATTTTTCTCTCTAGTGCCCTTCTATAAATTCCTGTACTATCAGAAACTGCAAAAGGAATCTATAAATTAAACTATGAAAATATAGAATGTAATTGACTTAAAGTGCTTTCATTTAGAATAATCTGGCGCCACCTATTGGATGGAGATGTTATGGTAGTGTTTGAAGTGGCGTAATTAGATTAAGTTGGTAATGATCTCTGATGTTGTGTATGATAAACAGAAAGATCCAGCCTGTAGTTTCCTTTTTCCTGAATTATATCCGAAGGTTTTCTTCGGAGAAAAGATTTTACAGCCGAGAACTCTGTAACTTAAGTTTGTTTTTAAATAACCCATCATAAGAGAATTCTAAGAAGCCCTTAAGTTGAGGATACAGAACAACCCTAATCAATGCTAAAGCCCTAATCTTGTTTCAACTATCATGTGTTCTTGTTATAGCGATGGAGATGGCCACCAGGACTCCCGGGACAACTGCCCAGACATCCCAAACAGCTCTCAGTTAGACTCTGACAATGACGGTCTTGGAGATGACTGTGATGATGATGACGATAACGATGGCATTCCTGATGAGAGTCATTATGGCGGAGATAACTGTCGTCTGATACCTAACCCCAACCAGAAAGATTCTGATGGTAACATATCAGGACACATATTTCCATTTCTCATTGTATTGTTCCAGATACATACAGTTCTGTGTGTCATAGGAACAAAAATACCAGTGACCTGTGTGTTATAAAAAGAGTATTCTGACTAACAAAGGACCATGGTCAATTTCTCTGATGTGTCTTCACAGGAAATGGTGTTGGTGATGTATGTGAAAATGACTTTGACAATGACTCTGTGTTGGATCTGGTGGACGTTTGCCCAGAAAGTGCTGAGGTCACCCTGACAGACTTCAGAGCTTATCAGACAGTCATTTTAGACCCAGAGGGTGATGCTCAAATTGACCCCAACTGGGTTGTGCTTAACCAGGTAATTTGTCTTCTGAATGTGAAACATTGAGCTTTCAGTTGATGTCGATCACTGTTTGCTTTTTCTACATTCCAATGTAGAATGTTTTTAAAGCTAAAATATCTTGCACATATCTCTAAAAGAAATGCTAACATTTCTGCTTGTCATATTTAAGTTAGTATATTATATAATCATTTATATATCTTAAAATGTATATATACTGTATGTCAGATATAGGAACTGTACTTAATTCACAATTTAACTAGGGTATGGAGATTGTCCAGACAATGAATAGTGACCCAGGATTGGCTGTGGGTAAGTTTACTTTTACGGTCTGAGAAAAAAAGCTGAATATAAACATCTAGACAAAAAAGTATTTCTTAACTCTCAACATGAATCTCCTCATGCATATCCATTCACAGGGTACACGGCTTTCAACGGGGTGGATTTTGAAGGCACATTCCATGTCAACACAGTGACTGATGATGACTACGCAGGCTTCATCTTTGGATATCAGGATTCATCTAGCTTCTATGTGGTGATGTGGAAACAGACGGAACAGACTTACTGGCAGTCAGTTCCGTTCAGGGCCAAGGCGGAGCCTGGACTGCAGCTGAAAGTAGGTGGACCATCATATACAGTTGATGCCACATTAGGCTGTGTCATCATAGTGACATCCAGTATAAATATGCTATGTAGAAAATAAACATAAATAAATAAAATAAATATATATATGTGCAAGATTCATTTTTTTTAAGTTCAAGTAGCAGTAGAGTATAAATGAACAACACTGCATGGAATGATAGTAGAGTCTTTCTGTCCTTCCCGTGAAATAAAATCTATTAGACAGGCTATCTATCATTTAAACTGTGTGATCGTGCTTTGTTTTTTGGCAGGCGGTGAAGTCTCACACCGGTCCTGGTGAGTACCTGAGAAATGCTTTGTGGCACGCAGGTGACACTGAAGGGGAAGTGAAGCTGTTGTGGCAGGACCCACGCAACGTGGGGTGGAGTGACAAGACCTCCTACCGCTGGCACCTCAGTCACAGACCCCAGGTGGGCTACATCAGGTGAGCCAAGAGTACTTCCATTATTCACTCCTGTGAGGTTTTTGGACCTGTTAAATGGTCTGTTAGATTTACAGTATCCCTATCCCTTTATTAGACCTCACTGTGTGTCACATTTCATTAGACACTTTATTAGACCTCACTATTAGTACCACCTTTGAGATGCTCTCACCATTACTTTTTGTACAAAAAAATGTATTTAGTTAGGAGAATTGGGCATTTTTGGGTCTATCACTTTAGAGAGTGCATGTACAGAGAACAAACTTCAAAAGCCTTCAAAAGAATGTCTGGTGGGTGTTCCCAGGGTTTGAGCTTTGAATGCTAGAAGAGCACCTCTAAATTCAGGTTTTTGTGTTTTCAAAATAGCAAAGGGAGAGGAAAAGGACATTGTATGTGGTGTGTGTGGAGGGGGGGGGGGCAAGGTTCGTTATCGTTATAGTTTCTGTAAAGGAAAAGAAAACTCTGAACCTCTGTGACTTTACAGAGAGAGTGGGCCCCCCTAGCCTTTCATTGTTCTGGTTGCCATGCCAATGAAATCCTTGGCAAGAATTTGCTGGACGCCTGTTGATATGCAGATCCAAAGGAAAGTATAGAGCGGCTGTCTGGGAGGGAGGAAGAGAGAGATTGAAAGAAATACAGTGAGGGTGATGAAGAAAACACAAATAATTACGTTTAAAAAGTATTTATTTTAAAATGGTAAAATCTTCAAAACAAATAGGATAACACATGTCTGGACAGAGCACCAATACTGTGTTTTATTCAGACAGTTGACCACATTCCGGTGTTATTGTAAGAGGATTTAAACAATTACAAAAAAATACTTTATTAGCTTTTACACAAATTACAGTTTGTCTGTTGGAAAAGGGTATTGGAGCCTCTCCCCATGGGGAGAGCCAGGTCTTTGTTTGGCTAGGAGGCCCATTGAAACACCAACAGAGAGACACCTGCTTTGTATTCTGGGCAGACTGGTGAATAGACGACTCACTGCACTTGAGCTTGGGTTCCTTTCTCCCATTGCGTCATCACCCAGTGAATACAGTAGGCATGCCCATTTGCTTCTGCAGTCCCCAACTTTCCCCCTAACCCACCCCCCTGTTTCAGAGTTAAAAACGTTGTTACTTACTTGGTATGTCACTTGAAATTACAGGATGAGTATCATAAAAGTCTATAAAGTAAATTACAAATTCACTGAGGGATGTGCAATGACTGAACTGCAGTCAATTGTAAAATTCTGTAGAAGGTGATGCATTGCATGTATTCCTTGTATTAGCGCTACAGGTGAAAGCTGCTGTTTGACCGTTTTATTTCTGTGTTCTAGAGTGAGACTCTATGAGGGGACTGAGATGGTGGCCGATTCAAATGTGGTGGTTGATACTACTATGCGGGGTGGTAGACTGGGTGTCTTCTGCTTCTCCCAAGAGAACATAATTTGGTCGAACCTACGTTATCGCTGTAATGGTATGGCTAACTTAAATGCTACATTCACAAACCTCATTCTGTAAATGATAAAATGCATTCAACTGTTATGATCTGTAAAGATTTGATGTCTTAGATGTTTTTTCTTTACAAATGAATCATCCATCTTTGTTTATGTGTTTTACCAGACACTATTCCAGAAGACTTCAACCGCCACCGTGAAAGCACTATGGTGCACATACATGTGTGAGCATAGGGATGATGATGATGGTTTGCCAGCGTGTGAGTGAGTGAGGGGAGTTAAGATGGCCACTGTGCCCAGCACTGACACCAGCACACATGGCCTGCACAGCATCAACAGTGCAAGTGCGAGGGCATTGCTTTCTTTAAGAGGGGGTGGACTTTCAAAGATCGGCCACTACCAACAGACTCCATCACACTGGACTGAAAAACACAACAAAACGGCATCATCATAGGGCGATGGTGAGAAAAAATAAAGAAAAAAATATAGAACAGCGATGGATCAACATCACCATGAAGATGAGGTTATTGTGCCAAGGTGGAAATGTCACTATCCTTGCTCAGTGGATGATGATCATGATTACTAGTCCGTAACATTTTTGGGGAGTTTTATGTACAGGCTTTACAAGAATAAAGGGATTACTGGTGGGTATATGCTATTTTGGAGATGTCTTTTAAACCTTTCATCCAAAAAGAAACCTACAAGAAGTAGTTTTATAAGCTAATAAGTAAGACAAATTGCATTGTAACATGTAGGCCTACATTACCTGCTAATATTAAATATAAGATATATCAGATATAAGAGGAAATTCAGTGCTGTCTCACAAATTCAGCGTGCCTTGAAAGATGATTTCAAACCATGCAAATTGTGTAACAATTATTTGATACACTCCGTGATAAAATTATTGAGCTCTTCAAGTGAACAGGTATCAATACTCAATAAATGACTCACTTTAAAAATACAACCGATGAACACTGCGTCTTACAAATCACAACCTCCCTGTGAACAGAATAATTTTTTTTTACAGAACATTCATATAGCATTTGTTATGACTAAAAACATCTATGGAGAAGACACCATTACACCATTGCACCATTGCTCTGGTCAGACTTCACAGTGTCACCACGTCTTGAAAATGCAGTAAATCAGGGAATCGGACAGAGCATTCACTTGAACTCCTGCATCACAACAGTGAGGCTATAGACCTACACAATATGGCTAATGGTAAGAATCCAGCTTTTATAGGATATGTTCTCATATTAGGTCTATTTCAGGATAAGAGTTTCCAGAATTCTTGAACTTATTTATTAATGTCTATATTTTTCCACATAAAATCTCTCAGCATCGACAAGACAAAAATACATAGGCTAGATAAACACACAGATTTTGATCAGAGATAAAATCAGCTGTAGACCCCATCAGTTGTTTGTCCAGAACGACAATAGATGGTCAGAAGAGTCCGGTTTCCAAGTGAATTTCTTGGCTTTTGAACAAGATAGGCCTAGTGGTCTACTCACAGCATGAACGAAGTGCCGACCCTTTGTCCTATACAGAAATAAAATCTAGGTTTAATTATTTATTCTTCGACCACCTGCTCCAATTATCAGCGAAAAGCAATTTCCCTTACAAAAGTGACGCTATTCCACTGAGTCTGGGAGGCCGGGACGAGTGCAATATTGGGAGGAGATTGTACAACAGTGCACCACATCCCACACCTGCCTGACCCAGGGAGACGGGACAAAGTGTCGAAAATGATTACACTCTCACATGGTCCATAGCAAAGCAAGTTACTAGTCCAAAAAGACCCTGTCTTAATGTAAACACAAAATAGTGTTATACATTATACAAGACATTTTTAAGGAATGGTAGGCTACTGCAAGGGGACTTTACAAACCTTAGGATAGTTGCCTAACACCTGCTCTGGTTAAGAAAAGGTGAACGGTTCACGTTGACAAGTATAAACGGGTTGTAATTCTGCACGTTTTGGTTATGGCCCAAGTTAATGCTTGTAGGCTATATGTGATTGAGAAAATGCATCAACTCATTAGTTTCTTATCTAGACCTACTAGCCATGTTAGTGTCCTTTGTTTTGGAAGTTTGCTAGCCATGCAGACTAAACACAGCTTGCTAACTTTGTTTCCTTGACTACAGGTCGCTTAGCACACTAATCCGTTAAACAGGTGAAAAGACTTCATGCAATAAAACAGCCTTTACACTTTCACATATCTGAATCCTTAAGTGTATCAATGGCTTTAAAATATTGATGACAACACGACCATCTAGATACAATTATCCAACTTACTCTATAAAATTACTAAAATGCATTTGTTAACATTGGCGCGCGCGCATGGTCAATGAAGAGGACCAGCAAAGTTAGCGAGAAGGTTGCTAGCCTTCCAAAGCGAATAGCACAGACAATTTTGAAATGTATCACACTTACCAAAATGTTTCAATTTTCAATCCGCAGTGACAACTGTAACTATGTACCTGTTTCCTTTGTGTTCTAAACCCAACTCACAGTACCATCCATCGAGATTCAAATGTAAAAAAAAAAAAAAAAAAAAGATATACTGTTGGCTATAGGCTACGTAGTTACCTAGGTGAATTCTAACATGTTTTACCGAAAGTAGTCACTATAAACATCGCACCAGGTGTGAGCTGTACCATCAAGTAGCATTGCGTGCACAGTCGCATTCCCTAAAATTTTCTCTCACAACTCAGTTGAGGTTTGCGCTTGGTGGTGTGCCCCGCCCCCACTGCCAGAGTCAACAAAAGCCACTGTGCAAAGCTCACTGAAGCATGTGCCAGCTTAAAGGACAATCAGATGGCTACCTATCCCTCAACTTTGTACAAATGTTGGGATAGGAAAGTGCCTATACGACACACAAAAAATCAATATGGTATTTTTCTTATTTGGGTGTGTAGCCTACACGTAAGCTAAGAGATGCTTCCCTACATACTTATTTAATGTTTCAAGTCTTGCTAATCTTTGAGTGTACAGCTGGCCAGGTAGCCTAAACTTTAGTGAATGAATGCGGGTGCAGTAACTATCCGTGGGTAGGCCTATGCCAGCAATAAAGGTAGCCTAGCCTATAGCCAAATTAGTAAAACTACATATTGATTGTGCCTAAGTAAAAAAGCTAAAGGCATTCAAAATGTGGCCAAATGTATAAGATGAAAAAGATCAATTGTAAATTAGAGCGGTAAACAACCAAAAGTAACACCAAGCTGATGACTCCCTAATCCACAGATGGGATACAGCCTATGTGTGAAAAGGCCAGTATCGTTTGCGTATTCATGGCGATTGCTAGGCTATCTGACAAAAAATAAACACAAATTATTTCACCACATAAAATCAGTGTTATATCATATCCTTGTTTGTGTGTCAAATGAAATTCATATATTTCTAAAGAATTCATGGGCTAATAATTGATGGTAAATATGCCTTATTCAGACGTAAGAATAACATGCATTCACGCACCCTATTAGAAAAAAGCAACAGGTTCCAAACAGAAAAGCGTGTGACGTTTTAAAATAGCTGCTCTATGGGACAGTTGTTGCGCAGACAGCAGGTGTTCGCTGCGGGTGATTTATGCTTCTCGTAGAGGAACTCTGTCAGAAATCTCACTCATCCTAAAGTTTGTATGGGGGAAGGAAAAGCGGGTGGCAACGGGCAGTTGACTCAGTCACTAGTGCTGGATTGACCCATCCCTTGTGAGTGTATGAGCATGCTAGTTGAGAGCAGCCAGGACTTTTTGGAAGGCGACGTTAAAAGAGGTAAGCAGCAGACAATTTGTCTTCTAATTTTAGTTGTCATATCCTGTTTTTATATCTGCTGTCTTGGTTAGAATATTTCCCTCGATATGATTAAAATACAATGCTGTATCCATTATTAACATGGCATTAATCGTATTAGTCCGTTTTGTTAGTCTAAGGAAAATATGTTGTATGGTTCCACACCTGTCCCCAAAACACAGTTTACTCATTAATCAATGGTATGTTTCATTGCTTTACCGACTGTGTTCTGGTCAGATTTAAAAACACTGTCATTAAATAGTGCCATCAGGGTCCAGGGGTGTCACAGTATAGAAGAGAGTTTATTGGAGCTGTGGTATACTATTATTGCCTAGTTACAAACTACTATTGTTGTTTCATTTTGAGTTGGCAATCTTTGAGAACATCAATGTACTTATCTAACAGATTCCTCAGACCATCTAATACAAATTAATAGCATGGCACAGTCATTCTATGTTGTTATGCCATATCATATCTAAATTGAATCAGCAAGAATTGGATATTTCAAGAACTGGAATCAATCAGTCTTCAGAGCACATCAGTATTCTTAGTGGATCAACATAACATAAGTATGGCGTGGTCACTTAAGCCAACCCCCGACCCCCACTCACGTGTGTTTGTCATCATGCTTACGTTTGGAAGTATCACTGAAGTTTTTGGGTGGTAACAGTGTGATGGACCTCACAACTGTAAATGTGTGTCACCAAATCTGCTAACTGCCTTTACTGGGAGTTAAACACAATTCTCTACATTTTAATTTATTTTTATTGACGGTGCTTTTCTGCAACGGGTCCTGCTGAGTTGCGAGACCTGACGTTGTGGGCTTTGCCTATACGCACTCAAAAACTGCAGCTGCATCAGAATCGCCCGCATTCCAAATCACTACACACACTGGTGAGCACAATGGTGGTTGCACCACAAAAGGAGCCAAATCCTGGGTATACAGAGAGCAGAACACCAGGAGAAAAAAAAAACACACACTCTTTTTCAGCTGGGGCTGCTCCCAGCAACAGGATCAAACCTCCATGACACTGCTGTAGAAATGCTGCGATGAAACCTGAGGTGTCAAGTCAACGATAGTGTATATCTGCGAACGCTGGAACTTCCACTGTATTTCTGACACCTGCCTTCCTGCCCCAGCCCTTTGGTGGAGGCTATTTCAGCTGGGGACACATGGTTGGGGAAGGGGTTGGGTGGAGACGGGCATGGAGGGTATATTTAGACCTCTATTTCTGCCCTGCAACTCCAGTAACTTGCCCCGTTTAGTGGAGCTCACAGGTCCCATAAACTAGAAGAAAGGTCAGGCATTGGTGTTTTAGCTGAATGGACCACACTGCTTTTTTTTTCAATAACCTCACAAGAGAAAAATTATGGCACTGCCATCTGTTGTGATCAACATGAGTTAGGAGTCAAACACAAGACTGTATTTCTGTCGTTGTGGTGTTTGTACACAGCCACTCATCAGCGTACAACCTTGTTATATTACCATCTACCCTAATCTGGAACCTGCACTCTACAAAGATGATATAAACAAATACAAAAATTATGTATTATTGAGCCACTCAAATTGATTGACATGTACAGACCCCAGAAAAACATGGGAACTTTTCAGAAACCATGTTAGTTTGGTCACTTTCCCCACTGTTTGCATTGGGCTGTCTGTCAACAAAAGGAGAATGAGTCCAAATTGCAACACACTGTTGGTGTAGATCCAGCATCCCTTGGGAATTCTATTGGGCTCAAGGTGGAGCAGAAACATGAATGGTCAAGCAATGGAGTCCAATCCCCTATTGTTGTCATAGAAACAAAATGTATTATATGAACTGTAATTTGGTTAAATTGTCCCCAGATGCTGATTGTATTATTTGACTCTCATCAAAAAAATATTTCAGTAGCATTTTTTCTATCTCCAGGTTTAGCAAAATTGTGAAATACAGAAGGAGGCTGAAACCATGTTGGAATCCACATGATATAGATAGCTGTGGATGTCAAAGACAGTGGATTCAATGTATCGGGTGCTGAACAGAGTATCTTTCAAAAACATATTTTTTTTGTAATTTAAACTCAGGAACATTAATAGCATTTTTCTGAATCTGAAATGATTAAATATTACAGGCACAGGTGAAGGTGCTGGATGATGAGGTGTGAGGATTGCTGTGTTGTGGTTGTCCATTGTGTCTGTCCTGTTAGCTTTGAAAGGGCCAGGCCAACGGCAATCCCTCGGTTAATGTGTGCCTTGTCTTTCTGTACTGTTTACCTTTTATCCATAAACAGAAGCATATCTTCACGAATAATACTACAGACAAAATCAATGTCTAAATGCCCTCTTCAACGTACTGCATTACATGACTGTATCGTGTTGGTCACTATGGTAAACCATTAAGATCAGTCAAGGCTATACGTGGTACACTGGATGTTTCTCTCTGAAGAAACAGCACTTTTCTGTACATTTTAAGTTATAAGACGTCTCTTTTTTTTCTTTTACAGTGTTTGGATCCTGTGCGGTTATCACTGGCAGCCCAGTGAGGCTGTTTCTGTATGGAAGGGAATGGGAAAACAGGCCTGCAGTAGCTACACTGAGCTCCCATGGAAGCACAGTATTTTTGTAGCCTTGCTGCTGTCTCACCTGTGTTGCTTACAAGGTTAGTTGTGTGTGCACATAACCATAAGTAACACAGTTAGTTTAGCCAGATGTAATTATGTGTAATCATTTAAATGGACCAAAACCTTATCTGTAAATATGAAACGTTTATGCTTTAATGTGTGTATGTTTGTTTACCTGAAAAAGCGGCTTAATTTACATGCGCTCTGTATTCTTCTTCTCTTTCTGTCCTTTGACCTCAGTATGGGCACAATGCAAAATACTGAAGTGTAACTCTGAGTTTGTAGCTGCCACCTTGGACCTTGGTAGTGGGGTTGGCAGGGAGGGTGGGAACGCCGGTTACTGCAGTGCCTTGCGCTCTTATGCCCACTGCACCCGCCGGACGGCTCGGGCCTGCAGGGGGGACCTGGCATACCACTCTGCCGTCCAGGGCATCGAGGACCTCCTCATGCAGCACAGCTGCCCCAAAACAGGGCCCACTGCTCAGCCACGACCCCAGCCCCAGCCCCCTGTCTCCAGAGATGTCTGTTTCTATGAGAAGAGCTACCTGCAGCGTGAGGGACAGGCCCCAGAGTACCTCCACTGCGGCGTGTTTGGGGACCCCCATGTGCGCACCTTCCATGACGAGTTCCAAACCTGCGCAGTGCAGGGAGCATGGCCTCTCATTGATAATGAGTACCTGTATGTGCAGGCAACCAGTGCAGCCATGCCAGGAGGAGTGTCTGCTACAGCCCTCACTAAGGTAGGGGACAAGTAGAGCATTTTTTGATACATTTGACAGTCTTGCTTTTGTGTAGAGTAGAAGTAGAAAACAATGACCTCTACTATTTGTCTACATATCAAGTATATCAAGTGTCTAATTACAGACTATGTGTCAATTCATTTTTTCAACCTCCAGACCTTCACACCAGCTTCTTATATTTGCGTTTTTTTTTTCATCTCTCTCTGTCGCATCTTCCCTAATTCACCTTGAGCTCTTTGAAAAATAGTTAAAAAATGAATTCTTAAACATATAATATTCAGGCACTCAGCTGAGCTAGGCTGAGACTGAAGTACATTTTAAATATTGTTTTCCATTACCATCCTTCTTCAACCCAATCTTCAGATAACTATCATCTTTAAGAATTGGCGTGAGTGCATCGAGCAGCAGATCTACCACGCTGAGCTGGACAACGTGCCCCCAGCCTTTGTCGATGGCTCCATCACCAGCGGTGAGAGGCGCGGCCATCACAGTCTGCAGGTGAGCACTGAGGCCCCCGGGCGGCACGCGCAGATCAATGCCACCCACATCGGCACTACGCTGGTGGTGCGCCAAAGCGGCCGCTCGCTGAGCCTCTCGGTGCGTGCCCCCCGCGCCATTGTGGACACCTTCAGCCCTGAGCAGGACTTGCAGCTTTGCAAGTGGGGCTGCCCGGCCTCCCAGCGGCTGGAACACCCGCAGGCACAGCCGGGCACGACGGCCTATGTACACTGCGCCTCCCTGCTCCCCGCCAAGGACATGTACTTCCAGGCCTGCCTGTTTGACGTCTTGACCACGGGGGACGTTAACTTCAGTGCCTCGGCGGTGGCGGCACTGCAGGATGCGCGCAGCATGATCGCAGATGCTGGGAGAGTGCAGTTGCTGTCAGCAGCAGTGACCAGTCACCCATCATGTGCTATGCTTACGCTTCTGATGATGGCTCTCACAAACGTCATTCTCACATTTCTTGTAGAGCGATGCGTATGATGTTGGGACTTCCTGTTGTCATGGTGGACATAAAAGCCAAAGAACCTTTTTAACTTATTGTGAAATGATCTGTTAGTTATTAGTTCTTTCGATCAAAATTACTAATTTATTAGGGAACACTGTGCTACTGTATATTTAATTGCTGTTGGGAAATAATGAATTTGTAGGTTACTTTTTCTTGTAATTTGTGGTGTGACATACATTTCTGATAGTCCATTGTGAAGAACAAAGCTAAATGTATTACAAGCCACTAAAATCATAGATTATATTATTATCCCATTGTGGGGTTAAAAATGAGCTGGTAGTGCTTTGTTTAAATTATTTAGCAAGTAACTGGATATTTCTCCTGTGATGCCTCTTACACCCACTGCAGGGGTTCAGGGAGGCATATTTTGCACCTAATATAAAATAAGCTTTAGTATTTATAAACTCTTTTAGTTAAACTTTCATGCCATTAATTTAAACTGCTTATATATGTGAATATAGTGAGAGTATGAACATAGTGTCGTGTCACTGATAAAGGCATATTTTACAAAACCATAAGTTATTGCTATTTTTTAAATCTTTGTAAAGCCAGTGGAAAAGTGTCACTTTCATGATGAAAACGTTACATACATAATAATGTAAATGAATAGGACACAGTCTGGAACTGTACCTCTGTCAAAGAATATATGTTGCTTGTGTGATATGTTGTTTGTGTTTTAGGTGTATTGATTACTAACTGCCTCCCATGACAGCGGGAGTGATACAAAATATATGCAGGTTAAATGAAAATAGCTTTATATTTATTGGGCATAAATCTTGGGACTGGAAGCCACTTTGGTATATATTCACATAGTATTACCGTAACATTGTTACATGAGATGTTAGCGGCTGTTTATAGTGTTGCAAAGTCTGTACGTAAATAATATATTGTTTTGTGTTTTAAGCTAATAAAAAGAGAATGTCTATCCCAAACACAAAAGTCGTGTGTGCTCTTAATTCATTTAGACCTGGGCCATTGGGCCACTTAAATGACACTTGGCATTGACAAATAACAGAGATAACTGTCAGTAGAGTACATCCATATGTTGTCCTTCAATTCTGTAGAACATCAACCATTGTGGAGAGCACATAGCAGAGTTCACAACCTGACAAGAACTGCCTCCCCTTTGTACATTCACTACTGCTTTAAATGCTCACAAGCTAAAATAATCTATATCCTGATATTAGTAAAGTGCACATCATATCCACTCAAAACAATGTAATCTTCTCAAATGACTTTGACTTATCTAAGACACTGAATTACATGTAGCAATCTAATCTAATCTAATCTTATGTGAATAGAAAAGATAGCAAATAGTACTTCTAATAATCTGTTGTTTGTGAATGGATAAAGCTAGGTGGATGATCATGCACCGTTTTGAATGTTCTATCACCTAAATCATGTCTGAGATGCATGTGCACAATCAATTAGGAAATAATTCAAAATACACTTGTATACAGCTGTAATGTGCTATCCAACTTATTGTATGTATGAGTATCCTCTGTCAATAATAGGGCCATCTGTTGTTGAGTTGTCAACTGGTCTGAGTGGCAGCTGTTGTTAGTGACTGGCCACCCATGTGGAATTTTTTTAAAGAGACCAGATCCACATCCATTGATGCTCGGTAGACTGATGATTTTAAGCAATTAGCCTCAATGAGAATATATCTAATATACATAATTAGGTTACTAAAGACAAACCATGTTAGTAGGTGATGATCTGCTATTCAACTAAACAGGAGCAGCCAGGTGGCTGAGATGGGTGGTCTCTGGCCCACTGCTTTCAGGCAACACCTATTCTGGGTAGAGGGTGGCACACTTGCAGGGTGAGTTGCAGTTTGCAGAGAGCAGATGTACTATAGAATTCAAATATTCTATGGGATCTACTGTCTGAAGAGGTTCTTTGACTTCATTGTTGCATCACAATGTGTCTGCTTACTGATCATACTGACTAAGGACCACCCAGATATATATAAGCCTTAAGGGTTGATGGCATATCAAATCCACCCAGCGATGATGATTTGAATATAGTGGTTGAATCAAATATTATTTAAATGATGATGGAATAAGAAAAGGTGCTTCATCTAAGGAACAGTTAAGTAACTTTACTATGCTATCCTAATATCTGGATTATTTTTAATGTGATCATTCCTATGATTTCCCCCATCATTTCGATATGTGATATTATGATGTAAAACTATTTAAATCAAAAAAGCTAAATATAGATAGATAAAATAGGTGAAGAGGGGCTCTAGCATTATTTGCCATATTTGCCATTTATATTCAGTTTCATTAATTGGCTGTGACTGCGTTTGGACATGACCTTGAAGCTACTGTGTTGATACTACATCAGTAATTCTGACATAAGCAGAAACAGAACTTTTGAGAATATGCATTTATTTGTAACCTCACCTACTGGAACTGTCTAAATACTGTACCACTTCACCAAACACCATACCACTTCATTAGACATTAGCATAGTGATATGATTTAAAATGTTTCTCTGACTTTAACCTCCTTGAAGTTAATTATGTGCACTGATTGCTTTTTTATTGCAGCTAGATAGACCTGTAACACGAAGGGTCAATCTGCATGACCCCAGATCCCCCTGTAGATGGCAGAGCAATCAAAGTTAAACCCCACATTATCATACTAACCTGCAGGCCAGTCTGGTACAACCATAGACGGTAAGGTTACAATTGAGGCACAATACTTTATGACAATGCTGTTTAGGTATTTTTCCATGCTTCAGTTAAAAACATGTGTTTTTGCATGCATTACCTTTCATTTTATTCATTGATCGATTGACTGATTTAATTTTTGCTTGATTAAGTGGCTGATTCGGCCTGCCCTTTTCTCTACAGCATTGATTCAGCGCAGGAACAAGCATGTTTAGATCCCTTGTGTGCTCCTTTCTATCATGTTCAGGTTCAGGTATAATCACTACTGACTGCAGACACATTGGTCCACTTTTAGTTAGCCACCCAGATGGCTACATCATGATGTGTAGACAGGATATCTGCATAATGAAATACTCATAAATTTGCACATGGACAGGTTAAAAGGATACAAATTTGCTTTACAGTATATCAGGTATAATGAATATTGCCTTCTGACGTGGTCTTATGTGTGACCTATAGCAAATAAAAAAAGATTGCATGGATCAAGTGGTGTAAATAATACAGGGTTTTGCCAAGGCAAAGTTAAGGGCTGTCTTGAATCACACGGTCGCACATAGCTGGGTCTCTGAGTCAACAGAGACATCCATGCGCTGACTGATAGGTTAGCCATGTACGGGGGCTAGCCCCCCAGCCCAAAGCCTTGCCCCAGTACCAGCCCTCCAATGCTCCTGTCCACGAGGTGCACACGCGTTATACCCACACTTTCATTGGTTATTGGCAAATTAAACGCTGTGTTTCACCAATCAGACAAGTGTCCACGCGGTAGTTAATTTTGTGCATGAGTTGTCCACATGTTGACAAGAAGCAATGCCATGCCTATACAGCAAGCCAAAGTGGTGCCACGGTTGGGTATATATTGGACTAGCTGCTCCTCAGTGTTATGACTTCTTTCACAGAAACACAGACTAGACACATTAGCCACATAACCAACTTTTTATCGTTTTAACGGTACAGTAGGCTAAATTCCAAGACTCACAGTGGGTAGCTAATTCTACGAGCAGTGAATTACACACTCACAGGGTACGCTTTTCAATAGAAATGGTTATCCTGTCCAAGAAGCCGAAGACCTTCGAGGTTTTGTTCAATGACCCGAGCAAGACGTATTACTCTGGAGGAGACAAGGTAGCTGGACGGATTATAGTGGAGGTGCCGGAGGTGATGAAAGTTTCATCTATGAAAGTTTTCGGAATCGGCAACGCAAGAGTGGAATATCAGAAAGGGAAACAGAGATGTCGCGATGAAATTGACTACTTGAAATATGAGGACGTTGTTCACCTGGATCATGAACTAACAGGTAACATGTAAACCAAAACACTAGACACAAACATACTTCGCACGAAACTTGTTAAAATATGCAAAGTTTTATTTAAATGTAGTGTTAATTTTTGTTTATTTTTTTCAGATTCAGAGGGTTATGTCACTCTCGTGCCTGGAAATAGATATGAGTACATGTTTGGATTTGAACTCCCCCAACCAGGGTAAATCTTTTTAAACTTGGATGTGTTGACTAAACACAATTACTTAGGCTTTGGTCAAAGTTAAATTCGTGCAAGTTTCTGAATTGTATTCAATTACTTATTTCAGGCAGCTGGTGTCATCCTATGATGGGAAGTTTGGCCATGTTAACTATTACGTGAAGGCTGTGATGGAGAGGTTTTCTCAGCCTACAGTGGAGTGCAAGAGATATTTTGAAGTTGAAGAGCCCGTTGATGTTAACACACCAGACTTGGTGGTAAGTCATCAAATTAAGTCAACAATCAGAACTATACAGGGTAGTCATACTGCTTGTAACTGGAATTAATTTTAATGTTAGGCTATTTGGTAGACATTGTTATGAAATGTCGGCATCAATCCAACTGTGTATTTTGTGGCCTTGTCTTGCAGTCTCCTATTTGTGGGATGAAAGAGAAGAGGGTGACATGCATGTTCATTCCTGATGGCAGCGTCTCCATCAAAGGCAAAATCGGTCGTAAAGGCTACTGTGAGGGAGAAGACATCTGCATTGATGCCAAGTTTGAGAACACCTGCTCACGCATTGTAATCCCCAAAGCGGCCATCATCGCCAAACATACCTATCAGGCCAACGGCAGAACCAAAGTCATCAAGGAGAAACTGTGTGCTGTCCGGGGCAACCATATCATATCTGGCATGTGTGACATCTGGCAGGGGAAGTGCATCCGTGTCCCCAAAATCAAGCCCACCATCTTGGGCTGCAACATCATTCATGTGGACTACTCCTTGATGGTGCGTAACACACTCAGAACCTACCACAGGGCACCTTAATTTTCACATAATTCCATAACATGTAAGTAGCCGACTGTGGAATAACATAAGATTTGCTGCTTTTTGTTTTTCAGATCTATGTCCACATTCCTGGCAGTGACAAGCTGATTCTAGAACTGCCCCTTGTCATTGGGACCATCCCCTTCAACAGCTTTGGCAGTCGCACCAGCAGCATGTGCAGCCAGCAGAGCACCACCATGTCCAGCAGCTTGGTCTCCAGAGGCATGCCCTCCCCTCCCCCTAGCTACAGTGAGATCCCACAAGACATGTTGCTGGACAGCCCCCTCACCCCTCTCCTAAACGACTACGATGAAGAGGATGGTCCCTTGTTCATGCGACCTCCCCCTGCTTATTCTGAGGTGAGTGCATGAGATGGGGAGATGTCACTGATGGCTTCTTAGACAGAGCCATAGTGTAAAATAAATGATGAAGGGAGATTTGTCTGACAGCTTTCCTTTTCAGTTGACTCACACTAAACGCTTTCTTCTTGTTTTTCTGCTTTTCTCAGGTTGATCATGGCCTCCAGTTTTAGTTCTCTTGAATGGCCGGCTCAGTGAAGTGGCTTATTTGGCATTTGTTCAAACTCCAGAAATTGCTGAGAAGAAAGCCTGCTAAGGGCAGAGTGAAGTCAGAAGACTCTTGAAGGCGTGAAGAGGGGATCAGCATAGCGTTAAAGATAAAAACACAGGAGACCTATGTATGGAATGCAGATTAAGTTGGACTGTTGATGTAGGATTTTTGGTACTCTGTCTGGTATAACAGCCATGGATAGGTAGATGCTACTAAACTGCTACTAAACTGAAGGTGAGCTCCATCTCAGTCAAGAACCTTCCAGTGTTTCAAAGCCATCCTATGTAGATCTACAGTATGTAGCCATTCCATAACAAGTGCAGATGCAGATGTTGCTCAAAGGTTTTGTCAAGAGTTGAATTACCACTTTTTGTTTAAGAGGTCTTCCAGACAGAATGTATATGTACACTTTATTGAACAAAATTGCCATGCAATGTTTTCAGTTCTTTGTATCAAACACGTTTTCATTGATGTTGTGTAAAAACGTAACTAAATGTGTTATGAAATAATTCTTTATTTGAAAATGAGGTTTATGACAGATGAAATTGTTTTTCAACATCAGCAAACTTAATATTCATATGTTTGTACTTTTTTAATTTATCTGCGGTTTTTATTTTCATAAGCCCTATGGGCTGACTACTATTTTGATGAAAATAAAATATTGATCACATTGATTTAGCCTCTCTCTCCTTGTAAACCACACACAAACTGATCAAGTTTAAAAAGAGAAAAGAAAGAAAAAATGAAAGACAAAACAATTTTCCAAGGGAAAACACAAAAGCAAGTTAATGTTTGTTTCCATGTGTGTTGAAGGTCAACACATGTTGTACTTTCAGTTGATCTGTTTACAATGTTCACTGTCGGGAAACAAGTTGACAGGTGAGCTTTGTGTGGCATGTCACCCATGTTAATAACAGAGCACAAGATTTGCTCAAACTCCAACTCAATCAGTTACTTTGTGTTTCAGCACATCATTTCACTATTTCAAGCTGCTATGGAAAGTAGTAATAATTAAATTGTCTACAAAAGGTCAGCTCCCCCCCCTCCCCCCAAGTAAGCTACATCTGTCAGTGAGCTCATGGATGAGTTAAAATGTTAAATAATATCCGTTAAAGAACTAGAAAGACATTTATATTTCATCTAACTTTAAAATGAATTTATACGTGCCTATTGTAGTTGACACCTGTCGTGTTATTGTCATTCTATGGCCAAATATGGTTCGGCCATAATAAGATTCAGATACATCCTGTAATAGATTCAGCCATAAAAATCCTCTCAGTGATTGAAGGGTAACTCAGGATAAATTACATAAGTGACAGCATTGTCAAAGGAACCAATCAATGTAAAATTGTGACTTTATTATACAAGACCCCAAAATATCCACATGCGTACAGTTCAGCACGCACCCAGCTCGGGAAGGGAGGTGGAGTGAGTTTGCCAAGGACGTGTTCCACAAGTGGGCAGCCATCTCATTAGAAACCTGATGCTGTTGTTTACTGGCCCTGCAGCTGTCCAAGAGGGGAGACCTTCTCTCAAAAAGGTAGCAGCATCTGTGCCCTACCCTTCCTCTACTTTTGCATTGCTGTACTTTTCCAGATGGTGTGATAATGTAGCTTGCTCATTGATTCCAACTTTAGACTGGCACTGCCTTCCAAGTAGGTCTCAGTCACCTCTATCATACATTCACCGCTGTGGTAGTACGTGTTTTGTAATCACAAAGGAGCAACACATTACCATTCCCATTCAAAGGTCTACAGTGTGCCCTGACAATACTGCTCCAGCCTGCAGAAGGAGGTTATGTCACACTGCAGAGAGATTACTTTCTTTATGAATCTTTTGACAAAAGGGACATATACCTCATGGTACAACAGAATGTCATCTCACAAAGATAAATATGTCATCTTGAAGCATGTATCCATTTGTGTGTGTGTGTGTGTGTGTGTGTGTGTGTGTGTGTGTGTGTGTGTGTTTGTGTGTGTGTGTATGTGTATGTGTATGTACTGTATGTGTGATGCAAACCTGCGTGTGTGTGCATATACGCATGAATGTGCAAATAAATGTGTATGTGATAGCAAGTAAATGTGATCGCTCTCAACGTGTCTATGAAGACAAACTGTGGGTTTGCTTTTGAATTACAAAATCAGTGCGCACATCTCATGAGACTCTGTTCAAACAGGCTTGCGTGTCTCCGTCAGGCTTGCTGTAAACCTTCGCTGTCACAGCCATCTATCATTAAGAGGGTGGTGTGTTTGCTGAGCCATTCCAAATCAAAATGTCAGACTCGCCCAGGCCCTGCACTCAGAATGACAGAGAAGGATCAGATCATGATTTCAGCCGTGTTGCAGATCATATTTCAGTTTTATTTGATCTTAACCATATCCCAAAATACAATTGAAAATACCACCCAGATTACTAATTTTGTAACTCATTTCTATTATATGCTTAATTTACTATGCATAATAAATGCTCTGGGTGTTCCGTATAGGTGTTTTTTATTCAGATTTTGTTGCTCTGAACATATTGCATGTGTTTCTTCTTTGCAGAGTCATTGCCTGATATCATTTTTCATTGGCTTGGACAAGTACTTTTTTCTGATTGGCTGACACAAGCCATAGGTTCTGTAGCGAACAAGCCAGAGGTGATTGGTTGAGTCCTGCTTGCACTTGCTTGCAGCGTGATCTGTCCTAAATAACCAAGATACCACCATAGATTTACTTGGCCAGAAACAAGATAGATACGCATTTACAAAAACACTTTGCACCATTTGCACTTTGGGTAAGGAGACAAATCTTATGGAAAACCTTATATGAACAGCTTTACATCATGTCACACAGGTGGTCCAGTCTGTAACAGAACACAAAGGTATGGGGCAAAATTTGTCATTCTAAAGAGGTCAAAGATTTACATTACCAAGATGTCACCAACTACACATGTAATCAATGCTAAAGCCAGCCTTTGCACCTAGAAATACCCAGCTATCAGTTTTGACCTTACAGGAACTTTGCAGGCTCTCCAGGCCTTTGTGAATAGTGGAATGGTTTGCATAGCATTATAGCGTTGGTTACTCACTGTCTGTTCAGGGCTGAGTGGGCATGAAAAACATATATCACAACTGACAGCTGGTATGTGATATACTCATATCCCATACTGATACCATTGCAGCACACAATCCCACCAACCACTCACATACACATGATTACATAACTGATTTCTAATGGCCTGTCTGTGTGTGTGTGTGTTAGTATGTGTGAATATTACACATGAACGCATTTATCCCTAAATGAGTTGGAGGAGCAGACTTTACACCTATGCTGACTCATTGCTTATCCACAACCCCATATATGCATTTTCATCCTGGGACTTCAGAAATAATTATACCCACATTCAGTATGTGTTATTTGCATTCTTCCCTTTTTTAATGCCATGTGGTGATCCAAATGTTTAGAATTTGAGTGTTCATGAGTATGTTATGTGTTTCACCTTGTGTGTCACCAATATGTTTTGTTTATTTTTAAAGCTGTCTCCCTATAAGGAATGATGACACTTGAACTGCCGACAGCCGGTGCTTTTTGCTGTGTCATGGGGCAGTCTTCCAGAGCTTACATCAATGTCCAGTTCCTTGAAGACTCCATAGGTCATTTTACTGAATTAAGGAAACAGGAAATCTTTCTGAAGTAGAGCCTCAGAAACACTCCAGATACACGTGAGGTGTATAGAAGAAGTATTACTGGCACTGTACACTGCACATGTCAATAGAAAACAAGAGCAACAGGACACATTTGTTTTTGTGAGGATCACATTTTTCACAAAATAGCTTTATGTTATAGCATTATGATACTGTAAGACATCATCAGAGACTTTCCAAATTGGCTACAAGAATGGCTATGTCAACTATCTACACAGACTATTTCGTTTATTGAGAAGAGCTGATCTTTAAAATTATGCTTTCTTCTAAATTAAATTAGATTTGATTTCATTAAATCCCAACCCCCAACCAACATTATTAGAAATGGCTTTACACAGCACATGTACACAGCCCATTTCGTACCTTAGTGTGTTCCTTTGACTCCCGTCTCGTAAGGCACCACCACAGATGCCTTAACCTACTTCTGTCTCTCAAAGTCTGTCTAGACCTAGTTAGCCCGCATGCTCTATGACCTATGCCTAATCCAAATATGGGTCAGCCTCGTTTCAGGGTAGATGCACGTGTCCCAGCTGCTGTCTGGTGCAGCAGAACCTTACAAGGGCCAAAGGACCCTCAACTGGGGAAGTAGGTCCAAATCAACCTTAATGTGAATCGGTCTGTCAGCATGCTGTAGCCCAGACTAATGGGGCAAAATATCCATGGCTGCACTGCATCACCTAACATGTTGATACTGTTATTATTAATGTGATTATTCTTGTAGACATCATAACATTATTCTTCAGTGGATTAAAGAACCATTTGCAGTACATGTAGATGCCATGTTTGACCTTATTTCACCCTGACTGTGCTTGACTTACCCCTCCCTTATCCCTCGATATATTTTATTGTGGCTGCCATGGCGGTGTCCTTTCTACCGACAGCAAGTCGTTTGAACTCTATTGTGGTACATGTTGCCAGGGGGGAAGTGCTGCCCTTTGAGTGTTAAGGTCCAAGATGTCAGGAGAGAGAAATAGCAGGGAGCCCTTGGACGTCAGAATCCATGTGAACTTTGCAATTCGCTTCTTAGCTGCAGGGTTGGTTCGGCAGACTGCCTGAAAGGCTCTCTGATTATTGGGGTACTGCACTCCTGGGAGCAGGGAGGGAGGCAAGCCAGATTACAGCTTGCTCTCTCTCTCTCTCTCAAAGAGAGGCCCTGCATCCTCAATGACCAGGGGCACAGAGTTTCAGATAAAGCATGAAGGTGACCTTTACAACAGAAGAAAGAATCAAAGAATGCTCAAGCTCCTTAGCAGACGGGAAAATATTTTAAGCATTGTGTTAGGAGCTGAAATGCATGTGACATCGTACCTGTATGTTTGCAAATGGGGTTCAGTCTGAACCATTTAAGGATTTGAGATTAATGAAGGAGATGGTTCCTTCAGCCTTTTAACTTGTTGGGATAAGTTTGTAATGGTCTGCTAATCAGTTCAAAAGTAAAGCTGTCAGAATGCAGAAGAGAGAAGTTGAATCACCTTGTAAATGTGTTTTTCTGCAGGTAATCCTGACAGGAATAAAAAGACACAGAATAGCACAGAAGAGGCTGAAAGATGTAAAAGCCTTTCCCCAAGCAGCTGTGATAATTGCCCTCAAGCCTCGGAATATTCATCACTGTAAGTCCTACATTACACTTGCCACCAGAGTGCCTTGATGATGAATTTGTCCTCTGGACAGAATGTTCTCTCGCCAAGCACGATACAGCACAACAACCCCACTCAAGAGCGTGGAGAGTGGATAGGCGCCTGCCTTGAGGTACCTTAAGGTGTCCTTTAGTGGTTTTGTTTTTCTGTGAACATGGGCACTTTCCTTCACTGGAATGATCAAGTGCAGCATGCTAATTAAATGGGATGAAAGTTGGAGGCTGGGGATTTATTTGCCTGCTCCTGTAATTAAATGTGGTCTTTATTTATGTTTGTGTGTGTGTGTGTGTCTTTCAACTCGAGTGGATCCTTTGGACCTGAGGGGCCACTGAAGTTCGGTAAAAAAAATGTGTCACCAACAACCAAACAGTAACTGCTCTGCAACTGTGATCAGTTACATTTAAATGTATTTATGCTGTGACAAATTGAAAATATCCTTTCTTTTAAAAGGTGTTGACATTTATTACAATGGTTTAGTCCTTGAGCCTCTGGACTGCACTGCATGTATGTAATGTTTGAAAGGCAGAAAGGGGTTTATTTCCACCATCAATCAGCATACCTGTATTTCTTAGAATAACACCATAGCCCACACACCACATCATGTGCAAATGACTCAGTAAACAGAGCGATATCTTTTCATTTGTTGCTTTGAGAATACTTATCCTTGCTTTGGGTTATCTTCTACCTTCACCCAGAATCACTTCCAATCAAAGTCCCTTTCACAGGTGCACTTTTGACTTAAAACCGAAACAATATATAAGCATTTCATGAATGTTTAGTGTACTGAAGAGACTTCTTCATCCTAGTATCACAAGAGCAGCACCTCTTTGACTTGGAGTTTCACAAATACAAAGTGCATTATACTTCCACATTTTCGTGCCAAACGCATTACCCTGAATTTTGTCGTGTTAGTCAGAGGCAACCTAAAATGCTTTGTCATAATTGTCTCACCAGCAAAACACTAAATGATCAATTATATAATGCTGATCTGAAACCTGCTATTATTACCCTGCTCATCTTTAAAAGACTTGATTGATCTTGTTCATCAATGAATACAAGATTTAAAGCTGAAGATTATGAATAATAATTTTAGAATTAATGACAACAAACAACCAGATACAACACTCTTTTATATCTTTCATTTAATTTTCCATGTGACCTGCTCTCTGATACTTGATTTCATAGCTGTCAGATTGTGGTAATCTTCCATAGGCTGAATGACCTCACCTCCATGAATAACGTCCACACCCTATTCCTAGAAGACTTCTTGGAGCTGACCTTACCCGTGGAGCTGCTGAGGCTTTCAGGATGCCAAAAGCACTGATGCACCCCACTTTCCCCTGCTTTTCCATCTCCAGCTAAGCTGACCTACATGTGTCAAAGTGTTGTTAAAAGCATTTTGTGTGAGAAAGTTCACAAAAACAACCCAGCCAACCCTAGCCTGGGCATATGCTCCCTAACAAGAACCAAAACCATGGCCCATTTCTTCGTTCTACTTTTTCCCCCGTTTTTTCCTGCTAGGAAACCTGCCTTGAGCTGATTTGACTACCTTACCCTCCTTTTATATCTGAAGGCATTCTACTTCTGCATACCCCCTTTCCCAGTAGGCTACAAGGTTAGGAGAAGAACACACCGGGATCTATTTTAAGACACCGTGAGCACCACACTGACAAAGTGGAGTGTCATTCTTCCAGTAATGTTTCTGTTGCATAATTAAGCTGCTGTGTTAGTTTAGTTAGTTTGACAGAGCTTCACCTGGTGTTTCAGTTCTTTACTAGACAGAGTGGGCAGTGTCCTCGGGCAGACTGCGGGAACATACACATGAGAACGGAGCAAGTAGCACTGGCGGAGGGGAAATATCAAAGGCAGGACAGTAGGGCACAGGCAACGTGCCTGGGGACACCCGAGGGAGGGCTACCATCCTGTGTTGCCACGAGTTCTTAGAACAGCCAGCTGACATACTGGGAGGACCTTAAAAGTTAAAAATAATGAATAAACAATTAAATGATGGATCTCTTCCTGGTATTTTCGAGTTTGACCTGAAAGGTAGAATTCAGCCTGCAGCAGTCATGGCAGCCTGTGTGTTTTCTGTTCTTGAATAAAACTAGGGCTAGGGAAGACTGTGATTTGACAATTAAATGAAAAGATAATTTATATTGTTTTTGATTCATATTCAATGAATCAGTACACATAATATATAAAAATTCAGTTACATTTCTGACAGTGAATAATCACATCCCAGAGGGAGTTTTCTCCTACAAAAGCTCTTGAGAAAGATCTGGCACTTTCTAGTCGACACAGCATGGTACACCTAAGACCGCACTGAGCTAAATGCAACCTTAGCAACAGCTAAGTAAGCACAAGCCATAGCAACAGTGGAATTGAACTCCCCATTCCCACCCACACATACACACACAAACATTCTCTACTCCCAAACATACACAAGCCAACATAGACGCAAACACACCTCAGTGCCAGCTTCATGCAGAATTGTGTGGTGCCACAACCCAAACACTTGAGTTTAATTTAGCCCAGTCAGTATTCATGGCACGTTTCCCATATTTGTTTCAGTAGAGAGGGGACCTCGTGTTCCCCTCTGCACTCACAGAAACTGACTGACCGAACTTCAAGCAAAACTATTTTACTACACTGTTGAATGCCTTGTCACATATTTCACATACTCACCAAGTATACTGGGCAATATATGGATATTCACAATCATTGCCAAGAGTTTCTGGCAACTACTTCTTGCACTACTGCTACCACTACTACTACATGTAAATAATGTACTGATATAAATTCACCCTTAACAGTCAAAAATGTGCTAAAATAAACACAGAGCTATTTAACATTATGGATAAATATCTCATTATTTTTATTAAATTATAAGAACATTTTGCAATTTAACAGACACTCTGTTGTGTAAGCAAATACAGTACATAACAGCAAGTAAGGTACTTCCAAATCTGGAGGTACGATAAGCTAAATATCACCTTTCATTGAGTGTATTACAATGTTTAATTGCAGCTCTGAGATAATTACCCTGTGGTGTAAAGGCACTGTTTTTAAACGGTGCGGACAAGTCTCGTTTTCCTCCATTAATAGCACACCATCTACCTGTCCTTTTAAGAAATTACACTTCAGCAGACCGCACATCCAGTAGCTTTTCTAACAGATTATGCCATCATTCAGGAAAGGTTTGACACCGAGAGATCTTAGCTTGGCATCATTCACCCCTTACAAAAATATATTAGATTAAATCGTTTTTCCAAAGAACAAAATATGTTGAGAAAGAGGGAAGACTGAACTTTTGTATGGTGATGGTACAGAACACAAATACATATTTCAGTACATATTCATTATTCTTTTAATATCCTTATTATTGCAGTTATTATTCTGCCAGACAAACAGGATAGACACACTATATTCTGTACAAACAAGTAGGGAACATCTAAACTCTTCTTTCACATACATATTTCCCTCAAATTCTGACATGTTCTGAGCCATTACACAAAAACATTCAGAGTAATTGGTCAAACGTTAAAAAGGTCAAAACACTAGAACTTTCTAAAAAACCTTTTACTGTATAAAAAATTGCATATAAAAGCGTAAAACTATTCAATTTGTAAAACACTGAAAAAAGCAGGTCACATAATTTATCATCAGTAACATTTGAAAAGCAAGTCCACAAAGACGTTCGCAAAGAGCACTAATGCACACCGAAAGTGAAGTAAATTAGTCCAATATACAAAAGGAAGCTCTTAAGAAGGAGCTCGGCAGCAAATAAGAGTTTCCAATAAAAGCTGGAGTGCTGCATGATGGTTGAGATGGTTGAGTGTGCGGTCTCAGCCCATCCTCCCCGGGATATTCAATGTACACAGAGGAATGAGTGCTCCTCTTCTTCATGTGCTTGTCACATTTGTCGTCCGACTGGACCACCTAATACAGTAAAATTCTGGATGCTGACCAATACATAGCCGGTCTATGAAGAGGACATGGTGATGTGCTTATTCTCATGTTGTCTCCATCTCTTGTTATCAGTAATCACTATCAGTAAACGGCCTCGTCAATGTTGTCATCGCTGTCTCCTCCAAACTCTTCTCCGTTGTCAAAGTAAGACATGATGTAGTCTGTCTCCTGTAGGTGAGAGACACAAAGAGATGGGCACACATCTACAAGTAGTTGGTCGAGGGAGATAAAACATAACACGAGATGAACTCAAGGAGAAGATGACTTGCCTCTTCAAATTCTTCCTCATTATACTCCTCTTCACTCGCCGGTGCCTCTTCCTCTTGTTTTTTCTTCTCTCCGTCTTCCTCGTCTGAGCTGTGTGCTTCCTCTTTCTTTTCCAGAGTCTGTGCGATCTCCCCAAAAAGCAAGCACAGTTAAGACTGTAGAATCCAGCTTAATCATCTTAACGCTAAAATTAGCTCCTAACTTGCCGATTGAGGAAAAACTCCTCAAAATTATGGGTGTGTCAGTCCCAACTTTGGGATTCTTTTTTTTACTAAGAGTAATTCACAAAGTCCTGTAGCGCTAATAGTAGTAGTAAGTCTGGGACTAAAAAGTAGTCAAGAGGACTACTAACTCACTAAGACGAAATCTCAAACAAACCGAAAACAGCAGTTTCTGTCATGCCACGTTAAAATGTTTTTGCATGCAGATGCATAATTACAAGACACCATCTCAATTGCGAGAAACTAATTATAGAGCTCGTAAGGGATGCAGTAGGCTACATCACCAACCAACCGAAACAACCAGTGTCTAAATACTTATGAATGTACCGCTAACGTTTTATTGTACAAATAAACTACCTCCTGTCTACACAAACGATGTCAGCCATTGCAACGCCGTCTTTGTTTTATCTTTGGAGTTCTCTCTTTTCCTTAAAAGTTGGTCTCAGCAGCCTTGTCAATAGGATTAAGGAGAAAACTTTGAGTGCAACTTAGGAGTACTCTTAGTGCTAAGATAAAATGCCTTGTGAATACTGGTGTGCAAGCTGGACTGCACTGCAGCAAAATCAAAACTTGAATGTGTAGAACTGAGGAATAAAGTAGCAAAAAAATGAATTTGTACACAATATGAAATGATTTGGCTTTTTTGTCATAATATACCATTTGCAACATGGGAGCTTTGTGACAAAACAGTTTTGTAATGACGGAAGCTTGTGCAATAACAGGAATGGATTTGCCATAGTCCTACCTCTAATGTCCGGATAATCTCCTCTTTGTTTATTCGGGGTTGGGTGGTTTGTTTGGATGTGATGGTACTTTCTGGAATGAGACAGATCTTTGACTTAAGTAGTGAGGGTAGAAGAACATTCATCCAAAGGCGTCTGCCACCTGCCCCAGCACTACCCACATGACTAAACAAAAAACTCATCCTTTTAATGAACTGCCAAATCAATAACAGGATAAAAACAGAAGAAAATCTGAACATCCCACTTCTCATACAGTTTAAAGCATTTTGATAAAATACTTCCGGATTTATCATGAGCACCCAAATACATACAAAATGAGAGGACAGGCATGAGAAAGAGAAACAGAGATCAAAGCAGGAGAGAAAGGTGAGGTGAGAACATACAAAAGGAGTGATAAGTGAGTGATACAGCGCGAGCAAACAAGGGACAGAGAGCTCGCACAGGGAGAGAGAGCGAGGGAAAGAGAAATGAGAGATATATTGAAGGGCTACAAAGCCAGACAAACTGCAAAGTGCTATCTCATTGATTTCCCAAAGGAGAGAGATGAGTCAGAGAGGCGGCGCATCACCTATGGCTCAGAATGCTACCTAACCCTGCTACTGAGGACTGACTGTTCAGCCACCACAGAGGGATGTATCTCTACAAGGTGCACATATAATAACCTAAAGAACTGCTTAATGATGTTTGTACTAAAGTTTAACACTCCTAATCAAGGGTTTTTCGTAACACAAAATACATGAAATGCTACTGTGCTTTGGTGATGCTTTTGTAAAACATAAAAGGTTTTTCCGCTTTACTCTCTTTCTGGAGTCTTTTCGTTCGGGTGCGTAGCTCTTTCGGCAGCCTCTTCCAGTCTGCAAGAGAAGGCAAAAATAAGACAAACAAAACATCTCCCAGGAAACAGCTGCTTCTAAGTCTGCTGATGCTGCGGCTGATTTCACGGCACAAGCTGGGGGAAGTTCAGTGCTGAGCTCCGGAGCTTCTCTCCCTTTCAGCCCACAGTCCTCTGACATAAGCAGACATGACAGGCAGTGTAATTGTGAGCATTTGACACGGTTTAAGATACATGACATTTTTAATTAGTTTCTCCAAACTTTTTTAAGGAGCTAATTATCATATCAATAACCACTTCACAGCAATTTGTTATTTAATTAATGCAGTCATTTCATGCTTGGCGCGCAATCTCGACAGTCTTTTGAAATTGATTCCACTCAGGCTTCCTGCGTGGAATGTGTAATTATGCACTTATTTACTGCACCAATCTGCTTCTTTATGCGTTTCCAGGCTCTGGAAAGAACTGTTTAAATGTGTGTCTCACCTGGATCCCATTCGGAGGGGTTTTCGTTTGTTTCGCTGCTCTGGTACTTGTCAGAGTAGCGCTCCACATCTATAGGTCAGAGGAAAAATGGTAAATATGGTAATTACACTACAGCAGTTATGTCAACCTATTCACACAGGAAGTATTGGTAAGATCTAAAAGAGGCCTCTATGATTTGCACTGATTTTGGTCAGTTCCTGACAAAAGGATGCCAAGACTGACACATACTCAGTGACCCATTAATAAAACAAATGTCTTTTTGGCCCACATAAAAACATTTTTTTATACTTGACCTATGAACAACCTTCCTCTGGTCCTCTGAAGAACTATTTTGGTTGGGACACTGCATTCAGCTTTGACCAAAAGGATGTTACATTTCAAATAGATTAAAGTGAGGATGACTGCAACCCAAGCAAACAGCTAATCAGCCAGAGAATACTGAAAGTAAGTGCCACAAAGCCATGGACATGAAAAGGCTGTAGGCACCAAAACAGTTAGTAAGTGTATAAAACAGAATGTAAGTGCACTAGAAATTAATGGATTTGGATGAATAAAGAGTTTAGATTGAGACTTCATGCCACACAGTGATAGTAACACCAGATGGCATTTGTTCACATGCCCATAGTGAGGTAGATGGAGCAAAAACAGGATGGTTAAGGTAGGTGCATCACTATACAATCACAGTGGTAACTAAGACAGAGAGTGTTCAAATCCATAGTCTCTTCATAATGTAACAATGGTTGTTGGTCAATGATGCTTTCTGGAAATGGTAGGTACTTTGCTAAGCTTGAAAGCAGCAATGTATTCCACTTTATGTCGGCAGCAACTGGGAGCCAATAAAGAGGCATACAACATGGTGTGCTGTGCATCCTTTTTGACTGACTCAAGGCCAGGCCCAAAACAAGGGCAGAGAACAAAAAGCTTGCTGATTTGATTAATCAGCTGAAGGAAAATCTTCATCAGTTGGATTAAACATAATGGACACAATTGTGACATTGCTGTTTAAGTCAAATAATCTGACCAGCTATGTCATAGTCAGAGGGTTTCATCCTATGCCTGAAATATACTTGTTGAGATTGAGTAAATAGGTAATTGAGAGAAAAGCTTTCGCTCACACATTTAATAAAGGGAGGAAAAACTGAAAGCAGTGTGGAATGGGTTACAAGGCCTGTGCTTGCACTAATATGGTGGTAAACAAATATGTTGAGAGAGATTACTTCAAGAGGCGTGATTGCAGAGATTGCAGAAGGTGAGATTGCTTGTCGGAGACGGGGTCAAGAAGAGAGGCGGTGGGATAACTGGTAAACAGAAGCCTAGATGCATCTTCATCAGTGAGAGGGGAGAAATAGGTTGTATGTGGGTTGAACTAACTGCTGATTGGCTGCCACATTGTCAGTAAAAAAGGTGGTAAAATTGTTGGTGGTGAAGAGGGTGGATAGTGACGGGTACATGCTAAACAGTGGAAAATTATTTCCTAGTGACGGCAGCAAAGATGAAAACCGTGTCATGGTAACACGCTGTTTGGGCTGTTGTAATGCTGGAAGATAATACAAAGGACTGAGGGCCTAATTTACTAACATTGCGACCGCAGCGCAATCAGCGCCTTTGCCAAACCGCATATAGTGCACGGTATTTTGCATCCTATTTATCAAACAAGAACCTCATCTGCGCTTAACACCGCCCATTAGTGTTATTTAGCGATCCGATAAAATAGGGAGGAAGGAGCCTGCTGTTCCACCATGGATGATGAGCTAAAAATAAAATTAGAGCTTTTGGTTCACGAGGTTACAGCAAACTAACCCGGGTAAATATAGAAACTCATAAATATTTCTCCGTTTAGCCCTTCCGTCTACATTAAAAGCTGTGATCACTTTGAATTCAAGACTGTCTTTTATTGGTGAGCTGATTTTGGGAAATTGAACTTTTCAGCGAACATTGAGTTTCTGGGTTGCTATGGTTACCCCTCAGAGTGCCTGTGCAGCTTCATATTAACGAGTGTATGTTCACAAGTTCATATTCACACATATTAACATGAGTTAATCACACACAGGCAACTGCAAACTGTTAAGATGGTTTCCCTAAACTAGAGATAGCTAGGATAGTTAATAGCCAGGTTAACTGCTCCATAGCATCCCGTTAAATAGTCTGGTAGGAATACACGACACCCCTTACTTTAAAACGGCATATTCCTGAACACTGAAAACCAGGCTTTTCAAAAATGCTGCCCTAGGCAGATACATTTGAAAACTGGAGTTGTAGCGTGGACAGGGGCAACTGAAGTTTTCAGACGTTCGGTTGGCATGCCACTAGGGGTAGCTTGCGCTCGAGAGGCTATAACGTCAAAATAAACATGGAAGGTGAAATGAATATGCTGCTCTGTCTCTACAATTTACTTAGTTTAGTTAGTGTACTTCGAGTACAAGTACTTTTCCTGAATAGATATGCGTTACTCCTGCGCAGAAGGCGAGCACTGTACTCGGTGTGCTTGAACTATGGGTGAAAATACGGTTTAAAGTAAACCATACAATGAGCGGCGATTCTGGCCGAACAGCTAGCTGGTGGGACAATTTTGTATATGCCTATATTAAATGATATATCAAATATAAACATTTAAAAAAAATAATAAATAACATTTCTGATGGTTGTGTTTTTCGAATGTCTCGCAGGCACGTGTTATGTCATGCTGAAACACCTCTTGTTTCGCTACTATTACATAATTAGGCGCACTTTTACGCATCTCCTCCCATCTCTTTGCGACGAACAGCCACTTTCCCTTATACACTCCCAGCAGCGGTAATCTAAAGTGCGCCGTCTTTATAAATACGTTTTTATGTTTTTACCCGCTATTTTACGCCTGAAATGGGCGCAATCCTGTTAGTAGATGAGGCCCTGAGTCTCCGTATTTCCCTGCCCTTTCTCAGCTGCTCTGAGTTTGATCAAGTTACTGAATAACATTATGGCATGAGTGGGTCAGGGGGAAAGAGGGCAGAGTCTGCCTGCACTAAGGTTCATATAGTGCAGCAACTACCTAGAGTAGGGCTGAACGATTTGGGGAAATAATCTAATTGCGATTTTCCCCCCAAATATTGCGATTGCGATTTAATATGCGATTTTTTTGTTTTATCCAAATTTTTTTCCCAACAAATCGTAATGAATGACGACCAACACAATATTAGATTTAGTGTAAAATATTATTTCCCACAATTACAATTTTTATTTAACTGCTTATTACAGAATCAAGAACAACAAATCGGTGGCTTTGCCACTGTGCATTTAAGTAATTTTAACAAAGTCATTGTAAGAATAAACACAAGGCATGCACTTTTTAAACACTGGGCAAAATTTTCCATCTTAAATCGTTTTTAATCGCGAACGTTGCGGTTAGAAAATCGCGTTCTATCATATCGCGATTAAATCGCAAATGCAATTAATCGTTCAGCCCTAACCTAGAGCATTAATTATGTCATGTGAGGACAACTTAGGAAAGGGTAGTGTAATGGAAGACGAAGGAGTGGTAGTAAGATGTCAATGGCCTCGAAGACAAATACAAGGGAGAGAGACGGTAAACTGAATGAAGAAAAGAGCAGATATGTGCAAAGGCGCGAGAAAAGGGACGCTATGGTCTGTGGCACAGTTGTGTGTCAAAAGTGCACAAACAAACTCACCTTTCTTTGGTGCAGCAGGTTTGATGTAGAAGGGCAAGGTCTTCATGGCCCCCCTAAACTCCTGCTTCAGAGCCAGCATGTACTCTGCTTCCTCACTCACAACCAAGGGCACAGGCTTGTGCTCCATGGGCTACCAAAGGTAAAGAGAGTAACCATCATTTCAGTTCAGTGAAACATGCTGGTGCAGAGAGAAAGCATAATTTGAGCACAGTGATATTTTCAAGGCACCTAGAGAAACCGCAGCAGTGGTTCTGTTAAGACCGAAGTTACACACCTGTGTATTTCATCTTTTAGAGGGAAAGCTAAGGTTTTTAAGTTACAATGAGCAAAACCAAGCTATGTATGCCCTCTACTGTATAATTGGTAATGTTAATGTATAAAAAGATACATCAAGGACTATGTCATGTAATGACAACTGATTCAAGACAAAAACCCACAGGAAATAGTGGAGTCGGCTGGAGTGTGGACGGGGGAAGATTCTCTCCTTTTCCAATTCCGACCACTTCCATGTTGAAACTCAATTGACCCCGCCCTCTACCACGCCCTCGCCCGGTCATGGTGAGGCTTGGCAGCAACAACAAAACTGTAGTCAGAGACCCACAGTTCTCAGCTCCCGGGCTCCTACGAAAACGAGATGCTTACAGTTAAAAGTGAACGTTAGTCTCTCATAGACCCGTGATTCATATCAATGCAGTTTGTCAACCAATATGGTATAACTTCAATTTCAAAAATCAATTTCACCGGTGCGCCCAAATAGATATAACAATACACAAATGTTTACACAGTTAACGTTAGCTAGCAGGAAAACTCCTTCTAGACTACTACAGAGACTGAAACAAAAACCTCAAGTGGAAGACATAGTACACGACAATATGCAAAGTTCAGGACAGTCGCAGCATTTGCTGATTTGCAAAGCATTGGTTTAAAATAGCAGGTTGTATGCTTGCTGGCTAGCAAGCTATTGCCAAAACTAGAAGTGCAGCATATGAACTGAAACATATTTAGCTTCAAACGTGAAGTGCCCTGCACTATATTAGTCCGTTTAGCAACATTTCATTGACGTCCACCACCACACTTGACTGTACATTGCATTTTAAGTTAACATTAGCTAGCTTGCTAGTTTAACATAAAAGGTAGGCTAACTCAGCTACGCTAGCTAATGTTATCTAGCGTTAATAGCTTACTTGCTGTTTCTGGATCGCTAACGAGGTATGATAAAACTTGACGAATGTATCACCATGCCATTGTTACACTTTATTTAAGAATTGTCCCACAAGTCTTGGAAAACAGTTCGATATTCATTCCTGCGTAACATTAAGGAAAATAGCATAGCTGGCATCGGAGGGAAAAGTTTTGGTTCCATTCAAAAAACAAACCCCCCTGAAATTGGGTGTTGAGACATTAGTTCCGTTATCACTCGTTGCAGCTCACTGGCTGCGACAGATGCAACACAAGCAAACCTGATATTTTTTTTCAGATGTCGCAATTCTACATGTTTTTTGTTGTCAAGAATAAAATGCAACATTTAAGTATATGCTTTCAGTATTCTTGTAGTAGGCTATATAGGTTACGATCCATTGTTTTAGACACGTCATACATATCACAGGGCCTGAAAACAAAGTAGGCTACTCTAAACAACTGAAAAACGCATACAATGTTGGCTACAAATAGGCTCGTAAAATTCTTGTGGTCTTGACTTCATAATAATAATATCCATAATTATTATAAGTAATAATAATATCCTAAATATATCCTAATATCCTATCACTTATTTCCCTACCAGTTATCAAACTATAGCCTATAAGGCCACGGTGCAGTTAATCTTTGAAACGTTTAATTGACTACTGACCACTAAAACTGGCTTAAAATTAAATTTAAAAAGTGGGCTCATTGTTTGGTGCAGCCCGAACACCCCAAAGCCGATGAAAGGCGCCTCTAGTCTAATTTAATTTTGAAAGAAAGCGCCTCATTCTTCCCTTAAAAATGCACAAAATCAAAGACGCAATAGGCTACAGCATTGTCATTACTTTGCCTCCTATTGTGCTTTTTGATATTCTTGGAATTACAAGGAGACCTGCACTCTGGGAACTAAGTGATCTTGGTGGGCATAGGGGACCTGCACTCTGGGAAGTATGTGATCTTGGTGGGCATAGGGGAGGTTTTTCTACATCTTGGAGGGATAGGACTTTTTTTATTTTGGCAATGTTGCGTAGGTGAAAAAATTATATCTTTGAGATCCGTTTTATGTGTGAGTCAAGTTGGAGGTCTTGGTTGATAATTACGGCAAGGTTTTTGATACTACTGTTGGACGTTAAGGAGATGGCATCGAGTGTGGGTAGATGGCTAGATAGTGTCACAATAGGGCCTACAAGCATAACCCCATTCTTATCTGAGTTAAGGAACAGGAAGTTGTTAGTCATCCAAGCTTTTACATCATGCAGGCAGGCTTCTATCTTGGGTAGCTGTACAATTTCATCAGGTTTCAGGGATAGGTAAAGTTGTGTGTCATCAGCATAGTAATGGATGCCATGTTAATGCCATGATTCCTTATGACAGCACCTTAAGGTAGCATATACAAGGAGAAGAGCAAGGGTCCAAGCACAGCGCCTTGGGGAACACCATAATTTACACTGGTGTGATAGGATGACTTATTATGGACATGAAGAAATTGATGACGATCAGAAAGGTAAGACCTAAGCCAGGATAGGGCACAGCCTTTGATACCAACAAGTTTATGTAACAAAATATGATGATCTATAGTGTTGAAAGCAGCACTAAGGTCTAGAAGAACCAGTATTGAAATGCACCCATGATCAAATGCGATTGGTTTTTATGTAGAAAGGAAGTAAGTTGCATTGCAATTACTTTTTCAAGTATTTTTGACAAGAAACGGAGGTTGGATATAGGGCTATATAGTTAGCCAGATTATCAGCATAAAGGTTAGGTTTCTTGAATTCTATTTGGCTGCTATTTTAAATGATTGTGGAACCTATCCTGAAATTAATGAATTGTTCATTACTTTAAGTAGTGTGTCATTTAATAAGGGTAGTGTGTGTTTAAGTAGTGTTGTGGCGATAGGGTCTAGTAGGAACGTTGATTACATTTACATTTAGAAATTTAGCAGACGCTTTTATCCAAAGCGACGTACAAAGGATAGAACAATCAAGCTACGAGCAATAGAGACCTAGTGTAACAATAAATACTACTTTACATAAGAAATATAAAAAGTGCAGGAATGTAACTATGATTTAGATGAGAAGATCACTGAATGAGTTCAGGGAGGTCAATGGGTGTGAAGGATTCTAGGAGTGCAACAGGTTGTGGGTTCCAAGTTTTTAAAGTTTCAAGTATTTATTTGTCAGATGCACAGAAAAACAGAGTCAGACTGGGCACTGAAATTCTTAGGACAAGACACCGTACAACAAACTACCATAGCATAACATAAATTCCATAACATAACATATAAGTACACTGTAAAACGTAACAACTGTCCTTACTGAAAATATACAATTAATTGGACTCAGTTTTTGTTTTTTGTTGAGTTTACTTGTCTAAACTGAGTGTTATTAACTTTTTGGGTGAAAAAGTTAACAAACTCACTGAAATCTAGTCAACTACACTTAAACGGCTTTAGTTTGCTTAAGTTTGTGGTACAAGCTTAAGCTACAAGTTAAAATAACCATTCAAATAAAGTAAACTGCACTTAAACTGCTTAACCCTGCGCTACAAGCTCTGCCATTGTATATATGATACCTGCATATTGAGTAAAATGAACTCACATTTTATTTCTTGTCCTATTAACTTGTCTGAACTAAGTAGCCTATTATTGAATTTTAGATAAGGTCTACTTTTCTCAACCAAGTCAAGTAAACTGTAAGCCTAGCCAAGGGTACTTGATTTGCTGAAGTTTGTGCTACTGAATAAACAGGCTACTATTATTTAGCCTATTTTTTAAATGAAAAAGGCTATCTTGAAGACTTGCAATATTGTCTTTAAACTGGCCAGATTGCCATAACCTTACAGGACTGAAAAAAGACTGAAGTGTGCGATGACTAGCGTTCATTATTATTATTATTACAAATGCAGTACAAAATGTACAGCAACATGCAGCCTACACATAGCCTAACTGCATACAAAATACAAAGCAAGAGGTCACTTCATAAAAGTCCATAGCCTAGATAGCACAATGCATACAGGTGTCCAGGGCCAAAGAATTAGAAGAAAACTCAATTGATCTCATGTAAGTATTAAATTCCCCAATAAAAGATAAAAACAATGGTTTCCTTTCCAGGAATTTACATTATGAATGTAGAATTTTGCAATGAAAAGAAGTAGCCTAAGTTAGGCTAATTGTGAAGTCCTTTTTAGTGACATCATTGTCCTTAGGAAATCCAAAGTAAACATATTTTAGCGTTAAGATAAACTCTCTGAAAATGTTCCTCCTAACAAAGTTGGAAAAGTCTATCCAAAAGACCTTAATATACAGTATATGCATTCCCAGAGAGGTCGGGGACTTTTACGACTGTTGGTGACGTCAAGCCATAAGTTACGCAGCACTCGTGCATTCTTGTTACAAACGTCTGATCGACGAAGCAAGCACTCTATGACACGAAACAGAACATCTCTGGCATTTCGGTTATTTTTTGGTTTTGGAGTAGAACGGCGTCTCGGACGGTGCAGTATCACTCATTTACAACTTCTGCTGGTAAGTAACATGCTCCTTAAAATAATAGATGTAGCGCTGACATTTCAATGTTGTTTTCCTTCAAATGCTAGTTTATTGCTTGATACGGACCAGCTAGCCTGCTAGCTTCGAGTTCAAGGCGGGTTCCTTCGGTTGCCGCGCATTTGAAAAGTTGTACTAAACCAATTGTTCGATTAATAATGTTTTTCTAACCAGCAACTTACAGCTATATGCTATACACATACAATTTCACTGTCGTGCTAAACTGTGGCTAGGTAAAATGGCTTATATTTACTCAAATGCCAATTATATTCAATTTTAACGGTTAGCGATATAGCAGCTGTATCTAGCTAGCTTAGATCGCTTTTATGAAGGCAGATAGCAGGCTTAATCAAAAGTAGTTCCTCGTGTAACTTTCCAGAGGGAAGACTAAGGCGCTAAAACAGTTAGCACTACCCCCAAGATAAGCTGCTCTTTTATGCAGATGCAGATTTTGGTCGAGTTGCTACATGCGGGCATTTTACTTGATGTCAGCCTAGTTTTATGTAATTTTGCTTAAATGGTCATCATTTCATATGAAGTCACCGTTGCCACTATGTTGTGTAGAAAAAAAATCACTGCTGAAGCCTAATTATAATGTTGTATCCTAATGAGTCATTTTGTCTTTTTCTTTTGTTGCAGAATCAGATGGAAGAAAGGAATGCATTGGCCTTGTAAGTCCTGCACATTTGTCTCATCCAAAAGAGGCCAGCTGCTGAAGCATTGTAGACTAAAGCATGGTGGTCTTACCAGATCTTGCCCAATACTATGCCTCCATCAAAAGTGCTTATGCACATTCAACTCGTTTAATGCCCTGAAAGTGCACTTATCAAAATGTCACTTTCAGATCACACACACCGAAGAAAGAGAGCATGAGCACATATTTAACTGTCAGCTGTGTGAGTTTAATGAGACATGTACAGAACAGGACTTTCTCAGACACTTGCGCCAACATCTAAAATTATTCCAAAAAATTGAATGTCCCTATTTAGACTGCGATTTTGAGACAAATGTCTATTCTACTTTTAACACACTTAAAAGTAGAAATCATAATCAGACCTCTATTGATGTTAATCTGGCGTTCAAGCCAGAGATAGTTTCCCAGCTCTCCTGCTCTGAAGAGAGCGCTCCTGTTGCATCTTTAGATGAACTCACTAGTGAGGATGAGGAAATGGCAGACATTGATGTTCAGGACTTGGATATCCAACTGGAGCACAATTAGCAACATTGTTCCTTAAAATGCAGGCAATTTTGAATATCCCTGAGAGTGCAACGCAAGAAGTAGTCCAGGAGGTCAGTCAACTATTTGTGCTTTCTGAACCTTTAGTGTATACTGCCATTGAGGGGATTTTCAAACAGCATTATCCTGATGTTGACAGTAGTGTTATCAAGGAGATAATGAGGGCTGTTGCTGAGACTAATGCATTTCTGAAGCACACATCTACAGGGGGGGTCTCTATCAACGTCTAGAAGGAGAGAATCTTTCTTTGCCAAAGAATTTCCAGTAGTGGAACCTGTGGAATATGGCAGTAAGCATAGTCAAACATTAGTTTACATTCCATTGCTTCAAATGCTCCAGGCTTTGCTGAGAAAAGATGAGATTTTAGACAAGTTTCTTTCTGCAAGTTGCTCTCAATTGGGTGATTTTTGTGACCACAGGGATGGTTCTGCTTTTCACAACAATGCCATACTAACTGATGAGGAGTTTAGAATTGCCATTGGCTTGTATATTGATGATTTTGAGGTTGTGAACCCGTTGGGGACAGCAAGGAAAAAGCACAAATTGTGTGCTATAAACTTGGAATCTAGATAATCTTGCTCCAAAGAACCGCTCATGTCTTCATGCCATACAGTTAGCAGTTTTATGCAAGGCTACTGTAATTAAGGAAAAAGGATACCGTGAGGTTCTGCAGCCCCTCATAAAAGACCTGGTGTCATTAGAGGAGCATGGGGTGTACATTGAGAAGCTAGGTACAAGTGTAAAGGGAACTGTGTTGTATGTCGCAGCTGACAATCTGGCTGCCCATTCCCTTGCTGGTTTTCAGGAGAGCTTTTCTGGTCACAGGGTGTGTAGGTTTTGCATGGCTAGTAAGGAGGAGATTCAGGATTTTGAGGTCAGCTCAGGTTATTTCACCTTGAGAAACAAGGAGGATCATGATAGGCATGTTCAGGATGTGATGCAGGACTCCTCAAAGGCACTGGAATATGGAGTTAAAAGAGAGTGTATTCTTACAGAGAATCTCTGTTATTTCCATGCTGTTCATGGATATCCGCCTGATATATTGCATGATTTTCTGGAGGGAATTGTACCTTTTGAGTTAGCTCTGTGTATTAAAGATCTGATAAAGAATAAATACATAACCCTTGAAGTGTTGAATCGTGCAATCAAGGAATTCCCATATTCCTTCTCAGACAAAGTAAATTGAGAGGAAAGTGGTTTGTTTCTCCAAAGCGTTACATCTTCTGCTAATTACGCATAGGCCTAGCCTTTCCTGTAATTACTTTTAATTCATTTGATCAGTTGTGAATAGTCTGTCATACTTGATATGAGTAGTGGCAGCAGTACTCAGCTGACAGTTAAATGTTGTATTGCCACCCTCAAAACACAACGTAAATATTTTGTTTTGTAGGATTATGGAAGACAAATGGCATATCAGAGTATTTGTGACTAATGAAGCCATTAGAAAGGTCACTTTAGATGGAAAACCAAGCAATGTTGAAACATTGCTCTCAGTTCTGAAACTTAAATTGGGACTACAGTGTGATTTCACTTCACAATATGAAGACCCTCTCTTTGGCAATGCCCTCTGCAACCTGACTGATATGTCAGACTTACCAGAACGGCCTACAATCAAGATCATCAGTTCTCTGGCCCTCACTCCAGCTCACTCCAGCTCTTTGAGCACCTGTAGCACAGATATCCTGAGCCCAAGAAACAAAGATACCCATAGGCATGATCCTTGGCCTTCTGAATTTGAAATCCAAGAATTCTCTGTTGACATCAATTACAGGCTTAGACAAGGCGACCTTGTCTACATGAGAGATGGCACGCTGTTACAAATGTCTCGGGACATGAAACATGCAATCCTAGAAAGACTTGCAGAGGCCATGTATAAGTATATGGCATACCCCCGAGATTATCACTTTGATGAAGTTGCAGCTGCTCTCGTCAAGAAACACCCTTGTTTGAGGGAGCCTGGATCCTATAGTGGATATTGTGGATGGAAAAATAGTTTAAAGTTTAAAATGGGAAACTACCGCACCAAGTTAAGGAGATCTGGAATGGCTGATGTCAAAGTGAATGGCTGCAGAAGGCGCAGGGATTTCCCGGACGAGGATCCGCCAAGCCTCAACATCAAAAAGGCTAAAAGGAATGAGACTAACTTTTTACCCAATTTCCCTGATGGAGAGGATGAAGTTTCTCTTGAGGCAATTAGGCGTGAGCTTGACATGGACGCTAAAAAAAGCTTACCTGATGTGATTGGCATTAGAAAGAAGATGGATCAGACCTTCGCACTTAGAAGAAAGGAAATTGTGGAGGAGCAACCACCTGTGTCGAGAATAGTGGAGCGATGGCCAGCGCTCTTCACGGAAACTCAAGTAAGAGACTATGCATAGATAATTGTAAGTACAATTTATAGCAGATCATCCCCCATAAAATGTTGTTTCTTAAAGTTGTTTGTGTATGTTTTCAGATTTATGATGAATTCTCAAGAGTTGCCAGCAAGAATCTTCGTCAACAGTTCTATGAAGCACTGGACCGTCACACACCCAGCCTGATTCAAATGATGAAGTCCAAAAGAGGAAAAGTGGGCCAATCCCTTGAAGGCTTTCTCCACCAGATTGATACTCAGGTGATGATCATTTCTCATCCTGTAAGCAGTATAAATTCAATGCATTGACAATGTTCTACAGCTCCGCTTCTCTGAAAGACAGAGTTTCTCAAATGTTTCTTTTTGAATGAATTTGTCCTTTGTGTGATTATGCATTTGAAGCTATTTTTATCGGTAAAGGCTCCGTCACACCATGACGTTCTGGTCAACGTTCTCTGAACTTTCTAATCGTTCAATTTCGAGCGTTCTAGGGCGATGTGGACACATCTGGCGTGTTACTAACAAAAGAATAGCGTAGGACTGACACATGACTAGCGTGGGACTGACGCATGAGGAGTGTGTAACACCGACCAAGTGACGTGTCACTGGTCCGCGACAAACGTGTGCTGACGTGTCACTCCAGCGCGACAAACGATAAGTCAACATTAGAAGAGCGTGTTAAAGGTGTAATTAACGTGTGAATAATGACAGAAAAGCGTTTTGCGGCGTGTGGGTTTTATGGTCAAACGGGTATAAAACGCTGGAAAATCATAGTGGATTCAGTTGATCTGAACAGTGAACATCATGCCTCCAAGACCACGAAAAGGTGTGAGGGGGGCTTCTGCTACTAGCGCTGCTGAAAGTAAGAAGAATACAAAGCCTCTTTCACTAGCAATGTCTTCGGACAAAGATTTACTTTTATTATTACTGTGATTTACGAAATAACGGGCGTTATTCCTGGGGTTTTATGTTATTAAAATAAATGATTTAAATTTGACACTGAATTTGTGTTTCTCAATGTTTATTATTAGAAAACATCAACACATCCACACACATTGTCCATGTCACAAGAGTCTTCATATCATATCCATCTGCCATGGAACAGCACCAGCTATAACAGTGCTCAGCTATGTTCAAGTTCAGTACATCTACTTCATGCTGGCTCAAGCAAGCAAATACCCTCCACTCCGCTTTTCGCTAGATTATGCAATGACCTTGCATGACATGATAGCATTGGATATGTAGATGTATAGTGCACAGAATGACGTTTGCAATGATGTAAGTTGCGTTTGTTGATCACGTATGGTTAATAACATATTAATTGTATGTAAGATCTTCCCTTGGTGAAAAAACTTTCGCCAATATCTTCCTACGAGAGATGGGTTAGGTGCTCAAATTTCCCTCGATCAAAGAGGACGTTAGTAGGCATGTCCAAACTAAAAATCACGTCTCAGGATTGCTGCGCACATAAGTTATTTCGGGTGCATCAACTGTAGGTACTCGGTCTACCCTACCCAACGACTGACTACGATAGCCAAACGCGTGCAAAGTTAATAAAACGTTCCACGAAAGTTCTCCAGCGTTTAAATTAAACGTTGATGAACGCTGATCTCCATGAGAACTTTTGTGCATGTTCAAAACTTTTTTTTTGGACCAGCGTTCTCCTCCGATCACCGACGATTACAGCGTTCACCAGCTTTCACACAAAGCTCTTCTGGCGCAATACCAGCGACCATGGACGATTACCAACGTTTCCTCTAACATCATAGAACGTTGACCAGAACGTCATGGTGTGACGGGGCCTTAACGGAAATGTACTAATTTTCCCCTGGAATTGTTTTTGCATGTCTAGAACATCACTGTGACACGGACCGTTGTGCTGCGACGTCTGCCAATGTTTCTTGGAGATGATGACAGTGAGTTCTGCAGGACTTGCTTTGTAAGTTTTTTTTTTTTTTTTTTTCTTTTTTTTTTTTTCTTCAATTTATTTCTCACACACACTGCCATATAACTGATATACCTGAGGTGACTAAGAAGTGGTTTGATTGGACATTGAATATGGAATGCCTCCAATCCTTTGGAAATGTGCAAATATCTTTTAATAGTCCATATTTCCACCGTATTCACTTCTTTTTAACACACTCCTGGGTTAACTACTACACATTTTTCTGAACCTAATTTTACATGTTAACATAGTTTTACTTTCAGACAACATTTATTGGTGGATGGATTTTTCTCTCTCTTCGCTGACTTGCTCACACGTGCTTACTCATCATCTTGTGTATGTCTATTTACTGATTCTGTCCTCATCTATTGTCTCACACAGTATTGTGTTGATTTCTATGCAGGACTCGGACAACGGAGAGGACTCAGCCCATGTGCCAGTGGGCATACTTACCGTCATCCCAGAGGATGATCCAACGCCTAATGCTGCTGATTTGCACTTGCACCCTAGCAGCGTTGCGGTCATTCTTGAGGGGGACCTAGTCTTGGATGACTTGTCTTCATATCCAGAGGCGTTTTGTCTTTTGTTTGGACTTGTATATGCATTGCACCTTGACTATCCCAGATCAATGAGGTATTCATTTGAGTTCATTCAAAAGATCCTCTTGGATATTGGGCAAAACAAACTCAGCCCAAAAATGCAAACCTTAAAAAATGCTCTCATGAACTCATAAGCACAGGGCACGAAATCAGAAGTTGTTAAGTTACTGTTCAGAAGTTCAATAAACTTACGTATTTCAAGGTAATCGGTTTCCTCATTTTATCCAAGTTCACAGAACTTACAATTGCAGGGTATTTGAGTTCAATTTACTTTGAGAAATGTAGTATTGCTGATTGCTTTTTACTCATGTACTTGAGTTATGAGAACTTAGTTTCTTTGGTAAGTGCCTTTATTTGAGCCAAGTTCACTTTACTTAAGTATGCCAAGTACACTTTACTTAGTTTTCTCTTATTTTCACAACTGAAGTGAACTGAGTATTGCCTACTCACTGTGTGCTAGTTTATTTTAAGTGAACAAGTCACTTAGTTTAACCTAAACAGATACGTTCTTTTGAGTATTGCCTACTCACTGTGCTAGTTTATTTTAAGTGAACAAGTCACTTAGTTTAACTTAAACAGATACGTTCTTTTACTTAATTTTTTCAAGGTAATCGGTTTCCACAATTTTTTTAAGTAAAGTTAACTTATCAGGTTTTACAGTGTACTCTGAACATAGATTACACATATAATAAATATACAAATAAATATACAATACAATCTGCTAAACATATAATACACATATAGTAACCTATACTAACCTAATATACCTATACTAACCTAAAGACAAATCAAATGTGCCTGGTTTCAGATAGTGCAATATTACTGATAGTGCAAACAGTACAAAACTGTAACATGTAAAGTGTAAAGTGGCGAGACTGTATCACTGTCCATTTAAAAGCCTGATGGCCCTTGGAAAGAAACTGCTCTCCAATCTACGGGTGCGAGATCGAATACTTCGGTAACGTCTACCAGAAGGCAAAGGGGAAAAAAGTCTAAAGGATGGATGGTAGCAGTCTTTAAGGATCCTGCCAGCTTTTTTTTGCCAGGGTGTTACAGAGGTAGTCATAGTTCATCCTGGAAGGGCTATAGGGTCATGGAGGGGTAGGAGATGGTGAATTTCTTCTCTTATTATTAAAATGTTATTGAAAAGGTCATGAAATCGTTACTGCTACAGGTTAGAACAGAATGTTCTATTGTATTGTGGTTTTTGTTAGTCTAGAAATGGTGTTAAAGAGAAACCTTGGATTCTGTTTTTTATTTTTAGTCAATGATGAATAGTAAGCTGATTTCGCATCCTAAAATGCTCTTTCATAGCTTACAAGACTATCCTTCCACACCAGGTGGAATACCTCAAGTTTGGTGGAGTACCATTTTTTTTCTAGTTTCTGTGTAATTTGTTTAAGTGCACGAATCTGGTCAGTGCACCATTGGGTGAGTTTTTTCTGTTTTCTTATTCTTTTTTTTCAGTGGTGCAACAGTGTCAAGGGTTGAGTGAAGCACACATATGACGCCTTCTGTTAGTAGGTCGATATGAGGTGGGAATGTTTTTACGCCACTTTCAGTGCCAGGAGTAAGAGCTACTGTGCAGCTGGTAGTTTTGACATGAATTCTGCTGTAGTCTTGTCAGATAAACAACGGCTGTAGAAAGTGGGTTAATACCGATATTGTGCAGAGTTCTAATTGCAAGTTGAATGTAATTAGGTGATGATCTGGAAGGACAGTATTTTGAGGTAGAACTATAGGGTGGTCAATTTCTAAACCATATGTTGTTACAAATTCAATGATGTGGTTGTGGTAATGAGTTGGCGTGTTTACATGTTCGGGAAAACTCTATTAGTGATTGGAAGTTATTGTAAGGCTATTATTTTCATTGTCCATGTGGATATTAAAATCTCCCATTATGAGGACTAGAACCAAGGTGGATAGGAAGCCTGAGAACTCGGATAAAAATTCAGTGTAGAGGCCAGGTGGCCTATATAGTGTCACAAGAGTGACTGAATTGGTGGTTTTCCAGTTTGGATGTGTAAGATGAATTACGATAGCTTCGAATGATTTGAATTTAAATTATGATCTTGGGGAAATATCTAAGTTGGCATGGGAAATTGTTGGTACTCCACCTTCACGTCCTGTACTGCAGGGCATGTGGCAGGTAACATGACTTGGAGGCGTAGACTCATTTAAGGCTAGGAATTCGTCTGGATTTAGCCAGTTTTTAGTTAGAAAAAGTATTTCAATATGGTTGTCTGTTATCAACTCATTTACAAGTAGGGATGGGTATCGTTCGGTTTTTATCCGATACCGGTACATAACCGATACTTTTAAAACGATACCGGTGCCTAAACAGTGCCGGAACCGATACTTTTTTTTTTTTAAGCACAAAGCGACGATTGACAACATTAAAGAAAGACTTTTTTTATTGCCAAGGCAATTTTTTTTCTTCAAATTGAACAATATATTAACTGTTTAAAGTATATTATAAATATAAATACATACAAAACACTTGGCTTCCAACTACAGCTTCAAACTTTTTAACTTCAAACTATGAACATTATATTAACTGTAAACAACAGTTTATAGTATACTTAAATAAATACAAAAAACAGCTTCAAACTTCTTTTGCAAAAATATGAGCATATTTGCCTTTGGAGTCAAAAATGTATTATTTTGTTTGCATTTATTTCATGAAATTTCACCATTTTATGATTTGTTTATACCTATCTTTTCTATCTTGTTCATAGTTAATCTTGTTACTTGAACACACTGAGTACGAGAAAATGTGTACTGCCCCTTTAAGAGACTACCGTTGGTAGTTTATCTGTCATCTCCGTTTATTTTTCAGTCTTCAGTTGCTGATCTGCCGTTGACTCTTGCCTTCTCTCCCCTCTTTTCACGCAATTATTTTGTTGCATTTGCTGCACGTCGCGATGTTTGAATCTTTTTATGCGAAATACAGCCACACTTTTGACCGTTTACCTTTCGGTATTTTCTTTGTTAAAAGGTTGATGGCTAGGTCTGTTTGTGCTTGCCTGCTCTTCACTGTCATAAGACTGTTGCTATGGAAACACCAATGAGCGTGAGCGACACAGGACAAAGTTTACATTGGAAGCTGGGGCAGTTTTACATGTGCCCCACGGAATCTGCCTAGCGACCGTGTTCAATTGGCTCAGGCACCGAAATGAAGCACCGAAATCTGCGTTGCATTTCGGTCCGGGTAGGTACTGGTTGTATTGGAACCGGTTCCATATTGGTACCGGTTCTCGGTACCCAACCCTATTTACAAGTGCAGCTTTTGATGTTAATAAGGCCCAACTTTAGGTTTTTACTGGTAGCGTTTTGCACAGATATCGGGTTTTTTTTTTTATCTTTATCAGATAATACCCTTATCAGTGTGATTTACAGTGTGCTTAGATGCTCTGGGTAAAAATACCGTTTGTATGCGATTAAATATGGGCAATGATTCTATTGGGGCAGCAGAGGTTAGTATAGGGCAGAGGTGTAAAAAGTACTGAAATGTTGTACTCAAGTAAAAGTACAATTACTTTGATGACATTTTACTTAAGTACAAGTAAAATTACCCATCTAAAAATCTACTCAAGTAAAAGTAAAAAGTAGTTCATTTAAAATGTACTTTAAGTAAAAGTTACTTAGTTACTTTCCACAACTTGATGGGGGCCGCTCCTATATAGTGCAAAAAATGACAAGGGGTCATAAATCCAATACAAAAACTAGTTATTTTTTATTAAAGGAGAATCTTTAGAAATATAAGTGCAATGACATTAAACATGTCAAACATTAAACATGTCAACACAACATTTAAGAACTTTTGGGAGGACATGTCAAGACATGACAGCTAAAATAAAAAGTTAAAATACCGCTGCCCCACTTAAACTTTGGTTACTTTACTTGTGTCCACCTTTAGAGCATTAGTCTACAAACTTCTTGTTGAGTTTGAGCAGCAGCTGATATAAGATGAGTAGAGTTCATCCGGGCTAGCTTTGCATTGAACAGCAATCCAGCACAGCTGAAGAGTCGCTCGCAGGCGGCCGAGGCAGGTAGGCCAGTATTGGATTTCAGGGACAGTTTTTTGATATTCTGAAAGGCGTTCAGCAGATCCATATTGACTGAGACACAGGCTAGGTACCCTTCTAACTCCCCTGTACCTTCTGACCTTCTGGACTTCATTGAGGAAAATAAATCATCTTCATCTGATGAATGTTGTCCAACTTGCTCCAGCCTCCAACATCCGGTCAAGGTGTTGTCTGACATAGACTAGACCTGTAGAATGACAAACAACATTTCTGACAATTAAGTATTGAGCTGCCATCAAGATTCAAGAGTGCATCATAACACAGAAATAGCTATAAATAGCTACTTGAGATGACAGACCTACAGTATACAGAATTATAGCATTATTTTCTATTTCTACATGCATCACAATTCATAATCCTCAATTCTTGCTAACCGGGACCCCTTAGCATGAACATGAAAGACGTGCACGTTGCAAAGCCACCACTTATCGTTATCAATATCTGACTAAACATCGTGATAAATTGCAGATAACGACACGCAGGAAACGATGGTGTGCGCATTCACATTGTTCTGTTTCAAGGCATGGGAGGCAGCCAAATGATTAGCCTAATATCAGTTTATGTGGTGTATTGCTGATGACTGATCTGCAGTTTTTAACACAATATGAGAGACTGAACATAATAATTCTATGACCTGAAACGAATGGAAGACAGGAATGGTATTATTAGTCTATTGGATGACCGCTGTCGACGTTAGCATACTCAGGTCGGTTGCAAGTGCTAGCCAAAATTAGGCTACTACCTACTAGTGCCATGAAACGCATATTTTGCTTAATGGAGCAAAGCTAACTAAATGACAAAAACGCTGTCTGAACTACTAATGGAAAGGGACAAATACTGTACTTACCAACACATGCTTGCGCAGATTTGAAGATGAATTTGTATAAGCAGAAAGTTCTGACTGACGGATTAGGCACAGTTTACACAGCATATAGCTGTTGCCTCTTTTACGTTGGAAGGCAAACTGCTTGCTGAGATGTGCCACGGGTTTTCTTCATCTTCTTTAATTTCAACTGGCGGAAAGTTCGGTGCTTCAGCTTGTTGGTGGTCCGCAGCTTGTTGGTAGTCCGCACTATCATCTTCCTCCATATCTATCTCTCGTGACTCGGCACCGTACTGGCGCCTTGCATCGACTCCATCATCCACTCTATGCAGCATCCACCACTGCAGTGAGCATTGTGGTGCGCGATTCCTGCCTTGAACTATGTTTTTTTTTTTACTCAGTAACGGATGTAATTTCCAATGTAGCGAAGTACAATACTTCAGTCAAAATCTACTTAAGTAAAAGTAAAATTACCGATTTAAAAAACTACTTAAAAATTACAAAATACACAAAAAAACTACTCAATTACAGTAACGTGAGTAAAAGTAATTAGTTACTTTACACCTCTGGTATAGGGTAGTAGTTCTGCCTCCTAGTGTAACATAGCTAACTATCTGACCTGGTTGAAAATATGATTGTATGGACATTCTAGGGATGATAATGTGTGGGTGAATTAAGGTGAAACGTTTGTGTAGGTGATCTTATAATATAAGGTTTAGCTTTTTACAAACACGTACGGCCATTGATAACAGTTCTATTATGATTCAGTTTGTGATATTTCTGGAGTTAACTGGAAATAGCAAAAGCTAGGAATTTCATTTTTGTCTACATCCCTCTGATACAAACATAACTCTCACTCCAACTCTATCTTGTACTTTTTAATCATATTTTTTTTAGATATACTGGGTCTAAAGTAAACATTTGCATTTTATTGTACAGAATCGAATGCAGGGTCTCTCAAGCAGTTATTTAACTAGCACAAAAAATATTTTGACCATTTCCCAAAACCCCATTCAATCTCGCATAGGGATTTTTGTTTGAAACCGGAACTTGTGAAGTATTCTCTATTGTCATGAAGTATCTTACTCCGCCTATCTAAAAATATTGGCTGGACGCTAGTTTCCCTCTGTGCAGAAAGTGCTACACCGGGTGTTGTATTGAAAAAGGTATAGGCCCAGTCGAATAAACAAGTCATGCCGCACTCTGGCCCAGTGCAGCACAAAGGCCGCCAGTTGAATACGGCAAAACTATATGGTTTCCCCTCCATGTGCATGTCCATGTCACTGTGGGAACGCTTATGCAGGAATCTAGTGAATCAGTTGCCATAGAAACTGTGCTCCGTAATAGCAACAGTCACCGAATTAGTCTAGTATTTATGGACTGCACCCCCCACCCCACCTGCCCACACGCTTTAGCGCCTGATATGAGTGTACCTACAATTTTCAAAGTATAGCCTACTTTTTATCCGGTATGAAAAATGTGTCAATGTTTGTGCATGTTAATAACTATTTTACAAATTCATCATCAATGATGTATTGCAGGCTTCGTGTCCACTCAGAGTTTATAATTTTGGTACTTGGGGGTTGTAGTGATGGCCAAGATTGACATGGACCAAAGGAAGACTGTTGTGCTTTAGACTTGAAAATAAGCCCAATTGATCTGGTTTTAACCTTGTCAAGCCCACCATTGCACACAGAAATGGTGAAGAACTAGGCTACGCTTAGAACGACCCTTACACTTATACACATCTTTAAGACAAAGGCCTGGGTTTAATTGAACACTTATTGCAATGTAATACCACATATATTAATAATTGTAATTATACTATAGGCTACAATTTACAGTTAGATGCAGCTGACATTTGTCATCTTCAGTCAGTTTCCATACTGTGCATCTTAAATTCCATTCTACAAATAGTCTACTGTGAGGGTAGGCTTAGCCTAATGAACAGACTTAGATTACACCAATCATGCAGATACAAACATACAGACATGTCCCTACAAACATTGTTGTTACAAACCCCCAGTAGGCTATTCTTTTGAGTTGTGACAAGAATAACCAACTGCTTGCAAGTTGGTCATAATGCCTTATAAGTGGGCTTAAGTTATTAAACTAGGCTAGATATATTTATTTGTAAATGGGTTATGAAAAATTTTTCATTTTTTGTGCACTTCTTATCACATACAAACAGTTTGACTAACTGGCGGTTGGTAATATTCTGCCCATTCTCTGGAGTTCTTTAATTTAATATAAACCAGGCATGTCCCTGACAACCCGTTTTGGCACTGCTTTTCAGTCAGTGAGCTCTAACGCATGCAAACATCAATGCGCCACCGGACAGCGTCTATCTCCATGATTATTCTTGGAGCAGAGTGGGAGCGCATCACCTCTCACTCCCACGATGCTGCTGCCCACTCTCCACCCCCGCCAAGACGCCCGTCTCCTAAACTCGTAGTCGCGGGAGACTTGGGGGGAGGGGATTCAAAATGAATACAGAGCAGTTCCAGTTTGGAATACCTGCTTAGCATTTAAACCAATAAATCTGGACAGAGGTAGATCAAAACTGTTGGCCAATGGAATACAGAAAAGCGCACAAAAGGCAAGGTAAGAACATATATTGAAATAGACTACTATTGGAATGCTGAACGCGAAGCCTATGTTGCTTCAATAATCTGGATTACATTTAGTGTCATTTTTGGACTGTCCTTTTTGCATAGCTTAATACAATGGATATGTCGGACGAAAGCCTACACGTTGGAAATGAGCTCTTGTAGTCAAGCAATTTGTAATTCGGTTTATTCCAATGAAGGGAAGTATTTATTGGAAGTGAACTTTGCTTTCGCTCGCTTCATGATCACAACTAATATGTTGTTGGTGTATCCAACCACTTTTGCTCTTTGGCCTCGATCATCATGTACTTGAGTGCACATTAATGTTTAAATATGTGTACGTTGAAATGGATATTTATACAAGCTTTTCTTTTAACATCTTTGTTCAAAGGCAGATCTTCTAACAAGTGTGCTCTGAATGCTGCTTGTTTGTCCGTTCGTAGAGGTTTCACAAATATGGTATGTCGGCATTTTTTAAGACTTCTAATACTGCGGATGTCAAGGAATCGTTTTTAGAGAATCTATGTTTTGGCATTTTGATTCTATGGTCGAATCCTCAAATGAGCTAAGGAAGCCAAAGCGGTAAAAAAAAAATACCCTCGTTTGTTCACTGCAGTCCCCGAGAATCATTGCAGTCTCGAGGATGCGTGGATTGCAATGGAATGTTTCGAAGACGTGGCTCGTTTTCGTAAAAATAGATAGATGGCTGAGTTGCTGTTGCCTATAGGCTACTGAAAAAAGTAACCGCATAGAACCTATTACTGACAGCTGATGCGATGAATTTTACACCAGCACTGTAGACAATGTAAGCTGTGAGATCATGGTCAAAAAGATCTGACCATAAAAGAGGAGACATTTTATTGACTTGTGGTTTATTAATAGAAATAAAAATAGAAAATCACACGCCAGTGACTAACTGACAGTGACTTCTGCTACTGAATGCAACCTTTCAGTAGTAGCTTCACACGCGTAAGTCTTTTTGTATCAGCTACCATTAAGCAACCATTCAGGCCAATGAGGATATATTAAACACTGTCCTATTGGTGCGTATACAAGAACAATTTCAGCACCACGGACAGCAGCCGGCGAAACTATACTCGGCACTACAATTGACATCACAGCACCCAATTCAGTGTATGATTCTATTGGGGTCATTCAACACAGCCGTAGCCTTGTACTAAATGCGCCATGTCACTGATTTATGTCTTTGACAAACAGTCTATTTAATATCTGCAAGTACACGTCCATGACTAACATACCAATACCATGCCGTCCATAGTTTTGTTTATAGCTGGCCATATCGGTTAGGATTTATATATATATATATAACATTCTATTATTGATACATAAGATTTTCCATATCTATTCAATTTATATGGAAAATCTTATATATCAATAATAGAATGTTACATAACAGAAATAAACAGACAGAGAGGCTAATCTAAAAAAAGTAAACAAAATGTAATACCAGTAGGCTTAGCACATGGTATAAAATGCCAATTTTGTTATTACAAGGCAAAAGTTCAGTATTTTGACAGCAGCATCATTTTTGACAGTTTTGATTTAACAATGGCGTTTGAGAGTGCATGACTACCTCCTAATTAGAATTGGTAGACATATCCACATGATAAAGTACTTGACAGGGACAAGAACGCAAATCCCGGCCTCTTCTGCAGAACCACCAACTGTTGAAAAGGCTAATGCCATTATGGAAACAGCCACTAGCTCTCTCTCTCTCTCTCTCTCTCTCTCTCTCTCTCTCTCTCTCTCTCTTTCTCTCTCTCTCTCTCTCTCTCTTTCTCTCTGCGACAAAGGGAGCCAAAGCCCCAGTTGGTATAATCTAATGTGTCACCATCCATAAAGCCACAGGGATTGCAAGTTAGTGATAAAATGGTAGTGGTTGTGAGACAGTGAGGGGGGTCACTTTTGGCCAGAGTGAAACAACACATAGGCTCACCACTGACACTTCCAACACGGTCTCGGCTGAAATAGCAAGCGCTTGTGAGCCGGGGCTCCATCCCTGTGTGACATAATCGGTTGAGTTCAGAGCAGCGTCAGCCTTGAGAAGGTTTCTCCAGCTCTTTAGGGTGACTGCTAATTTGTAACAATGCCTCCGTCCGCTCACTTTAACCTCCCATCCCCCACTGGAAGCCTTGAGAAATTACATCAGTTTCGGGAGTCACACGTGTCCCCTGTTGCGTAACAGCTGAATGCACTGGAGATAGGCAGGCAGGCAGCGATGGCGGAGGCTGAGACACTTGCAGGTGATGGTGATGATGTTGCCACTGGGGTGTCACCGTGTGCAAATTCCAATCATTGGTTTCATGGTTCCCAGTAATGGCGGGGGATTGGGAAGTATTGATTTTACTTTTTCAGCCTGATGGAGCATGTGATAAAAAGGGGTGGGGGAAGGAGACAATCTATAGTTGCCATGAAATCAACCACGTTCTTGAGCAAATGCCTTCTTCAGAGCTTGCATGTTAACAATGCTGTCAGAGATGATGTGACATTGTAAATGTAGTGGACGGTTTACCTGATTTCCAACCAACAGGGCATTTATACATTGAAGTGCCTCGCTAAGGATCTTACTACCATGGCTATAGACTCCCTTGATTGATGACAACCAGCCCACTGTCCTCGCCTGATGCACATAGAGGGATAGGTCAAGCTGGGATGCAAAATGAATAGACACCACGCCACAGGAGACTGCGATCATCAGGGTGCTCTGTGAAATCCACAGACACAGCTATTAGTTCAGCATCACTGAGCGGCTGTGGTTAAACAGGACTGTGTCACTATACATCGCCAGGTATATATGGGATAGCATAGATATATGGGAAACCCCAGTTTCTGTGCATAGATTTTATAGTACACATCCAGGAAAATGATTGCATCAGTGTAGTCCATTACTGTCTGAGGAAAAACCTTACACACTCCATTCAGAATTGAAGAGAAGATTGTGTATTGTGCACTGAAAAAGGAGGAGAGAATTGAAAAAAATAAGGAGAATTTTAGAAGTCAGATAGAAAATGTAAAAATAAATATAACCATTTGGATCATGGCAAAGTGCTTTGCTTTGACAGTTATCTTCTGCCTTTCCTGGTGATGACTCATGCTCTTAAGCAGATGTCTCCATCCACAGACGAAGAGGAAGTTCTCTCAGACACCTCTGTGGTGCAGAGAGAGGGAGACGGATGGGGTGGGGGTGTTGGGGGGGGGGGGGGGGTATACTGACTGCCATCCTCTGATGGGGTGTGCAGCCATCAACCATCCACCCCCATGCTAAAATTCCATGGTGCTTTATCTCTTAGCATTCGCAGGCATCAGTATGCACAAAATGTGTACCCTGCACACTGAGGTTGAGCACGCCATAATGCAGAATCACAGTGAATTGTTAATGAGGCAGCCTTGGAATGAGACAGCTCCCAAGTCTGATCCTGCCTTGCTCAGTGGATGAAAAGTGTTAGACATGAAATGCCTCGTGCAGGAGTGCTGCTGTTACAAATGCCACACAGCAATGAAATAAAAATCCCTTGCACACTGCTCCTGTCCATGACTCATCTCAGCAAAATATGCTAAATTTGAAATGTCTACTATGGATTATCTGTGTTTATGAAAATCCCTGAAATTTTTTTTTTTTGAAGAGCTGTAGATGGATTATGACAACATTTTGAAAAACGTAGCATGGACACGATGGCCCTTACATGCCATCAACCCTGTTTGGGTATGAGAACAAAATCCTCCAAACACTCATGCATTGCTTTATTAAGGGATAGTATTGTATTGAGAAAGCTGCTCATACCTTGACACTGACAGACAGGTTCCAAACCACATGGCTCTGTATGACAGGATTTTAGGAGACACAAGAATGTCTGCATGTGGGTGATTGGTGGATGCCTACGCTGAACGCGGGCCAGTCTGGAATTTCCCTGTTGCGAATTTAAATAATACATGCCATGTATAAAAGATATCAGACTGTCCCTGGCAGTCTGAGTCAGTCTACATGCAAAAGAAGCATTAAATATTGAAACTGTGCTCAGCTACCTGGTATAAACACCATGTTGATTCTCCTCTTATGTGCCTAAGGAGGCTGTGATTGACTGCTCCTTTTATGTGTGACTGTCCATTTTTTTTCGCTGGTAGATTCCATGCCACAATATCAACACCTCAGCAGGGAGTTGTTGTTAAATAGGATTGTTCTTTTCATTGTAATTAATAGTGCGATTACAAAAGCAAGCTATGTTTGAAATAAATGTTCAAAATGAACATTTGAAAATATCAATTGAATAAAAAAAAAAATACATACGTAGCTTCATTCTTTTTTCTTACTGCTGTCCTCTGCCACAAAGGTGAAAGCACTGCCACGTAATAATAATTAAAAGGAGAGCATGACATTAAATTAATGTGGAGAGGCGCATGATTTAGCAAGAAGCTTTAATGGCCTCCCATCAATTTTGGTTTACAGAAGAGGAAGCAAATACAAGAGGCCCATCCTGACAGGCTATCTGATGGCGTAATCAGAGAAGAATTACCACAGCAGCCCTGTTGATCCACATGCAGTAGCTCCATGTGAGATTGCCCAACCTCGGCAGACTGTAAACCTTCAAACTGATGGTCAACATCATCAGCATTCTGCTGAGGACAGTACCAGACTCCTTGACTGTCAGAGCAGAGTTGAGATGCCTAAAGTCAACAGCATACTTATGCAGGTGAAACAAGTCCAATGTGTGATGTATTGCCATGTATGTCAATTAAAGGAGAGACTAAGACTGGAGAGGGTGTCAAGGGTGAGAGATCCATTTGGAACTCTGAAATATGGTATATTTTATATTCTCATCACTGACCCATACATACATTCATTATCCACTCTCATATGTTGGGGACGTAGTATTTTGTTGGACTCCAAAGCCAACTGAAACAAGCATGATGTTTTTGCAGACAGTACTGTTGCCCTGTCGAGTACATCACTGTAAGATCTTTAAAGAGCCTAAAGGCTATTTGATGTAGACTGTGTAGACCACAATTTTAAAGTTGTTTATGCTTCAATGTGTGCAAAGAAGGATACTTATTAGAAAGGTCTTTTCTACATTCTCTGCATTGGGCTGTGAATAATCAGATGCTCCATGCGAAGAGATCACCATAAATAAATCTCACAATGTACACCAGTACAGAATCTTATATTATAAATCAGTGGTAGATTTAAAAATCACAAATATGATATATAATATGCATTCTTATTGCCCTTGTTGTAATTGTTAATGTTATGATTATTTAAATCTAAACCCCTACTGTATTTTTCTCTCCTATCCTTCCACACAATGGTGTCAACATATCAGCTTTACTCCATGGGGTGGGGTCTCCCTCTAACCTCAGCTGCCAGGAAGGTGCTGGGTGAATTACAGGCCAGAGCATTGATCAGATTGGTTGCATATCAGCACCTGTGGGGATATGCATGAACAAGCCTGTAACTTTAAGGCGCCCCCATTTCCCACCCTGTTCTTCACGACACGAGAACCTGATTGTTATTCAGGGAGGCGACTCAGAGACTTCTGATCCTCTCCTTGGTTTGGCAGAGGCAATACATAATAGGAGCGATTGTGCACTGTTAAGGAGGCGCAAAGTGGATTGATAACATAGACTCGCTTTATGATTATATCTAGTAACACTTAAAGAATGTCCATATACGCATGACTTGTATGGCTGTATTATCAGTGCTGTCATTTTGTCTCTTCTGTTCAGGTCATCTAGTATCTCGCTCAGAATGCCAAACGAGTGTTGAAGGACCTTCCAGGTTATAAGAAGCCACTGAGAACAGAGAGAGAGAGACCGGGGAGGCACAATGGGCGACGGAGGATCTTTGCATATAGAGGGTAATGCCTTGCTCAAGGCTGTGTTCCAAGGCAAAATGAGATTGACTCGTCTGCTGCTGGAGGGTGGAGCCTACATCAACGAGGGTAACGAGCGAGGAGAGACGCCGATCGTCGCTGCCTGCTTGGCCAGCTTTGACGATTCTCAGACTCGGCAAAAGATGGTCCGCTATCTCCTCGAGAAGGGGGCTGACCCAAACATCCCAGACAAATGCGGTCGGACTGCTCTGATGCACGCATGTGCGGGGCAGGCAGGTAAGGAGGTGGTTTCCTTGCTCTTGGAGAACGGAGCGGACCCAAGCCTCAAAGACTACTCGGGTTCGTCCGCTTTGGTTCATGCCATCAACAAAGGTGAGAGAGACACCCTGCAGATCCTGCTTGATGCCTGCAAGGCCAAAGGCAAAGAGGTCATTATTATCACCACTGACACCTCGCCCTCAGGCACCAAGAAAACAAAACAGTACCTCAACTCGCCCCCTTCGCCGGGAGTCGTGGACAACCACTCCCCTGTCCCCTGCTTGTCTCCGTCTGAGGTGGAGATCCGCACTGCAAACTCACCCTCGGTGGGGGAGCAGGAAGGTATCTTCAGCTTTGCACTAACCTCAGCTTTGCCACTGCCTTCCAATCGCCCCCCCGGTGAAAAGAGACCCCCTCCACGCAAACTTCTGAAGAGACTCAACTCAGAGCCCTGGGGGCTAGTGGCCCCCTCAGTGCTCAGTGGCGCCCCCCAGGAGAAAGTCGAGGGAGAACTACTGGAGGAGGAAAAGGTGATCACAGCGATGAATGGTCTGTCAATCTCTGGTCCAGGTAGACCCCTTTTGTCTCGGAGACACAGTGTTGAGACTCACGATCCCTGCTTGACAAAGCTGATCGATCGCTCTTGCTCGGAAGACTGCGCCACCCTCTGCGGCTCGTCCTGGGCAGATAAAGTCCAGCAGCACCAGATACTGTACCGGAGGAACACTGCCCCGGAGTCTCAGGAGGCTGCGCTTCCTGTCCCAGTGGCCCTTCGTGGGCTGACACACCCTAAACTCATGCGCATGGATCACTATGAATCTGACACGCATTTGTGTCCAGAGTCCATCCCGGGTTCGCCAGACTCCGGGCGAATGTCCGTGGAACGGCGCAAATACAACGCCTCGCCACTGTCCCTGTTGGCTACCTCCAGGGAGTCACTGGAGAGCATTCCTAACTCTGTGTCTCCGATAACCATGCGACGCCGCCACCCAGGGCTCCTGGAGCGCAGGGGCTCCGGCACCCACCTCCTGGATCACATATCCCAGACCCGGCCTGGCTTTCTGCCCCCTCTAAATGTGAATCCCCAGCGCCCGATTCCCGACATCCGCACAAATGGCAAGGCCACCTCCCCTGTCCACTCAGGTAGCAAGATCCTGTTGCCCGTGGCGCCATCCTCGCCGAAACGAGGCCATGAATTTAAGGTAAAGAAGAAGCTGATGAGAAGGCACTCCATGCAGACTGAACAAATGAAACAGCTCTCGACCTTCCAAGAGATTCTGGCAGAGAAGGTGACTGAGTTTAGTGGGGACTAACACATATATCATGAGCAGTTTCTGGAAGTAGAGTGGAGATAAGATCATCGTTTTTTTTTTTTTGTATTTTACTTAACCACAACCACAAACACTCTGTGTAAACTCTCTTAATCACAGAGCAGAATGTTTACAAAAGAAGTATGTGCAATCCAAAGTGATAATATGTATGTAAGTCTTTAAAACTAGTCAAGGACAGCATGTTTACTGAGAGTCACCAGCTCTCTTCAGCCCCAGATTCCCACTTCCCTCACCGGCACCAGTGGGGAAGACAGGGAATATGTCTCCTTTGTTGACTTGGTGTTTACATGTTATTTAACAACCTGAGAAGTAGATCCATGAATTAAATCTATGAAAAATGGATTGCATAGGTGTACAGTGTCAAACTGAAAATTGAAGTGCAATTTTAAAAATGAAAAACTAAACTAATTCCAAAGAAATCCTGTCATCTCTGTTTACAAGAAAGGCTCAATTCTAGGAGAGTACCCCCCCCCCCCCAAAAAAAACAAAAAAAAACAATGCACAGTGATGCAGTACCTTTCAACAAAAGAGCGTATAGCACCGAGATACTGTAAATATTGTACAGAATAGCAAATTGTTTCGTGTTTTAAAAATTAACATGTTCGTGCAATATGCTGTACTGCAAAGTCAATGATTTCATAACTAGTAGATGTTAAATGATCATTTCAAACTTGCGGTGAAAAAGCAATCTGAGGTTTTCATATAGCCAGACAAGTTTTGTATTTGTAAACTTAGGCAAGAAAAAGAAGTCATAGAAGTCACAAACCCCCCAGGTTTTATTAGTCACAAAATGTTCAATATTAAATAGTAACCATGAGATGAGAGTGGCTGATAATAAATTGTGCACTGTCTGCACGCATGGATGGATGGATGACTGTATTTATGTTTGAATGTATGTATGCATGTCTGTGCGTGCATGTATGTGTGTGCATAAACGCACAGTCTGTATGTGTGTATTACATGAGCTAAGAAGTTTGCCTTAGTGTCAGCCAATTCATGATTATTAATAAGTCAAAGGAGAGGGAATTTGAGGTTACCTTAATTTGGATGGCCATTTTAGATAATTTACTGTCAAATCACCTAATTAACATATGAACTATACAGTGCATTCAGAACCCCTCACTTATTTCACATTTTGTTATGTTGCAGCCTTATGCTTAAATCGTTTGTATTCATTTTTTATATTGATTTTTTTAAAATAAATTTGCACAAATGTCTAGAACCCTGTTTTTGCTTTGTCCTTATGGTGTATTGAGTGTAGATTGATGAGGTACAAAATGAATTTAAATGTTTTTAGCATAAGACTGCAACAGAACATGTAAAAAAAGTGAAGGGGTCTGAATACTTTCTGAATGCACTGTATATGCCTAATGCCTGCCACCTAGTCCTAGATCTCAACGACCTGCCATCTAACCATTCGGGACCCTAAGGCCAGCCCCTTCCTCACACAAACTGTATCCTTTATCTTATATATCTAGCACCTTAACCTAACTCTAAGCTTCATAATCACTGAAATGTTTGTAGATGTAAAACAAGCTATCCAAATCAAGTGGAAACAAGATTTATTCAAGACCATCTTTCACTTACTGGTTATTAATGACTTCTATTAATGACTTTTAGAACAATCATAATAAAATGGCACTAAAAAGCTTGAAATATTTTTCATACACAGACACATTTGGAGCCGATTTAAAACAGAATCTCTGAGCTTACAGTATGGTTGATCATCTTGCTGTTGTCACCTCTGTGGAAATACTTCTACCTATGTGAGTAATTAAAGAATATTTTGAACATAATCTCTGTCTGCTGTATTTATAGAGAGCTCTCAATTACTCCATTAAAATGGAATGGATTGTTGTCCTGTACTTAAATCCAAAAAGAAAACCCATTGATTCCAAACGTTTAAGCTAGTCAGCTAGTCATTACTGTGTACAAATATTTAAAATAAGGGACTGTAAGATACTGTTTTGAAATTAAATTACCATTGTTTATTCTAATGTAAATTTATTTTCTTAATTAGGACTGTGAACTCAGGTTTGGTATCCTTGTAACATTGAGTGTTAGAACACTCAATCCAGGCCCTTTGGTGTATAATCTATGAGGTAAAGTTATCCTTGTCAATGCAAAATGTGGACAGGGGGCATATTGTCATACTGATCATATTTGAGTGTTAACTGGTAAAGCTGTTGGGGAGGACCAAGTGGCTTTTGGGAATCTTGCATAATCGTAAGATCGCACAGGTAACAAGAATGAGGAAAAGGATGGCTATGATGTGGGAGCATGCCTTTACAGCCTACTCACCCATGTTTCAGTAAAAGGGTGATTAACGTGGGTTTGATACAAACGCTACAAACAGAATCTAGTAGTTCACAAACCAATGGTAAGATACTGCCCCCTGGCGGATTGCAATGAAAATAAGCAGAATCACTTCTTCCCTGTAAAAAACGTGTCTTCTTTGAATTAAGGAATTATAAAGCTAAAGATCTTCCGTAATGAATACTACAGAGTACAGAGAAAGTGTTTTGTACACACATATGTTTCATATTTGTTGTTGTAAATGTTCATTCACACTGCTGTGTACATGATACGATTCTCTTCTAATCTAATCTAATAGCATCTAATGACATACCACAAAATCACAGCCTTAGCCAGCCTTGCTGTAATGACGGCAAAGCTTGTAATCACATTTGTTAGAAAATACAAGGTAAGGCATGTAAACATTGTCAATTGCTCCACTCAGCTCAAGTAACCTTAAAAGAACAACATGCTAACCAGATTTTCGTATGACCATTTAAGGCAAGTGTCGATGGCAGCGATTACCACTATTACAGTTTATGAATTCGAAATCCCAACCACCTCACCCTGCAACAATTATGAATTATGTACACTGCTCTGTAACACCATTATCTTATGTGCACTGTAGTACGGGAAACCCTTTCCAATTGTAAGTTATTGTTATCATTCAAATTGAAAGTAATCCAGTTATGCTCAGGCACACGTTGTCGCTACACGATAGTAGTCCTTTGTGGGATAGTAGTCCCTCACATTGCGCATGCGTCATTTTGCGACACTGTCGACTGCTATCGACAGCGAAGCCGCGCGCGCATGCGTCACAACGACAGATCCGTTTTCAATCATGGAGAAAAGCGACGAAAGCCAGTTTTTGAAAACATGACCATTTATTTAAAAACAAAGAAGATGTTGTCACAGTGGACAAAACAGATGAGGTGGAGGATCAAAAAGTCTCTCCCCAGTTTCGTTTCATATGTTGACGTAGAGCCTTATGCTGTTAGCCGTTTACAACATAATTAAATATAACATTAAATATACCCACATTATGCGTTAAGACAAGCCCCATATGTTGACGTTTAAACCGTTTACAACATTATTAAATATTACGTTAAATAAATCTACATTATGCGTTAAGACAAGCCAGATATGTTGATGTTGAGCCTTATGCTGTAAACAGTTTTGTTGTCTGAGCATGCGCGATTATGTTGAGCCTTATGCCGTAAACCGTTTGTGTCTGAGCATGCGCAATGTGAGGGACTACACGTTCATGGTTTCCTTTGGTAATCAGAATGGATTTCCCATTCATGATTTAGGGAAATTTCTGCTCCAAGTTATACAGATGATAGCTTTATACAGATGATAGCTTTAACTGTTAACTAACCTGATAGTTAGGAAATTGAACATAGGGATGAAAACACTTTCAATAAAGGCTGATTGTTTGTTTGATTTGGTAATACAAGTGTTACCAACAATACAATAATCAAATCAAATATATTATGTATTATAGGCTAAAATATTTTTGGGATATGGTACAGTCTTGTGTATGTAGTTGAGGGGAAATGATTTCTAAAAATATCCACAGAGATCCATATTGATTTGGTGGCAGGGGTCTTCACAAGAGGCTGAAAATCAATTACGTGATGTAAAGGTACGTGCTTCAACTAGCAGTGACTAGCTCTTCACATTGATTTGCGGTGCAAGTATGCACCAAGGAAACAGTTTTTCTTTTGGTAGAGCCAAAAATTGCTTTGTAACACAGGGAGGCTGAAAGAGAGTAAAGACACATTTTGGAACATTTCGAAGGCTACAGGTTGACAGCACATGTTCCAACACTGCGCTAGAAGATAAAGTGTTCATACATTTCATGTCAACAAAGCTGCTTTAAGACCTATTCTCAGTTGCTTTCATTTTCTATCAAATTTCCATAATGCCTTAAACACAGAAGTTACTAATTCTACTTTATAATGCCAGGCTGACAAAAGATTCAGGAAGAAAGCAAACTAATTTCTCAATGACTGCATAGAGGTCAATGTAATTTACTGTATATACAGTCTGTATATACATTCGATTGTATTATTTTTAGTTTTTCAGTCCATTTCTCATAATACATTTAAGACATTCTACTAGAACAAACTGAACCACTGTCACAGTGGAATGGAGTGGAATTAAAGAGTATGTGTTTGTTCGTTTGTTCCCAAGTGGGCTCTTAAAGCATAATGCGTTGTGATGACTTTCATGACATAAAGCATTGTGAATTATAGCATGACTTCAGTCCTTCCTACTAGCATTTTTTTTCACTGTGAGGATTTCCTGCTTCCCTGCAAGGACGTGGGCAGGCATGTGGGAATGAGGCCCTGGGTGGTGGTAAGAATTATACTAACTATAAGGCTACTTCAAAGCCTGCGTGATTTTTCTTGTCATGACTTTTGATTAAAACAAATTAGTCTTACAGAGAACGAGCATGCAACAGTTTCTACTGAACTAGTAACCAAGACCTTTGATATTATTATTATTCATTGCAGGTAATAAATAACAGAAGTGAAGTTACATTTCAGTTTCAGTAAAAATCATGTACAAATGTTATGTACCTCTGCCCTTCTGGTAGATGAACTGGTAGGGCAATGTGCTAACAGCCCAAGATACTGGGTTAGATTCCCCTGAAGCACACATAGGCTTCTGATAAAAATGTCTGTACTGTAAGTTGCTTTGTATAAGAGTCTGCTAAATCAATAAATGTAAATACAGTTGAATAATTTGCAAACAATATTATATATATTTGCAGCATAATATGTAATATTTTTTTTAACAAATCTTAAATAATATGGGTCTGTATATGTAAAAGTATATTTAAAGATAAACCACAATACTTTTCATGAGTTAACAGGAGAAAAGTAAACATACATCTTCATCAGTGCTGCACTCTCTTAATTGTGTATTGATGACACCTGCTGGTGACCTTCTAAATTGTAGTTTCACATTGTCTAATGAAAAGCAAGTGAATCAGGGCAGTGGTCCCCAACCACCGGGCCGCGGCCCGGTACCGGTCCGTGAGGCATTTCCTACCGGGCCGCAAAGAAAGAATACATTATTTATATAATTTCCGTTGTATTAATTATTAGAGTCTGAAAGGTGTTTTATTTTGAAAAACGATCGGATTTTCCCCGACGTAACATTCGCCTGTGCCTCTTGATACGTCAAGACGCTTGTCTCAATCACGTGATACGTTACTCAAAAAATAAACCCGCAAACTAGCGAAAATGAGTAACAAACGTCCTTGGAGAGATTATTTGCGAAGGGGAAAGGGCCTGAAGAGACGTGTGCACAATCCACAGACTCCACAGCAACGCGAAATCAACTTCAGACTGATCAAAATCATGTCAAAGCGGACCTAACTTCACCAGTGCAGAGGTGGAGGTATACTGTAATGTAGATGTGTCCATTCTATTCCAATATGGCTATATCCACGCGATTGAGTTTAATGCTTATTTAGTTATTCACTTACATTTGCAGTGTTCGTGTAGTGCTTTTTTAGAACATTAGAATCATGAATTTAAATGTGAAACGTAATTGTTAATGATTAAAATATTCTCATATTTTTTATTTTTATAATTATTTAAATCCAAGGATGTCTGTAGAATCGACGTGAACGCAATCGCCAACGGTTTCTCACAAATTAAGCCCTTAAGAACAATCTGGCTGATTCACCACTGCTATTTAGCGTTCTTAAATTCTGGTCCAAGTTAAAAAGGAATCCCAGATGAGATAACTTTCATGAATGCCAGAATTGTCCCTGCAGTTACTTTTATACACGGAGGCGTACGTGCAACTCGCGTTCAAATGATAACTCCATTTTAATTTGTGGATCAGAAATGAAACTGTGTATTTGATTTGTTTGTGTCAGTCCAACCCTTTGTATTTCGCCACAGAGGGAGCTTTCACTAAACAGTCATAGGTCCCCGACGTTTTTTTTTTTCTCCCTCTGTCACATCGCGCGCCCCCCGCCCCCCACTTTGAGAACCACTGCTTTATAGCATAAAGTACAAGTCAGTACAATGGTGAGTTGTATTTTTCATGCACTTTAAACATTCGTTTTTATGCCGGTCGCGTTATTTTATTTTTGCTGTATTTATCTGCCGGTCCGTGAAAATAATGCCTACATTAAACCGGTCCGTGGTGCAAAAAAGGTTGGGGACCCCTGAATCAGGGCATGCCAGTTAGCTACAAGTTCAGTTAAATAGATACACTTTATGGTATCAGTATGGAACCTCTCTTACCTGCATGCATGCACACTCTTACTAATGGTTCATGTTAAACATACCACTTAAATAATAGATTAAGTTGCAAGGTTACCATTTGCTTGAGAAATGGGCTCCAATGTTAAATATTGTCACATGACTCTTGGGCAGTGGTGTATTCTGGTGGCAGATCTTCAGGTTGGCCACTCCTCCAACCATCAGCACTGCTGCGATGAACAGGAGGAGCCACACTGGTTGGGAAGAGAGGAAAAGCACCACATGAACTGAAGGAAAAGCACCACATGAACTGAAGGATCCACACCCATCTCTTTACAATGATTTCAGTCATAATGCTCTTTTCCATTGAAATGTTCATTAATCTGTACCTCAGAGTGGTTCAGTGGGGGTGCAGACAGATGGGGGTGGGAAAAGAGGGGGGCACCTGGCTTGAAGCATACACCTTCAAAATCAAATACAAAACATGTAATCATATGCAACGTGCATTCAGACAGTGGTGGGCTGTAAAATACTTGCAGTTATATGCTCACCTCAGTGTTAGAGGAGCAAGTGGCTTTGCAAACAAATGCAGAAGCACATACGTATGTAGACAATAAACTCAGCAATGATAACACCAGCATCACCCCAGTGATCCCCCATACGTAATTGACTGGGGAGGGCTGATTGCTGGTCTGGACGACTTGAGATGGCTGTTGGCATGCTTGGATGGGACAGCTCGCAGTGTAGCCACCACGTGGATAGCTGCACTCTAGCTGCACTTCCTCATTGCTGGCACTGCACTGCTCTGCTTCAGAAGGCCGCCTGGACAGAGTGTGTGCATTTCTGTTGCTGTGTAGGCAGCCAGCTGGGTGGAGAATCTCAAAATCGCAATCTTGAAAAGTCTCCAGCCACCGAGCCAGCTGCCCCTCCGGCTCTTTGAAGTTCAGCAGCCAGGTAAGTGTAGCGTGATCAGCGCGCAGCAGGAACGGTCTCCTGTAGAGGTAGGCTCGGACATGGCAGATGCCCAGGCCCAGCTCTCGTTGAGTAGTTTCGACACGGTAGTTTGTCACAGTGTCACTCTCTGAAGTCCAAAAATTCAAAAGGAACTGCCTAGCCCCATGGTGCTAGGATCTCCATATCCCCATAATATATCACAGTAATATGTCACAGTATAGTTGTAAATAGATTCAGATTTGTATGTATTTTTATGAATGTGTTATATAGGCTAGTTATCTGGATTAGCCCAAATGATCACAGGGTGGACTGCATGTCATTTGATTACAGTCTCAGCAGAATGCATGCCATCACAGCTAGACCTACATGTTTGCCTTTTGTTCATCTGATACCAAAATTCTGGGTAAATTCAAAAAGGGTAGTTACTTTTAATATAGAATTTTGCATACAAGGACTTTAAATGTATTTACATACAACATTTCCTGTCTTTTGATTATGTTTCCTTGTGTTCCTCATAGACCTTTGCATGAGCCACTTTTCTGTTTCTGCAGTAAGCCTACTTCCTTGAATTTGAGTTGTGGGGAATTTCCAATTGCTGCTGTTAAACAAGTAAACAAATGACATTCATAAAACATTGGCTCAATTCTACAGAGACTCATAAGTCATTTAAAATTAAACAAATGTAATGATGGAAAAAATGAAGCAGGATTGTTTCTACCACTGAATTACCAGAGTGATCCAAATGTGTGTGTCTCAGGGACAGCAAACATAATAAAAGTAAGGAACAAACATCTGCTACACAGGAAGGTAACAGCACTATTTCTGCAAATTAATTTCTATAAACCACTAAGTCTCTTTCACCACTGCAAGGCAGAATAACATAATCTTATGAACTAAAATGACCTAAAATAATAAAAAAATATTCTAAGCTCTTTTTGACAGTTGCAATTATGGTAGAGTAATCCATGTTTCATTTGATCTCAGAGAACGATTTGATACATGCCAGTCTGTGTGTTGTCAAGGAGTTTTCAAATGCAGGGAAATTCCATTGTGTGTGATGACATGTAAGTGGCACTTATTAGTGGGAGCCCAATGAGAAATATGAAAGGCATCGTGGATCAAATCAATAATTTCCAGTAACTCTCAGGTCTTATCAGTTATCAGTTATACATTTTCTACAGTCAAATTATTTTATGTGGTCTAATATGTCCAGGAACAATTGTTTCAATCCTTGACATTTTTCAAGGAACAATAAAACTTGAAATAAAATTTCTATTCAATGAACTCTTGAGGCAATATGCATCAGATGGTCTTTTGTCACGTTCTGGGCTGGCCATGTTAGGCTATGACAATTAACTTTTATCCTGATGACGCCTGCAACAGATTCTGATTATGACAAAGATTTGGGAGTGAAAGAGTAGCTAACACAGAAAGGACTAGAAATAGGTGCTACTCTACTTTTAGTACATTACAAAGTTAAACATTGCAGGAGTTCAAAGAACAGAGGTGACACCTTATATTTGAATGTAATTATTTTAATTAAAATAAGCACCCATGTGTAATAAAATGGCAATGATTTGATGCTGCAGACAATAGAGCAACATTATCAATCATTTTCATATTCAGATTTTCCACTTCTTCAACCATGGACACTGCAGTTTTGAAGAGGAGGAACCACACTGGTTGGGAAGAAAGGCATCTGGAAAAGAAACACGTGAAAAAGGTAACTGAAGGATTCACACCCACCTATTTATCACAAGGTGATTAGTAATGATCTATTCCAATTAAATGTTCATGACTCTGTACCTGTGTACTCTGTGGAGGTGCAGACGGTTGGGAGGTAGGAAAAGAGGGGGGCACCTGGCTTGAAACGTATACCACCTGCTACAAAATCAAATACAAAAACATGTAAAGAGGGACAGCCTATTCAGTGTGGAGTCTAATAACTGACTGCATTGGGCAGCAAAAGTGCTGCTGGACTCAGTGCCGCTGCTCCCATAACGCGCACTACGCGCTGTGCGTCCCGAGGGGGCACCAAAAAATAGGCAACTGAAAAATCATCATAGTTATAATAATTATAATGCCGATATTATTTCAGTATAGAAATAGTAGGCACCTTTTAGGCATGTATATCACAAAACAGGCAATAAGAGATATATTTAATTGCTCAAAAAAAGCAATCAACTTCCCAAGCTCGCCGTGGGTGACCTTTCCTATCTCAGTGGCCTGACGAACTTTGAAGGTAGGCTAGGTCAACTTTTCAAAAATGGCCTCAAAAAGGCAACAGGAGTCAGGGGCAGAAAAAAGAAAGAGAAAGAAACTGCGAGATGATGCCCGTGCATCACTTTCAGGTAAGTCCATGTTTAATCATTGTTAAATACGGGAAATGTGTTGCTAATTTAATGGTTAGCCTATGCATACACCTCGAACTAGCTGACGTTATTGCTAATGTTAGCATACTCAAATATGTTATATCTTAGGTGCAAGCTAAATTGAGATTTTACTGTTAAACATTATACTTTTTACACGTAGGCCTAACTGACGGGGGCAACAGTGGTACAGGGGGTAGAGGAGTCGCGTAGTAACCGGAGGTTTGCTAGTTCAATTCCACTCTCCTCCCTACCAAGTGTATAAGTGTCCTTGATTGAGCAAGACACTGAACCCCTAACTGCTCCTGATGTATAAATGCAGTTTCCTTGTAGGTTGCTTTGGATAAAAGCGTCTGCTAAATGACTCAACGTCATTTAGCAGACTTTTTGGGAAAAACATGTCTGGTTCATTTTGATACTATTCTGTTTACTGAAGAAAAGTTTGCACTTTCAAATGTATAGTGTGTGTTGGCTATTCTACATAATATGTTTACAAAGTCAGCAAAGCTGTGAAGATTTTCTCAATACTTGAATGTGTGTGTTTTAGCTGTTCTACATAGTGTGTTTACAAAGTAAAGTAAAATTGTGTGAATTTTCTGCTTCTAAATCTTTGCTTTATTGAAGAAGATTGCTTACTTGTATACTTCTGCTTTTACGTTTGTATTTATGGATGACTATTTAATTCCTACGAAGATTTTGCACATCCCAATACTTGTGTGTATGTATGTTTTGGCTGTTCTGTGTACTGTGTTTACAAAGTAGATTTTCCTTTTTCGTTTCTGGGGGGGGGGGGGGGGGCGGGCATCAGGAGTTATGCTTAGGGCACCAAAATGGCTAGCAGCGGCACTGGCTGGACTGTAAAGATGTATCGCAGTTTTACTCACCTCAGTGTTAGAAGAGCAGGTGGCTTTGCAGGGAAACGCAGATACCCATATGGAGACAATGAACTCCAGCAGTGACAACACCAGCATCACTCCAGCAATCCCCTGTGATTGTTGTAGGGGAAAGAAATATTGCACATACCGACTGTGAGACAGATCAAGATTATTGTCATGTATGTTATAGTATAGTATGTTGTATACAATTTATAATGGTATACCTACCCATAATAATGCATTGTTCCTTCGGCAGTAATAGCTTTCACCATAACAGGCGTTATAAGGGTATATTGAGACGGTTAAATCCAAGCTATGCAAAATTATGGCAATCCCTGCAGTTGTTGTGCTTAAGATATTCATCCCAAGTGATGCCTTGACCTACATGAAAAAAAGCAAATCTGTAAAGGCCCTCCTTTACATTACAACATGCACTGTCTATAGACCACAAAACATGACTCCCCAACCATACAACCTGTGCAGCAGGACACATCAAAGCTGCCTTGGTGAGCATTTCACTGGGGTTTTCAAACAGGCACCTTCCTTCATCAGTGTTTCGTTGAATTAGGCCCACGACACCTCCAGAAGGCTCAACAGTGGTGTCTGGCATTCCAGACTCCTACTCATGATGGTATGAATAGAGTTCCAAATTGATAATTTTGTATATTTTATGAGACTGATCTTTATTTTGACCACTATGGTAGGCATAGGCGGAGATCCCGGGGGGGACGTGTCCCCCCCCTACCATAAAGTTGTCCACCCCAACAATCATTGTAAAGAAAAAAAAAATTGAAAAAAATTGAAATATTTAAAAAAAGCACGACGACACAAGCGGTGCTAATTATAAACGTAAAACAATGTGTTTTTTAAGTGTTGAAAAATCATGATCCCCTATTCCTCAAAGTGGTTTGGTTCACATGCTGTTTCCAATAAAATACCCTACCGGCAGCTCCGTGTTTCAGTCCTAGCCCAGTAGACGGTCAGATTTGTGAGATTGTTCCTCCTCTCTCCCCTGTCACTGCCGCTATGATACACGATGTGTAAAGAGATTTACCTCATTCTCGAACGCAGTTAAGATCTGTCTATACTATTTCAAGCTAGTTAATAACCTACAAAGATTCTTTATTCTTAATTCCGTCTCTGGCGAGAGACTCTGGGGAGGTATCTATCTAGCATAGCTAGCTAGCTAGGATGGTGACAATCTAGAGCAGGGGTCTTCAACCTTTTTCAGCCCAAGGACCCCTTGGCTGAGAAAGACACTGAGCAGGGACCCCCACCCCCGCCGCCCCAAATTTGGGCCTGATATTCATATAATTTATTTGGAACTAAGTGTCAGTCACACACACACACACACACTCCCCTACACATGTTTGAACAGAATTACAAATCATCTGTGACACACAACTCGTTTCAATTTATTCTGTTTATTATTGACATTTTTTCTCCCTTACAGTTAGCCATCACTCTGTATTAAATTAGGGAGGGACAAAGAATTAAGTTGCTTGAGAAGCTTAAGTATGGATGAAATATCTCATACCTAGTGAGAGATCTGACGTTTGAGAATTCATCATTCATGTCTTTGGCAACAACAATCTCCCTATGAAGCATGCAGTGCGTCATACATGGCTCTTGCACCGTCTGTGCATATCGCGACACATTTTGGCCAGGGTATATCATGTTCACGGAAAAAATTGTCGATCACTTTGAAAATCTCTGAACTTTTTTTTACCTCCAGGCAGCTGCTTACAGAATAGAAATTCCTCCTGCATCTCATTTTGGTCGACAAATCACAAAAAAGCTAAAAGCTGAGCGTCGTTTGACACATTGGTGGATTCATCTAATTGTTGTGCAAAAGTTTTGCGACTAGTAGTGCCCTCACATCAACTGCCAATTCATCAATAGGGCGGGCATTGGGATGCTTTTCAGTTTTTTTACGTACTCATCCTTCCCAAATATTGTTTTGCACATATCACTAGCTGTTGGCAATATTAAACTTTCCGCAATTATGTATGGCTGTTTGGTCTGAGCGACACGTAATGCAACTTAATAAGAGGCTTTTAAAGCTAGCTCGCACACTTTGGCTGATTGTCTCATCAAGGTCTGCTGGCCCTCAAAAGATTTTAAACGGGAAATATTAAATGTTTTTAAGTGAGCATGGGTTGTCTTTGAGTGTCGTTGCAGCTTTGATGGTTTCATAGTTTCGTTTGATAGCACGGGAGAGCAAACCACGCACACTGCTAATTCTTCACCATCGGTCTCTTTGTAGGTGAAGGCAAACTTCAGATAATTCTCTTAATATTTACATGTCTTCTCCCGTTTGCGCTTTTGGAAGGGGTGTTGGCATCCTCTGAAGGTAGATCATCTGAACCGCCATCAGTGGTGTCTGACGAGGAGCTTTTGTTCAGAGAAATTACAAAACGATCAATTATTTCAAATTGTCTGGTTATGGCAGGTAACGTCTTTTGGCACCAGATAGCTAAATGTAGCTAAAAGTGCATATGTTGCCATTATGATCAAATGATCGCGTGAAGACTCATGGGTAGCCTATGTATTATTTTTAAGGCATAGAAAGCAATTGTTACGTTCTGTTTATGTTCATGTAGTCTTTTGGAAGTTTTTAATTTTTGGAAGAGGGAAAAAATGCAAAAATGCTTCAGATGAAATAATTTGGCGGACCCCCTGCAGTACTTCCGCGGACCCCCGGTTGAAGACCTCTGATCTAGAGTACAGTACAGTAACCTATATCTAGCTAACTATCTAGTTGAGAGAAGATCCCCAAACAGTTATGGTTCATGTCAACTAGTATTATAAACACTTCTAGTACATAAATAGTCTCTCCAACAAATTTGTTAATGTTCAAATAAAAATGTTAATGTTACCGTCTGTAAAATTTCAAGCTAAGCTATCGATAGCAAACGCCAGCAAGTTGCAAGGAGTTTAATATACTGTATCAATGTTGAACAAAACGTCCCAAAAGGCCATTGTGAACTTTTTATATTTTAATCATTGTAGCATTTTGTGAATGGCAACATGCACACACATCCCTTGAACAATAATGTTACCGGCAGCTGTCTTGCTCCACACTGCTATGTACATTGTGCCAGATGTAAAATGTTATAAGAGAATTCGGTATTTAGCAGCTAAATTATGCTAGCTCTTGTTACAGCAATTTTTTCTGTATGGTTCAATGGTTGATATCTATCCAATCAGGTGAGATCACCAACATACGTATATTGGCGCCGTTGTCAGGATAGTACCAACATTATCTTGGTGGCCCTCGTGCAGAGAGAATGGCTATTTATGCACATGTAACAGGTACCGTAGCAACGGCACCTAGCTGACAGATAATATTCTGAAATTTCAGCGAAATAATTGAAGAGGCAGGGCAACAGCTTCTTAACTTTTGCGTTCTCCACAGTTTCTTTATTGAACTTCAGTTCACCGTTACCACGAACATTCTGGAGATCACTCCAAGACTCCGCCCTGCTGGCATGGAGCAAGTTTATTCTCTGTCAAAATAAAATACCCTAATAAAATCGATGAAAGCAGTATTATCAAAATAAAACACAATTATGAAAAACACAAAGTTTACACTTTTGTGGACGTCACACACTTCCCGGCAAAAATAAATGGGTCCCACCATTTACCACTCAACTTCTCTCAACTCTATTATTTCTATCTCCACACAACATTTAGAAAGTTATATAGTTCTGGTTTAAACATGACGAAAAATACCTTATCTTTAGGGAAACGATACAAAACTGTATTTTCTATACTTTACAGTTCTTCAATGTATGACATTTTTTTTACTTTGGTTGAAAGAGTAGTGTACAGCGGAGATGGAGCTGTTAATTAAGAAATATAACTCCATCAAGCAATGCAATATACACACGACCAATAGCCTACAGAGACTCATCCAAACAAACAACAGAGAGAAGTAACATTATCCAATGTACGTGTAAACAGACATTGATTGTTTAAGGTAAGTGCTTTGGCATCTTTAGCTTAGAAGGCTTTTTTCTGAGGTAGGATTTTTCAAAAGAATGATCTGAAGTAGAATATTACAGTCTCATAAAAACCTCACTGAGTAAATTCACTATAACATACTTAACACTGTACCTGTCCCTTTTAAATACCAAATGTACACACATACAATTTCCCTTTACAGTACAAACCAAGCATTTATAAAATATCAATAATAATGATCATTGAAGTGTTTACATCATAATGTAACTGTATGGCCAAATTTCCAAACAAATATCCCTACACACACCAACAATAAGCACAGTAACACTATGAAAGCTTTGAAAGGAAATGTTCTCAGAAACATAAGACCCTTAGAAATGAAATAATTCTGGACTGCTTTTCCTTGAAAGTAACACCCGCCTTGTTTTCCCTTCATCTAACAGCAACCAGGACTGGTAGTATGTATGGTGGTGGTGGGAAGTGTAAGGCATGTTATGCAACTGGGGGATAAGGGTTGCAGTATGGGTCAAAGGGGTATGAAGATGGTGTGTAGGGGGCAGGTGAGTGTATGTCTGTGTTTGCTGAGTTAACTGCAGCTCGTGTTGTCAATGTGGGCTGACCAAAGTTCTCATATGTAAAATTCTGTCTAGGTCTTCGGTCCCGACTTGACCTCCTGACCTCGGTCTGGTTGTCTGGCACAGGATGGACATAGTGCTGTTCCTCCTGATATCCATCTTCCTCTTCAGGTTCAGCCACGGCGGCCGGGTGTTCATCCACTCTTGGCTCCTCTATATGCTCTCTTTCAGTAACCAGGTTTGTTTCAGGTAAGTATTCTGTTATTACCCTATTCTCTTCCCTTGAAGGTACTGGGGTTGAACGACTTGAACTGGTGGTAGGTCGTTGGTGGGGGACTTCATCAGGTGTCTCCTGAATCCTTTCTGCTGGTACCCTCAGCCAATACCTACAGCGGTTTGAGTCCTGCTCAGAATCTGAGTCAGAATCTGATTCTTCTGGTGGTTCTTGAGTGTTGATGCTTCGGGTCCGGCTTGGGCCTTTCTGTGTTCTTTTTCTAGAGACAGTGGGGTGGGGGCTCTTCAATTGGAAGGTCATTGACTAGTAATAACAGGTTGTGTAGTGTTCTTGTCTTCTGCCTGTCGCCAGATTCAGAATAAACTACATACACTGGGTTTTCAGAAATCTTTTCTTTTACTATGTAGATGGCCTTCTCCCAATACGATCTTAACTTTCCTGGCCCGCCACGTTCAGGGAGATTCCTAACCAGGACCCTATCGCCAGGTTGTAGCACCACACCTCTTGCCTTCTTGTCATATAGTGCTTTGCCTTTAGCACTGGCCTGCTTGCTATTCTCACTGGCAATCTGATAGGCTTCCGACATCTGCTTTGCCCATTTCTTTGCATAACCCTTAGGAGAGTCTGGCTCTTTGTCTTCCACTAAACCGAACAGCAAGTATGAAATCATTGAAAATGCGCTCAGCTGCCGTCTTACCACTCTTATTCTTCGTGGGGTAGGCGTGAGTAAATCTTGTAAAGTGGTCAACTACTACGAGTATATACTCATAGCCACCGCGGCTGGTTTCCAGATGTAAATAGTCTATACACACTAACTCTAGTGGTGAGCTTGATGTAATACTACCCATAGGGGCACGCACGTGAGTTACTGGCTTTTTAGACTTTATACATGGACATCTTTTGGTGATGTGGTCCTCAATGTCTTTGGCCATAAAAGGCCAATAGAACCTCTCTCTTGCCAGATTCAGCACCCTTTCTGTTCCTACATGAGCCATCTCACTATGCAGTTTCTGAAGCACCAGGTTTTTATACTTGGCAGGGAGCACCAGCTGCTTTCTTTCATTAGCGTAGTTATCAATGTCCACAGGGAGGCGTGACTTTCCTGGTCTATATTTAATGTCGAATCTGAAGTCTGAGAGTTCCCCAACCCACCGATGGCCTACTGCATTTAGTTTTGCTGTGCTCATGATGTAGGTCAGTGGGTTGTTGTCTGTGAATATCGTAAAGTGGGGTGCGTAAAACAAGTAATCCCTACATTTTTCACACACAGCCCACTTCAGGGCAAGGAACTCCAGTTTTCCACTGTGCAGGTGATAGTTACGCTCAGCCGCTGTTAGCGTCCTAGACCCATATCCAATGACACGCAACTTTCCATCTTGGTGTTGATATAGGATAGCTCCGAGGCCCTGGTCTGATACATCAGTGTGTAATACAAAAGGTAGGTTAAAGTCTGGATACCCTAATATCGGGGGGCTAACAAGCAGTGAGATTAGCTGTTCAAGGGCTTGTTGGTGTTTGGCAGCCCAACCCACAGGTGTTCGGGAGGGCAATTGTGGGCCTTTGCTTTTACCATGCACTGGAGCTGTTTGCTCAGATTTGCCTTGAAGTAGCTCATAGATGGGTTTTGCTATCCGTGAAAAGTCCTGGATGTAGGAACGGTAGTAGCCCAGGAACCCGGTGAGCTTCCTCACATCTCCAACAGTCTGTGGTTTTCTGCTGGCTAGCGACCGCACTGCTTCCAGGTCTTTAGGATCAATCCTCACTCCCTGTTCTGACACAAGACGGCCAACGTATCTCACTTCCTGTCGAAAGAGCTCACACTTTTCAGGCCTTAGCTTCACTCCGTGTTTCTGTAGAGCCTGGAGGACTTTGCGGACCCCTTCCACATGTGCGTCAAATGTTTCAGCGTAACAAAGGACGTCATCGAGATAAGGGATACAGCAGTCGTCTCGCAGAGGACCTAACATCTCCTCCATACTCCGCTGGAAGGCTGCTGGGGCGTTAGAAAGGCCAAAGGGGATCCGTATCCATTCGTACAGCCCCCAGGGAGTAATGAAAGCAGTGGCGTGTCTGGAGTCCTTGGCTATGAAGCCTTGATGATAGGCCTTGCCTTGGTCAAGGATGCTGAACCAGGAATAGCCATCAAGCGTGTCTGTCAGGTCTTGTATCCTAGGTAGCGGATGTCGATCAGGGATGGTCTTCTGATTCAACAGACGATAATCTATGCAGAGGCGGAGTGTGCCATCTTTCTTACGGACACAAACTACTGGAGAGGAATAAGGGGATTTTTATTTCACAATCCAGCCTTTCATCAACAGATCTTGTATATACTCCTTCACCTCTTGAAATAATGGTTTAGGGACAGAAGAGTACGCTCTCTGCACCGGGATGTCGTCTTTAAGTGTGATTGACATTTGCAAGCTAGGAATACATCCGATATCATGCTATCTTCAGCAAAAGCAACTGATTCTTCCCATAGCATCTTTTTGACTTTCTCTTGTTCCTCTCTGCTAAGGTGGCTAAAGTCCACAGGAGGCTGCCACAAGGCTGGACTAGATTTAGCAGCTGATGTTGGTGCCACACTAACAACTGCTCTTGGCTTAGGCCACTCTTGTGAATCTGTCTCTTATCACCTTTGTCACAGTCTGGACACTACCCAGGGCTGTCTTCCTTGATAGAGTGACAGAATGTTTTCCATGTTATTTTTCACTGTATTGTGACATAAGGTCTTCCTGGCATTCTTTATTTCTAACAGGCCTTCTCAATCTCTAACTCTGTCAGGTGTGCATTAGTTTCATCAGGTTCAAAGAGAAGGAGAGTATCTGATGGGTCTATACTAGGCGGGACCTGGCATCTAACCCAAGCTACTTGTCTAGTTGGGATAACAGTGTCATGAGCGCCTGTTCTCAGTCGTCCATGATGTACGGAGGACCTGCCGGCTTGGATGAAGTTCACTAGCGCCTTAACCTTCTCTGTAGGTATTGATATTGCATCACATAAGAGAGTAGTAAGCGCTGTGGCAAGTTCTGCTGGCCGACTTTGAACTACTTCCTCACGCACATTGAATCCTAGTATCGGCTGCTCAAGCGGTACACTGCTTATGAGGAAAGGCACCATAATGGGCTGGCTAAAGTGGTCATTTCCACACAGGTTTACTGTGATAAGCATCCAGCCATCAAAAGGGAGAATGTCTCCATTAACTGCATGAACCTCTAACTCTACCTTGTCATCAAATATTTCGCTGAGGGGCCTAGCTGACGCGCCTTGTAAATATTTCTCCTTCCAGCGTCTGTCAATCATGCTCACTTGAGCTCCTGTGTCTAGTAAGGCATTGACTGTCAAGCCACTTAGGTTACATCGCACAAGAGCTTTGGCTCCCACGAACTTGGCCAGACGCCTACTCATTTGGGTGGGTAAGGAAAGTGGGGATTGAGGAGGTATTTGTCCTTTGTGGTCTGTTTGTTTTTTATCCACTTGAACTGGCTGAGATTTACAATTCTCAAAACTCTGTGTGTCAGGCGCAGCAGCATGGTGTAGGCGCGGTTGAGACTGAATGTAAAACCCGGTCACTGCTTGTCTCGTGGCAGAGACCGGCTTCAGTTTTCCTGACGCTTAGGCTTCTTCAGGCAGCCTACTGCTCTGTGGCCATCTTCGCCACAGAAAAAACAGTGAGTGCAACCTGGGCGGTTTAGTTCAAGGCATTTAGCACAGCTGTATGATTGGCTTCTCTTTTGGTCTACCTTAACGTAGCAGTGGTGGCAGGATTCTGACTTTTGGGCCTGCAACGGCTGCTGCATTAGTTCAACTTTGTTCATCAACTTCTCCACTTTCTCAGTTAATTGTTGGAGTGCATCAGCCATGGGCTTTTTATTTGAAGAATCTTTCCTTGCACTACTGTCTTGTGCAGCTGCTGCAACGTCAAGCTGTGTGCTATGCACATTTATGTGTTTTTGTCGCGCATTTGCACCTAGACGTCTCTGTCTCTCATCCTCAGTGTTTGTTATCTTCATCAATTGTTTTAGGATCATCTCATCAGACGCATTGCTGTCTGAGAGCAGTGGTTTAAGTTCTCGACGTATGTCATCATGTTTATGGCCGAGGCCCTGGTATATTGTGTGTAGGAAAATGTCTTGGACTGTGTTTGCATTGTATTTCACTTCTGTGTCAGCATATTTAGAAGCGAACAGGATCTTTTGTTTGAGGCCTATGACACGATATAAGAACTGTTGTGGCGTTTCATTGTCATTTTGTTTGGTGCACGTGTGCTCTTGGAATAGTTCTGTGTTACTTCGCACACCTAAATGAGACTGCAGGAAGCCTTTGAGCTCAGCTAAGGTTAAATCATCCTTGTGCATTAACATGTCCTTGAAATTTCCTGATTTGATGACTTTGAGAACACTTCTCAGTATTTCAGCCTCACTGAATCGTTCTTTAACTCCTTCATCAATTTGTCTGCATATGTTGTTGTAGCTTATGTCTGAGTTCTGATCACCAAATTTGTCCGCCTTGAATCTTGAACTCCCGCCGGAGTAGTGAAAGATCTCGAGGGGAAACCCACTCTGTCATAAGTTGCATGTGAGTGTTGTTCTGTTGTGTTATTACTGTTGTTAGGTGGGTGTAGATTGTGTGGTGAGGTGTTAATGTGGGGGGTGGTGTGGGTTGTTAATGTACTGCAGGACTTTGTTGCTAAGATCAGCATAGCTAGAAAGCATTTTCTGTAACTCTGTATCTGTGTTATGTGTAGTTTTGACATCAGTATGTGTGGGGGGAATTGTATTAGTGACTGGTGAAGCGTTAGCTAGGCTAACTGTGGTGGTTGGGGTTGCGTTAGCATTAGTAGCACTGGTTGCTATGCTATCAATATATGTATTTGTCAAACCTGTCGTCACATTCTCATTAAGCACTGGGTTGGATAACACATCGTGCACAACACCCTCAACATCTGTTTTAGCTTGAGCAACACGACTCTGAATGACATTATTCACAGTATCATTAAGGTCTAAAAACACAGCCATATCTGAATCCTCAGACTCTACCAACGTCTCACTGTTCATGAAAGCTAGAATGTACTCAAAGCAACCCTCTTCATCTCCAACCTGAAGCGTGGATGAATCCTTCTCCGGTGCAGGACCAACGTGCGTAGCCAATTGGAAAAGTTCATCAGCTGTCAGAGTGAGTAGACTCTTCTTGATGCTCCACACCAAACGTTTTCTCTCACCGTCCGCCATGACTACTTTTCCCTCTTCCTCACGGTTGATCTCTCTTCCAGGAATCTCGTTCACCCTCAACTCTCAGTGTTGTTCAGCGTGTGCAGCACAGTCTCAGCTTTCCATTCCTCACAGGTGCTCAGTATGGCGAATGCAGGGTCTGTCCATCTAGGTTGACGGTTGGATAAAGCAGGACGTCTCTCCGTCGTCAGTCGATAAGGGAAAAACCAGCGCTGCTTTAAACAGTTGATTCTGAAGGTGCTTGTAGCCTGCGTATTTGTTGCCGCTCCCCGTACTGGCCACCAAAAATCTGTAACAGGTACCGTAGCAACGGCACCTAGCTGACAGATAATATTCTGAAATTTCAGCGAAATAATTGAAGAGGCAGGGCAACAGCTTCTTAACTTTTGCGTTCTCCACAGTTTCTTTATTGAACTTCAGTTCACCGTTACCACGAACATTCTGGAGATCACTCCAAGACTCCGCCCTGCTGGCATGGAGCAAGTTTATTCTCTGTCAAAATAAAATACCCTAATAAAATCGATGAAAGCAGTATTATCAAAATAAAACACAATTATGAAAAACACAAAGTTTACACTTTTGTGGACGTCACACACAATTGCACCCACATTTATTATGTCGTCGTTCACAGGGTAAGGTAAGGCATTATTCTGGTGGCTGTGTGTGACAACAACAGATACACCTCAAGATACACCTCGACAAGATTTCACATCTCTCAGTGTTAGTTCAGGTTAATTCACAGCCCTTGCGAGCTCAGATGACTCGTGGCTGATTTAGCTACGAAGTCTCTAACACCTATCTCCACTGGTCTTTTGTGTGCTTGCCTCGTTTCCGCTACCAGATCCACATACTTCAGCTCCTACTTTAAAATGCTTCCTCAATCGCATCCTCAAAAGGAATCGTTTCTTCAATAAAGTAAACAATGCGCTCACACTCAGAATACACCATGTCTGGTCTCACTGTGGAGCTTGAACTTAAATCCCGCGCTTTGCCTCATTTGCTAGTACGGTTTATACGTGCCTGGTGTACACTTTTCACACAAATTAATTTAAAACCTGATTAAGTCCCTGAAAGGCTGCGATTCGTCCGCGCTCTTTTCTGAGCCCGCCCCCTCAGGAGCCTATAAATTCAGGAGTGAGGACCGGAAACATCCTCTTTGAAAACTTCGCCTCGAAGTAACCAGTCTGAGTATATCTCATTTACTACGCTCATATCTGTTTCAAAGAATCTGTGTGCTTTGCTCATTACGAGTTGGTGAGTTATTCGGGTTTTTTACCCTCACTAGCTCAGGGCGCAACAAGATTCAATTGATTTAAGAAAGTAGAGTCGCTATCCTAGCTAGTTAGCCGGCTAAGTTTCTGACTTGCCTGCTAGCTTTTTGCTAACCAACGTTTCAGTTGTTTGATAGTGTGCTTGTGAAATTAATACTTTTTTCTAATTTCAGAACAATGTCCAGGCAATACCCTGACTGCGGGCACACGAGGGTGAAGGGCGACCGCCACCGCCGTTGCGTGGCCTGCCTTGGCAGGACCCACGCGGAGGCAGCTCTCTCGGGCGTCGACCCTGCCTGTGGCGTTTGTGCTAGCTTGACGCTAGCTAAGGCTACTAAGCGCCTCGCGCTATGGGAGCGCTTGGACGCTGAGAGGGCAGCGCCGGCTCCATCCGGGGTTATCACCCCCGAAGGACCGAGCGCGCCTTCAGCCTCAGGCAGCATTGGTGCTGGCAGCCGCTTCACAGCCGCAGCCGCACATGCGAGCCTCTTCCCGTCGCCGTCGCCTGCTGGCCGCGGGCCACGAGGCGGTCGAGCTACCCCCTGGCGAAGACCAGCCCACGCCGGAGCTGGACTTCGGCCTGGATGACGAGAGTCTGCTGGACTTCTCGGACGAGGAGGACATGCAGCTCAGTCTGGATGTTCGGCCGCGGGCAACCTCTCCCCCGGCCACATCAAGGACTTTGGGCCAGCAGCTGCACGAGGTTGCGCTGAGGGCAGCCAGCTGCCTCGGTCTCCCTCTCCCTCCCCCTCCCAGCGTGCAGACCTCGCTGCTGGATGGGGGGTTTTACGCTGGCCCAGCCGTGCCAGCTCTCAGCGCCCTCCCATTCTTTGCGGAGGTCCACGGGGAGCTGATGACTACGTGGGCGACCCCCTACTCAGGCCGTGCCCCAGTGCCGGGGTTCGCCGCGTATATGCACCTGGATCAGGTCAAAGAGAGTGGCTACCTCTCTTTTCCGCCTGTCAAGGATGCAGTGGCGGGCTACCTCTCGCCCGCCTCCCCCATGATGCGCCTCGGCCAGAAGCCCCTCCTGCCCACGCGAGTGGCCAGGCACCAGGCGGCTCTGGCCGAGAAAGCCTACCTGGCGGCAGGCTGCCTGCACTACTGACACGGCGGCGCTCCTGCAGCGCTACCAGGCCAAGCTCCTGACAGAGCTGGCCTCGTCGTTGGGGGAGAACCACCAGACGGTGGTGGAGCTCCGTCGGGCGACGGACCTCTCCCTCCGACTCACCCGTTGCACCTCCCAGGCCCTGGGGAGGGTCATGGGAGCGACTGTGGCGAACAGTCCTCTTCGGGACACACTACTCCCACCCCGGGCCAGAAACGGAGCGGGTTCCGCTCTCCAGCCCCCCCGGCTAAGATGCCCACCAGGAGAGGCTGGCAAAAGCACCCCTTCTGCCCTGCTGCTCAGCCAGCAGCACAGCAGCAGCCAGCTGCGCGCCCGAAAGAAGGCGCAGCCCAAGCCCCACGTCAGCATGCTGCTCGCCGGGGGAAGGGCCAGGGCAGGCCGCCGGCCACCTGATCCAAACAGTCGCCCGACACAAAGACAGGGGGAGCGGTGGAGCCCCCACCGCCTCCACAGAAATCCGCCCGTGGCTCTCATGCAAAATTCATGTCAAGCACGGTAAGCAGGTTTTCACAAGCACCACACTCAAATGTCTCAGCCCCTGCCCCAGTGGGCGCAGTGCTATGGCATGCTTGTGCGACTCCCCCCGCGGTGCACACAGTGCACTCGCACCCCCCATTTTTTTTCAAAACCATGAGGGGGCAACCCCAGATCTCATCCCCCTCCCTAGGCGGAGCGGGCGCAGATCTAGGCTTAGACTCATTGACCATGAGCGGGTTAGTTCCCGACCAATTCAACTCAAAGCTGCAGTTCGCCCGTCCCCCTCCACAATTCGGCGGAGTGATCCAATCAGTGGTGCAGCAGGGGCAGTCTCATTTTCTACGAAAAGAGATAGACTCCCTGCTCCAAAAAGAAGCGATAAGTATAGTGCCTCCCGAGGAGGCAGCTTCAGGCTTCTACAGCCGTTATTTCCTGGTCCCCAAAAAGGACGGGAACTATCGGCCAATATTAGATCTACGTGTATTGAACAAAGCACTCATGCTGCTGAAGTTCAGAATGCTGAACTTAAAAGATGCATACTTCCATGTCGCGATCCACCCCAGACATCGAAACTTTCTGAGATTTGCGTTCGTAGGAATAGCATACCAGTTCCACGCACTCCCGTTCGGCTTGGCTTTGGCACCGAGGGTTTTTACAAAGTTCGTGGAAGCAGCCATCGCCCCATTACGACTACGCGGATTGCGTTTATTCAATTATTTGGACGATTGGTTGATTTGTGCTCATTCAAGAGCAGCAGCGGTGCAAGACTGCCATCTAGTGGTGGCACACCTGCATCGACTAGGCTTTGTGATAAACAAGGAAAAAAGCGTTCTGTGCCCAAGCCAGACCACGCATTTCCTAGGCATGATTCTACACTGTCTACACTGATTCTACATTCTGTCCCAAGACCGAATAAATGCAATCAGATCATGCGTGCATCAGTTCCGACTAGGACAGTCAGTCCCGTCGCTGTGCTGCCAACATCTGTTGGGCATGATGGCATCGGCCGCGATCGCTCTCCCGCTGGGGATGTTGCGCATGCAGCTTTTCCAAATGTGGTATCTGTCTCTGAGGCTCAATTCAGTCAAGGACAGATACTGCAGAATAACGGTGTCCTCCAGATGCAGGAAAACCCTGGCAATCTGGAGAACTCCCTGGTTCCTCGCGGCATCAGGCCCTATGGGCATAGTGACGCACCGCGTAGTGGTAACCACAGATGCCTCAACCAGGGGGTGGGGAGCGGTCTGCGAGGGAAGAGGCGTGAACGGTCTCTGGTCTGCGACAGAGGCCGCGCCACATATAAATGTGTTAGAACTGCGAACGTTGGCCCTGGAACTGCGACACTTTCTACCCAGATTAAGTGGTCAGCATGTGTTGGTGAGGACGGACAACACTTCGGCGTTGGCGTATATAAACCGCCAAGGCGGAGTGCGCTCCCTGTCACTGCACCACTGGGCGAACCGCTTGCTCCTGTGGGCAGCAGTTCACGTCCGTTCCCTCAGGGCAGTCCATATTCCAGGCCACCTCAACTACGGGGCGGACCTGTTATCAAGGGGCGAACCTCAAGCAGCAGATTGGTGTCTACGCCCTCAGGTGATAGAGCAGATCTGGCTGCGGTTTTTCAGGGCGCAGGTGGATCTGTTTGCGAGCAGACAGAACACCTGCTGCCCTCTTTAGTTCTCGCTAGGGGGGCGACGACCCCCCACTCGGCATAGACGCGCTGAGCCACCAGTGGCCGAGCCTGCGCCTATATGCGTTTCCCCTGATTCCGCTCCTTCAGCATGTGCTGAGCAGGGTAGCGGACAAGGGCAGAGAATTGTTATTGATAGCCCCCCACTGGCCCAACCAGCCGTGGGTGGCAGATCTAATCAATATGTCAGTGCAACAGCCCTGGGAGCTGCCTCTGCGGAGAGACCTCCTAACACAGGCGCACAGGACAGTGTGGCATCCCCATCCGGAGCTGTGGCGTCTCAGGGCCTGGCACCTGAAAGGTGCAGGCTCCTGGCGTCAGGCTTATCAGACGCAGTGGTCAGCCTGCCATGCAGGCATTAATGGCAGTTCCCCTGGCAGTCACCCGCTAGCGTCACGCTTTATGGCGGGGGTGAGACGGCTCAGGGTGCCTGATAGACACCTCATACTCTCATGGGATCTGCTGGTTGTGTTACGTGCTCTCACAGGGCCTCCGTTCGATTCCCTGGAGACAGTGGACATAAAATTTGTCTCTTTAAAGACCGCGCTGTTACTGGCATTGACGTAAGCAAAGCGCGTTGGTGACATGCAAGCCCTGTCCGTCAGCCCATCGTGCCTTCAGTTCTCGATCGCTGGAGACAGAGTGGTTATGCGACCTAATGCTGCTTACACACCTAAGGTGGTGGTGATGAACGACTCACGAAAGAATGAACCTGACAGCCACGACATGGATCCGTACGCGTGTTAGGCCTCATATTCATATCCATTCTCATACTCACATTCACACTCATACCTCATACTGATACTCACTTAACAAATGTACGCTTTGCTGAGATTGTTTGAAATATGTATTAATTAGTGCTGTCAAACGATTAAAATATTGAATCGTCATTAATCGCATTAATGTCATAGTTAACTCAAAATGAATCGCGATTAATCGCCATCATTTTAAATTTATTTTAATGCCCTTATCAACATGGAAAAGTGGATTGGCTTGCTTTATGCAAATGTTTTATTTTATTGAAAACCAACATTGCCAAACAGGGCGGTACAAAATAAAATTATAAAGTGCACATTTCAGGTAAACAAGGACTCAGCCTAAAGTGCAGTTAAATGATGGCTTAATATTTTCTTTTTTTCAAGTTTGTTGGGAACATAGCAGTCAGGCCTCTTATTTCAGAAACAATGAACCGTAACAGTTAGGTTAACAATAAAAGGTAAGTCTACTACTTCAGCCAGCTGCCTGTTGACATTTTCGGACAACAGGGAAGCTTGCTTCTTTTGCACAACACAACTTTTAAAAGTAATCTTTCCATTCAGAAGCTTTTTATCATCCATTTCGCCGTATCGCGCTCACCATTCACTCAAACCGTAACGTTAGCATACTACACAGTTTGCGAGGCCAAAAAGAACGTTAATCTAAAAAAAAAAAAAATATTAAAAAAAAAAATTGCGTTAATCTCGCAATAACATTTTTTACGGCGTTAAAATGGGTTTGCGTTAACGCCGTTAATAACGCGTTAAACTGACAGCACTAGTATTAATCATATGAAAAACGTATGCTTTTATGAAATTGCTGGAGCTATGCTTTATAATCATCTAAACCAATATATGCCTTTTAAAATGATTGCAGAATGTCTGAATCATGCCTTATAACCATATGATAGTGTGTGAAATTGCTTGAGTGATGTTTAACAAATCTATATCTGCTGCTGATTGCTATGATCAAGAGTGAAATGTGCTTGTTGTATAAGAAAAGTTTTTAGTGCAAATGCTTGTGAGGAAACAATGCTGATGTAAGCTTGAATGCAGTTGAAACTGTGAAGTGGGTTAAACACAGGAAGTGTACCCTTTGAGGGCCCGCGAGGAGGACGCCGGCTGTAAGAAGCCGGCCTATAGATGAATCACACCTCTGTTAAACCATGACATGGCAAAAGGACATTGTGTGATGGAATGAAGATTTTGTGACCTTATAAGGAGAAGTCCGTGATGAAAAGACGGAAGCAGGAGCTGTTAAAAAGCTGAGCTCAATGCATGTAGAGAGAGTCGCTTCTCTTCTTTTGCTGTGTGGGTTGTACACTGTTTTTTGAGAGCTTGTAGTTTTCTTTTCTTTTAAATTCTTTTTGACCCCTTTGTCATTAAATCTTGGGGTACTTTTTCAATACTAAAAACCTCGCTTCTGCGTCAGTTAATGAAGTGAGTTAAGCTCCGCGCCCCGCTACACACCTCGCCTTATTACACCTGTCAGATCAGCATCCTGTGGTCCGGAACGTCCGATACCTAAGAGAGGTGGGGGCCTTTGGCACAGAAAAACCTGTCGACTGCGTGGAAAAGGTGAGTTGTCCCTCTCTTTCACTCTAGAAGAGAGTACGGGAAGGGGATCTCGGAAGGCAGTCTGATTGATCCCTTTTCGTATCTTGGCTGGAACATACAATTAAAGGCTTGGTTATAATGTGACATGATTTTTCCGAACAAAGTTGTATTCTGATTTGCGTGGCCGATAACCGTATTAATTACTTGTGAGAGCATGTGAAAAGCTTGGGCGTCGAAAAGCACACAATAATTTCTATAGGTGGACACACTTATGCAATTCTTAACAGTGGCAACCCCATTCCGCAATCAGGTGATTGAGTTAGCAGTTTTCTCGCCTCCTCCTTTTGCGTCAGCAGAGGAGGAACGTTTGAATAAGCTTTGTCCAGTGCGCACTCTCCGCTACTATGTAGAGCGCACTGGGGCGTTCAGACAATCAGATCAGCTATTTGTGTGCTTTGGTGCACATGCAAAAGGCAGACCTCTATCAAAACCGAGTCTCTCCCGTTGGATAGTAGAGGCTATCGTGTTGTCTTATAAGAGTTCGTCTTTAGATCCCCCGGAGAAGTTGCATGCGCACTCTACGCGGGGGGTCTCTTCTTCCTGGGCCTTACTGAAAGGAGTCTCAGTGGAAGATATTTGTAAAGCTGCAAGCTGGAGTTCTCGCCACACTTTCATTAGATTCTATATGTTAGATGTGGCTGAACCTAGTTTTTTACAAGGTGTTCTACAGGCAGGCGATCTCTGAGTCCCCTGGCCTGAGAACGATATAATGATGTATGTGTTCATAAGTGTCTACGTGTTACGTTGCGGATGAACCATTCCAGGGTTGTTTCCTACAGGCGAGGGATCACTGATCCCTGTCGCCTATGTATAAAAGATGTGCCCTATAATGTTCACCACCAGCTGCTGTATGAACCTCTAGGAGGGAAAAAGCAATGTATGAAGTTGATGTGTGTGATTGGCTGCCACTGTATTATCACGCGGGAATATATACGGTCCCATACTGTTATATCGCAGTCCAACTGCGATAAGGAACATCTCGGTTACTTACGTAACCTCGGTTCCTTAAGCAGGGACCAGATATAACAAGTTTAGCGTGTACAGTGTTGCCTTGGTTTGATACTTCTACGCTCAGTTTTCTTTCCAAGGATGTTTCCGTTCCTCGCTCCTGAATTTATAGGCTCCTGAGGGGGCGGGCTCAGGAGAGAGCGCGGACGAATCGCAGCCTTTCAGGCGTGAATGGATAGATGCTTCGATTTGGGCCCATGACTAACGTCATGTACCATACTGGTATATCTGGTCCCTGCTTAAGGAACGAGGTTACGTAAGTAACCAAGACGTTAATGCTGTTAGTGTCCATCGCACAAAGTTCTCTCCAGCATTAACACATCCTTCATATATTATCACAATCACACAGATGTATTAAACTGCTCATACACTTAATCTATACTGTTATACATTCTTTATAAATACTCATTGTCACAAGCCAACAATACCTAAGAAGTTTGATTGTTTCATTGAAAATGAAGGAAAGGTCCTGTGCAATCTGTGAAAACATGAAAACTGAAAGGTAGTGAGAATGTAATGTATTACAGATGTTGCCTTAAGGTACAGGCCTGTAGACAGTGTTGAATGTTCTATCATCAAATACTCACCAAACACTGATTGAGCTTCTTATTGGCTCTAACCGTGAGAGAACCAGCAGTGATGTACTGAAAGAAAGAGTGTTTTCACATATTCAAAATACATATGGCATTAGGAGTGCCATTGGTAATATGATGACACAAAATATGAAATATATATAGTATATTAAGAAGCAGAATAATTATAGCAAGAAATATAACAAGAAATATTACAGTTTTATCATTTATAAAAACTACTTTAGTGTATACATTTTTAAAGAAGAAAATAATTATGTAATGAAAGAATAAATCTCACAATGATGGCTCCCCAGAACATGATGCCAGAGAAAGTGGATATTGTTGATGCATAAAATGCAGTCACGATACCGAAGAGGAAGACAACCACCCCAATCATAATTTGAACTGTCTGTGGAAAATAAATGCTAACAAATGGAGCTCCGTGGAAGTTGATTGTGAAAGTACAAGTTCCAACAAGAGTTATATTGAACTAGATCATTATCCTAGACTCACCCCCAGAGCTGTTGGTTCTCCTTTAAGGAATTTCCCAAGCATAGAGGAGGCTGGTGGAACAACTCCGCTCTGGGGTAAAGTGACACTTTGGGCACCTTGTTGTGGGTACACATGAGTGACAACAACAAAGCCACTGGCAGGGGGAACAGAGTCGGCCATGGTTGCTGCTGGAAGTTGCACAAACCTGAAATGACCAGCAGGTCAGTGAAAGAACAGTTTTCAGAGCACATTCTGATTAATTATTTAACCAAAAAAACTGCACCCAGGAAGAGAAACTGACCCTTTCTTGTTGATGCCTTCCTTGTCCCTAATGCCATGTATTTTTTTTTTTTTTGGCTTATGGCCACAATAACTTTTTATGAAACCCTCTTAGTCAGTAACTGTGATAAAGCCACGCAATTACATTAAAGGGAACGGAGAAGAGGGAGAAGTTCAGAGGAAAGCACAGAAGCACGGGTGGGAAGAGGCTGAACTCTGGCCAGATGTTTGAGTGTGATAATGTGGAAGTGGTTAGTCCAGAAGTTGCCCAAGATGGACCATTCTTCAGTGATGTCGAGTCCCACCCACCTCTCTCTGGATCTGTCTCTTGTTTGTTTTCTTCATCATCCCTCTCTGTCTCACGATTGCCTCTCTGTCCTAATTCTCATTACCCCCCTACACTCAAATCAGAGTAGCTTAATTACCATTGGGTGAAAATGTACTCATAAGAAATGTGAATGTTAATTTAAATACTGAAATAATAAATGAGTCCAGTTAGGACAAAAACTTGAGCCCTTGTCAAAGAGTAAAATTTGGATTGAATAAGACCTAAAAATACGGTCCAGGTTGAAAAGTTTCAATTTAAGTGTTTTTGCATATTAGAAAACACACATTCAAATTATCTGAGAAAGACAGTAATACATAAATATGCGCACTGCCTTTACACTGGATATTCATCTTAAACTGACAGATTTACCAACATCAGGTATGCCAAACATTTTCACCTTTTAACTATCTTTGTTGCACATAATGGGCAATATGTCAGTGTAATCAACTGCTACCACTCGTAGAAATATGTTAATCACGTTATTCTGTTATTCAGTTAAAAAAAAATCTCACTCAGTATAGTTAACTGCTCTCAAGTCGAGCCAGAAAACGACCACGGACTTACCTTTGACGAATTCTAATTGAAGGTAGAATGGGAACAGGTTTCCGTGTGGATACAGACTACAAATAAATCGCGATCCCTTCTGAAATTGTTCTTCCCAAGTTCTGAGTCTCAATTTAAGGTTACTGCCTTCTTGTGTCACTGTCAGCCGCACTAGTAGGAAGAGCTTGCGATGATCCTCAGTGGTCTTGACGTTGCGAAATGGCTGTTAGAAAGTGATTAAACATCGAACTCTAGTGGTAAACAAAAATGTTGCACACTGACTGAGGCACATATTGCTCCAATACTGTGTGTGCCTATCGCACACAGACGCTGAAGCCAGTCAAATGTAAACAGCCTTAATAAACACCCCTCGACTTTTGACATTGCAATTTAATTTCAATACATTTTACATAAATAACAATAATTACAGACCTAACTGTTTTTCATTCTTTTTTATATTGGAATGAAATACTCTCCTCAGCCAATCAGCCTCTTCCTTGCATGCATGCATTTGCCTCAACTCCTCTGTGTCCTCAGTAAAGTGTGTGGATTATTTGAAAATATTTGTGGCGCAGAGCAATGTGACTTTCTCTCTCTGTGGTTTTTACTGCTCATAGAAAAGGTCTGTTCAAAACATTTAGGCAAGGAATCACACTTGTCATGCATAATACTTGCATGATAAATCTGTGGTAATCAGCTTACATATACATTTCTTACTTAATATAATTGAATATTGTTTTCTGTTACTGCATATTTAAAGGGTCATAATTAAGTTATTGTACATGCTATATAAAAATGAATGCATATTATTGCATATTATTTTACAGACTTTTTCCATACCGGTGTCCTAATCCCTTTACAGTCTTACCTGTACAAATGGCAACATCACAGCTAAACCTTGACCTCTCTCATTTCCTCCATAAACATGTGTGGTTCACCAGAATAGCCTACTTCTCGTGGTGACCCAGATGTTTTCAGAAGCATATAGAGTTGTGGTATAAAACTAGCATGCTACCCACCTTAAAAGCATGCAAACACCATGAGCAGACCAAATGACACTGACAAAAGCTTAATAGGGTCGGGCGATAATACTTGAATGATAAATCTGTGGTAAAGAGCTTACATACATTTCATACTTAAATAGCAATTATAAGTAATAATTCAAAAAACAAATACAATACCAATTGTTGTTATTAGTAATTGTTACCTGATGTTAGCAATACCAGTTGATATCAATGCATTACTCTAGATAGAAGTTGGACTGTGCTGTATTCATGACTGATTTATACAATACAAATGAGACAGAAAAGCTAACAAAGCTGATGTGTGGGGACAGCCATCTTAGATTCTGAAGTCGGAGCTGGTGAGGTTCGTCCTATTATCCAAATTGAAATTCCGACTTCGGGTCACATTCCTGCTAAAATTTCCGACTTGGAACTGGGTAATTTCGTTCCATTCCACTACCATATCAAACCATTCCTCTCTGCCTCGACCTCAGAGACCACCATGAGGGCTTGATCATCCAAGAGACTTGATCATCATCATCCAAGCTCCTACCTTCCCCATGGTGCTAGGATCCTCCTGGAGATAGTGTCCCCATATCCCCATAATATATCACAGTAATATGTCACAGTATAATCTCTTTATAGAGATTTTTATGTATTTTTATGAATGTGTTGTATGGGCTAGTTATCTGGATTAGCCCACATGATCACAGGGTGGACTGCATGTCATTTGATTACAGTGTCAGCAGAATACATGCCATCACAGCTAGACCTTCACCCCTCTCATTTCCTCCATAGCTAGTTATACTTCAGAGTTGAAGTTCAAGGTTTTCTGTTAATAAGGAGTAGCCTGCTACTGTGTAGGTCAGACTAGCTGAAGAAATGTGTCAAGTTATACTTCCATTTAAAACATGCATGTTTGCCTTTTGATCATTTGATACCAAATTTCTGCAAAGGGTAGTGTTTTTTTTACTTTTGATATAGAAAGGACTTTAAATGTATTTATTTTACATACAACATGTCCTGTCTTTCGTTAATGTTTCCTTCTTCCAGTTATGTGTTTATGATGTTTGAACCTTGCTCTGTGTGTTCCTCATAAATCTTTGCATGACACTTTTCTGTTTCTGCAGTAGGCCTACTTCCTTGAATTTGAGTTGTGGGGAATTTCCAATTGCTGCTGTTAAACAAGTAAACAAATGACCTTCATAAAACATGAACTCAATTCTACAGAGACTCATACGTCATTTAAAATTAAACAAATGTAATGATGGAAAATATGAAGCAGGGTTGTTTCTACCACTGAATTACCAGAGTGATCCAAATGTGTGTCTCAGGGACAGCAAACATAATAAAAGTAAGGAACAAACATCTGCTACACAGGAAGGTAACAGCACTATTTCTGCAAATTAATTTCCATAAACCACTAAGTCTCTTTCACAACTGCAAGGCAGAATAACATAATCTTATAATCTAACATTACCTAAAGCAATAGATGGCAGTACATACTAGTGCTGGGAAAAATATTCTAAGCTCTTTTTGGAAGATGCCATCGTCTACCTAATGCACAGGGCTCACTCTTATCTGGACAAGGGGAAGGGTGCTGTGAGAATCATGTTCTTTGATTTCTCCAGTGCCTTCAACACCATCCAGCCCCTCCGACTGAGTGACAAGCTCGTGCAGATGGGTGTGAACGCCCACCTGGTATCCTGGATCACTGACTACCTGATCGAGAGACCACAGTTTGTCAGGCTGAAAGACTGCGTATCTGAGACTGTGTTGTGCAGCACCGGCGCTCCACAGGGGACTGTGCTCTCACCTGTCCTGTTTACTCTGTACACATCAGACTTCACCTACAACACGGAGTCGTGCCACATCCAGAAGTTCTCTGATGACTCTGCTGTTGTGGGATGTATCAGGGATGGACAGGAGGGTGAGTACAGGAGCCTGGTGGACAACTTTGTGCAGTGGTGTAGGCATAACCACCTGCAGCTGAACGCCACCAAGACCAAGGAGATGGTGGTGGATTTTAGGAGGTCTCAGCCTCCTCTGCTACCAGTCTTTATCGGGGGTGTCAGTGTGGAGGTGGTCAAAACCTACAAGTACTTAGGAGTTCATCTGGACAGTAAACTGGACTGGTCAGCCAACATAGATGCCATCTATAAGAAGGGTCAGAGCCGGCTCTACTTCCTGAGGAGGCTGAGGTCTTTCAATGTCTGCAACAAACTCCTGCGCATGTTTTACCAGTCTGTTGTTGCCAGTGTCCTTTTTTATGCTGTGGTGTGCTAGGGAGGCAGCATGAAGAAGAGGGATGCAGGGCGACTAGACAGGCTGGTGAGAAAGGCAGGAGCTGTTGTTGGCATGGAACTGGACTGCCTAACATCAGTGGCGGAGAAAAGGACATTGAGTAGGCTGCTGACCATCTTGGACAATGACCACCACCCACTACACAGTACTCTTAACGGACAGAGGAGCATTTTCAGTGGCAGACTCCTGTCACTGTCATGCTCATCGGACAGGCTGAGAAAGTCCTTTGTCCCCAGGGCAATACAACTCTACAACGCCACGCAGAAGGGGAGGGGGAGGGAGATGGACTTCTCTGCATGAGTCTACCTCAGTCTCCCCTCCTCTTCTCAGCTCTTCATTTTTTTCATCCCACTGTCCATCTTTTCATCTTTTTACTCTTTTACTGGCTATACTAGCCCATTGCACAGACTGTACTATTTATATCACTTTGCACTATCCTCACACACACAAGCACAAGTACTCAATCCTTGCACTATCCACACAAGCACATGAACACTATCTCTCTGCACTCTTTGCACTACTTTCCTCGTGAACATCAACACTGACACAACCAATGCACACCGGTATATCTGTATACACCCCACTCCCTGTGAACATGTTCTCCCTATGTGTATTGTTTTTCTACTGTTATTCTACTGTGATTTGTGTATGTATGTTTGTGAGTTAAGTTAAGTGTATAAGCTACTGGATGACCTAAATTTCCCTCTGGATTAATAAAGTATCCATCTATCTATCTATCTATCTAGGTGACAGGGATCCGTGATATATATCGTTCTCAGGCCAGGGGATTCAGAGATCGCTTGCCCGCAGAACGCTATGAAGAAAACTAGGTTCAGCCACATCTAACATATAGAATCTAATGAAAGTGTGGCGAGAACTCCAGCTTGCAGCTTTGCAAATATCCTCCACTGAGACGCCCTTTAGTAAGGCCCAGGACGACGAGACCCCCCGCGTAGAGTGCGCATGCAACTTCTCCGGGGGATCTAAAGACAAGCTCTTATAAGACAACACAATAGCCTCTACTATCCAACGGGAGAGGCTCGGTTTTGATAGAGGTCTGCCTTTTGCACGTGCACCGGAGCACACGAATAGCTGATCTGACTGTCTGAAAGCTCTAGTGCGCTTTGCGTAACAGCGGAGAGCGCGCACTGGACAGAGCTTATTCAAATGTTCCTCCTCTGCTGACGCAAAAGGAGGAGGCGAGAAAACTGCTAATTCAATCACCTGATTGCGGAATGGGGTTACCACCACTTTAGGTGTGTAGGCAGCATTAGGTCGCATAACCACTCTGTCACCAGCGATCGAGAACTGAAGGCACGATGGACTGACTGACAGGGCTTGCATGTCACCAACGCGTTTTGCTGACGTTAACGCCAGCAGCAGCGCGGTCTTTAAAGAGCGGACTTTATGTCCACTGTCTCCAGGGGCTTGAACGGAGGCACTGTGAGAGCACGTAACACCACTAGCAGATCCCAAGATGGTATGAGGTGTCTCTCTGGCACCCTGAGCGGTCTCACCCCCGCCATAAAGCGTGACGCTAGCGGGTGACTTCCAGGAGAGCTGCCATTAATGCCTGCGTGGCAGGCTGAAATGGCAGCCATGTACACTTTGAGAGTAGAAGCCGCCTTCCCCTCATCAAACAACTGCTGTAGGAATTCTAGAATAACGCCCAGCGCGCAGTTAATGGGGTCGTGCTGACGCGCAGCCCACCACCGCTCAAAACTGCGCCACTTCAGCGTATACAGAGCCCGTGTCGATACAGCTCGGGCGCTCTGTAGCCACCACCGCATCTGACAGGCCTGACGCTATGAGCCTGCACCTCTCAGGTGCCAGGCTCTGAGACGCCACCACTCTGGATGGGGATGCCACACTGTCCTGTGCGCCTGCGTTAGGAGGTCACTCCGCAGAGGCAGCTCCCAAGGCTGCTGCACTGACATATTGACTAGATCTGCCGCCCACGGCTGATTGGGCCAGTGGGGGGCTATCAATATCAATTCCCTGCCCTCGTCCGCTATCCTGCACAGCACCTGCTGGGGGAGCGGGATCGGGGGAAAAGCATATAGGCGTAGAGCTGGCCACTGGTGGCCCAGCGCGTCTATGCCTAGTGGGGGATCGTCGCCCCCTAGCGAGAACCAGAGCGGGCAGCAGGTGTTCTGCCTGTTTGCGAACAGGTCCACCTGCGCCCTGAAAAAGCGCACCTAGATCTGGTTTATCACTTGTGGGTGAAGACACCAGTCTGCTGCTCGAGGACCGCCCCTCGATAACAGGTCCGCACCGTAGTTGAGGTGACCTGGTATATGAACTGCCCTGAGGGAAGGACGTGCCCGTGCCATCGTGCCTGACGTGGCGAGAAACCAGGGGGTTCTCCAGATCGCCAGGGCTTTCCTGCATCTGGAGGACACCACTACTCTGTGATGCCTGTCTGTGACTGCGTTGAGCCTCATAGACAGGTACCATATTTGGAATGGCCGCATACGCAGCATCCCCAACGGGAGCGCCATGACGGCTGATGCCATCCTTCCTAACAGGCGTTGGCAGCACAGCGACGACACTGACTGTCCCAGTCGGAACTGGCGCACGCATGTTTTGATGGCATTTATTCGTTCTTGAGACAGCCTGACCTCCATGGATCGGAACGTGGAAATATGCGTCTTTAGAGTCTATCGTGATAAACCAATCGTTTGGCCTTATAAACTGCACAAGCCTGCGTGGGGTCAACATTCTGAACCGTCGCGGCATAAGTGCTTTGTTTAACACACGTAGATCTAATATTGGCCGATAATTCCCGTCCTCTTTGGGAACGAGGAAGTAACGGCTGTAGAAGCCTGCAGCTTCCTTCTCTGGAGGAACTCTGCTTATTGCTTCTATTCTGAGCAGGGAGACTATCTCTTCCCGTAGGAAGTGAGACTGTTCTCGCTGCACCACAGATTGTATCACTCCGCTGAATGGCGGAGGGGAACGGGCGAATTGCAGCACGTAACCCCTTGTGATCGTCTTTAGCACCCATGGTGACACTGCGCATGCGCGCCAACTCGCCACCCAACCAGGGAGGTTGTGCTTTGAGTTGAATTTGTCGGGGACTAACCCGCTCATGGTCAATGAGTCTAAGCCTAGATCTACACCCACTCCGCCTAGGGAGGAGGACAAGATCTGGGGCTGCCCCCTCATGTTTTTGAAAAAATTTGGGGGGGTGCGATTGCACTGTGTGCATCGCGGGGGGAGTCGCACAAGCATGCCTGGGCACTGCGCCATCTGGGACAGGAGTTAGGACATATGATTGTGGTGCTTGTGAAAACCTGCTTACCGTGCTGGACATGATTTCCACATGTGAGCGACGGGCTGATTTCTGTGGAGGCGGTGTGGGTTCCACCGCTCCCCCCTGTGTGACGAGTGGCTGACTGTCATGATCAGGAAGCCTGAGGTCTCCCTCTGCCTCGCCCGCGGCGAGCGGAGTGCAGCCGGTTGTTGCTGTGCCCGGTGGACACCTTTGCTGGAGGCGCTGGCGAGCGGAACCCGCTTCTCTTCTGGCCCGGTGCGGGTGTGGTGTGTCCTGAGGAGGACGTCTCACCCGTGCCACTAGAGCGAGGCATCCAAGCCTGGAATACCTCTCTGCTCTTCTGCTGTTCTTCGAACTTGGCAGCCATTGTGACCACTGCCTCCCCGAAGGCGCCCTGGACAGAGACCGGGGCGTCGAGGAGTGGTGCTTTTTCTCTGTCTGACAGCTTAGCCAGTGATAGCCACAGAGACCTCTGGGTAGCCACTGCGGCACCCATCACCCTCCCCAGTGCCTGTGACATGCACCGAGTAAGTCTGAGCGACAGATCCGTCGCGCGACGGAGTTCTGCCACAGATGGGTGATCTTCCCCCAGCGACAAGGCAAGCTCAGTCAGGAGCTTTGCCTGGTAACGCTGTAGCAATGCAGCCGTATTGGTTGTGCAGGCAGCCTGCCCTGCAGCCAAGTAGAACTTCTCTGCCAGCTAAGCCTGGTGTCTGCCCACCCGCGTGGGCAGGAGAGGCTTCTGGCCGAGACGCATCGTGGGGGAGGCGGGCGAGAGGTAGCCCGCTACTGCATCCTCCACCTGGGGAAAGGAGAGGTAGCCCCTCTCCTTAGCCATGTGGAGCTGCATGTAGGGCGCGAACCCCGGCACCGGGGCTCGGCCCGAGTAGGGTATCGCCCATGTCGCCTGCAGTTCCTCGTGCACCTCCTCGAAAAAGGGGATGCAGCTGGGAACTGACGCGGCGGAGCCAGCATAAAACTCCCCGTCTAGCAGCGAGGACCGCACGCTGGGAGGGGGAGGGAGAGGGAGCCCGAGACAGCTGGCTGCTCTCAGCGCAACCTCGTGGAGTTGCTGGCCCAGGATCAGAAACGAGGTAGGAGGTGTATCCACCCGCATCCTAACGTCTCGGCTCGTCTGCATTACCTCCACGATTGAGCTGTGCTCATCGGAGAAGTCTAGCAGACTATCATCATCCAGGCTGATGTCCAGCTCAAGTTCAGGCTGAAGCTCCTCAGCCTCGCTGCCCGCAGCGCCAGGGCTGACAGGCGGCGGAGACGGGGAGAGACCCGGGAGCGGAGCTGCAGCTGCAAGGCGACTGCTCACACTCACCAAGTCTAAGGCTGGAGACGCACTCATTCCTACGGGGGCGTTAGTCCCGGATGGAACCAGTGCAGTCTCCTCGGCGTCCTTAAGCTTCCAGAACGCAAGGCGCCTGGTAGCCTTAGCTAGCGGGAGGCTAGCACAGATGGAACAGACAGGGGCTCTGCCCGAAAGCCGCCCTCTGCGTGGTCCCTGCCTAGGCAGGTCACGCACCGACGGTGGCGGTCGCCCTTGGGACGGACGTGACCGCAGTCGGGGTAGTGTCTGGCCATCTTTTTTCAATCTGAAAGTAGAGAAGAATGTTAAAACACAAGCACACTATCTGCAACGAACACGTTGTTAGCAAGCTAGCAGGCTAGTCAGAAACTTAGCCAGCCAGGCAGCCAGGATAGTAGCCACTACTTTCAAAATTAAGTTGAGCCAACGAATTTTGTAGCGCCCTGAGCTAGTGAGGGTTAAGGAACCCAGATAACTCACCAACCCGTAGAGAGCGAAAGCACACAAAACTCTTTTGACTGTGGTAGAGCGTTTGAGATATGCTCGGAGATGTTCACTCCGTCTTGCGAAGTTTCAAAAGAGGCAGTTCTGTCTGCATGTAGGCCCGGGGTGGGTTTCAAAAGAGGCAGTTCTGTCTGCATGCCAGGCCCGGGGTGGGTAATCGGGAGAATCGGGAGAGTTCCCGGTGGGCCGCTTCACTTCTGGGCCGGTCGAGAATTTAATTTTTTGACATTTGTCACGTTAGTCCATCTTCTCTTAAAGTAGGCTACACACGTTCTGCATTCTGATACCGCAGCCTCTGCATGGGTTGTACCATGCGAGGGAGTTCTCCCCTCCCAAATAGAGTTGGTTGGGTCCATAGCCTGTCTTTTCCAAAAAGTTTTCTCAGACTACCGATAGCTGGGCCGGCCCTACCCCAACGATATGCGTCAGAGAGGATGGATGGGAGGAAGAGGGGCTGAAAAAGCCAGGTTGAAAAAAAGAAAGGCATTGGAGGAGGATGCTGCTAAATGTGCCAAGCTTACCGATTTATTTTCAAGAGGACAAACACAAGTGGCAACTGGTAAAGAGAGACATAGGCCTAATGATTAGCAACGTAACTATTAGGCTAATGTTGTAGCGTTGGTTAATATCGTTGTAGCGTTGTCAACCTATTCGCAAGCAAAATATTACCAGAGATGGAGCTTGAAAGCAGGACCTGTTCCTCCTGCAAAAACTGTGCCATTTGTGTCCATTTAATAGCTACTCTCACAGTACAACCTCCTCACAGATGCTTATCATGTCATTGGGTTAGCATATAAGTTTCTGTTGACTTTGTCCATCACACAGGTTGCATGTGAGAGAAGCTTCTCAACCATAAAATTTGTGAAGAATAGGGTACGGAGCTCATTGAGTCAGGACCATTTGGAGGCTTTCATGTTAATGTGCACAGACAAGGAAATCCTCATGTCTATAAGCAGCGACAGCGATAAAGTGGCTGAAACCAGTGCACTGCTTAGGCGGTTACTGATGCTGTAGATGCTGTTGGTGCTATTCGCAATGTAACTTCTGTACTGTGAGTTGAACTGTAAACATTAGTTCAATATGCCTCTTTGTTGAAGAGTGGGATACGTTTCAAATGCTTTATTTATTTATTTCTGATTTTGTTATTTATATACCTATCCTTGTGGAATAGTGGAATATTTTTTGTTAACTTCTCAGCTTAAGTGGATTATTATTTAACCTTTACATTATTTGTTGAACCATGGTATTAATAAAGAGAAAACTACAGGATAGTAAGAGCTGAACTGTTGCTTCATTTATCCAATTTCCACTACCATGGAAAAAGTGGGCCGGTCTTGGGCCTGAAATTCCCGGGCTGAAAAGTGGCCCCACTCCGGCCCTGGTGGGCGCGTAATAAGATAAGGGCTCCTGAGGGGCGGGCCCAGGAGCGCGCGCTGACAGATCTCGCGGCCTTCAGGCGTGAATAGATAAATGCTTCGATTTGTACCCCATGACTGACGTCATGTACCATACTGTTATGTCGCAGTGAACTGCGACAAGGAACTCCATTGTTTGTGATGACATGTAAGTGGCACTTATTAGTGGGAGCCCAATGAGAAATATGAAAGGCATCGTGGATCAAATCAATCATTTCCAGTAACTCTCAGGGCTTATAAAGTTAGTACATCAGTTAAATATTTTTTACAGTAACATTATTTTATGTGATCTACGTCCAGGAACATTTGTTTCAATCCTTGACATTTTTCCAGGGACAATAAAACTTGAAATAAAATGTCTGTTCAATGAACTTTTGAGGCAATATGCATCAGATGGTATTTTGCCATGTTCTGGGCTGGCCATGTTAGGCCATGACAATAAACTTTTATCCTGATGACGCCTGCAACAGATTCTGATTATGACAAAGATTTGGGAGTGACGGAGAAGCTTACACAGAAAGGACTAGAAATTGGTGCCACTCTACTTTGAGTACATTACCAAGTTAAACATTGCAGGAGTTCAAAGAACAGAGGTGACACCTTATATTTGAAACAAATATTTAATTGAATGTAATTATTTTAAGTAAAGTAAGTACACATGTGTAATACAATAGCAATGATACTGTATGATGCTGCTGACAATTGAGCAACATTATCATTTTCATGTTCATCTAAATAATGTGGGCCTATATAATATTTTCAAAGTCGACAATCACATATTTAATGCATAAAGATTAAAGAAATAAACAACAACTTTCATTCATCTTATACTTTCCTCTATGTGTTCATATCATTCCTATATCATTCCCATATCATTCCCATATCATTCCTATCATTCCTTCCCTCTAAGTGCTCATATCATTCCTATATGTAAAGGTGACTTCATAGGTTGTATTCTCATTGCTAATAGGATGCTTTCCAATAATTGCATTGATTGATTGAGACCCTAGAATGCAAAGCAAGTCACTTGGAGCTTGCTAGTTAGCTAGAGTTTCAATTAAATAGATACTTACATACATGCACACACTTACTCTTCACAAATTATTCATAAGAGAGTCACAAGGTTACCATTTACTTGAGACATAAAGCCTTCCCTGTAAATCTAGATGTAGTCACATGACTCATTCTTGGGTAGTGGTGTATTCTGGGGGCAGATCTTCAGATTTGCCACTTCTGCAACCATCAGCACTGCAGTTATGAAGAGGAGGAACCACACTGGTTGGAAAGAAAGGCATCTGGAAAAGCAACACATGAAAAAGGTAACTGAAGGATTCACACCCACCTATTTATCACAAGGTCATTAGTAATGTTTTTTTCCAATTACATTTTCATGACTGTACCTGTGTACTCTGTAGAGGTGCAGAGGGGTGGGAGGTGGGGAAAGAGGGGGGCACCTGGCTTGAAACGTATACTACCTGCTACAAAATCAAATACAAAACATGTAAAGAGGGACAGCCTATTCAGTGTGGAGTCTAATAACTGACTGCATTGGGCAGCAAAAGTGCTGCTGGACTGTAAAGATTTATTGTTATAGTTTTACTCACCTCAGTGTTAGAGGAGCAGGTGGCTTTGCATGCAAACGCAGATACACATATGGAGACAATGAACTCCAGTAAAGACAACACCAGCATCACTCCAGCAATCCCCTGTGTCCTGCTCTGTTGTAGGGGAAAGAAATATTACACATACCGACTGTGAGACAGATCAAGATTATTGTCATGTATGTAATGAACAGTATAGTATGTTGTATACAATTTATAATGGTATACCTACCCATAATAATGCATTGTTTCTTCGGCAGTAATAGCTTTCACCATAACAGTCGTTATACATGTAAGGGTACATTGAGACGGTTAAATCCAAGCTATGGAAAATTATGGCAATCCCTGCAGTTATTGTGCTGAAGATATTCATCCCCAGTGATGCTTTGACCTACATGAAAAAAAGCAAAATCAAACCACAATAACCACAATAGCAATTTCAGTCCAATATTTTTGAAGATAGTCAATTTTTTGGTTATACACAGAATTTTTTTTAAAATTCCGGTTGCTATTGGTTTGGGACTCCCCACGGCACCCAAACCTCTCACTGTCACTTGCAAGTGGTCATACGCAGTAATCTAACCATTATAACAACTGCCCAACCATAGGATACAACAACAACGCAAATAACCGCATGTTGTACCTTGGATCTGTAAAGGCCCTCCTTCACAGTACAACATGCACTGTCTATAGCCCTCAAAACATGACTGCCCAACCATAGAACCTGTGCGGCAGGATACAACAACAACAACAACAACAACAACAACAAAGGCGCATTCATTTTTATGTTCCCAGCCTTTGGAATACTCTGAAAGAAGACCTAAGAATGGCTGAAACGGTGGAAACCTTTAAACGTGCACTTCAGACATACCTCTTTCATTTTCGCCTATCATTCTCTGAACTATTTATCTGTTCTCAGTGGTCTGCTGTATATGTGTTTGGACACCCCCCCCCCCCTCCCCCCATTTCCTTCTGTGAAGCGCATTGTGTTACCTCCTGGTATAAAGTATGATGAGGATGATGATCAGTGTTAGTTGAATTAGGCCCATGATACCTCCAGAAGGCTCAACAGTGGTGTCTGGCATCTCAGACTCATACCCCCCCATACTCATGTTGGGTCAGGAGACATGCCACTGTTGGTTCACTTGGAATTCATTCATTGTTTGATTTAATTAGGAGCCCTCAACCTTTACTAACTATTGATATGGTAATTATGATTGTAGTTATTAATTTAGTTATTAAATTCCAATGATTAAGTATCAAATTGATAATTTAGTATATTTTATGAGACTGATTTGTTACTGATCTTTATTTTCTCCACTATGGTATCTTGGTGGCCCTCATGCAGAGAGAATGGCTATTTATGCTCAATTGCACCCACATTTATTTTGTCGCCGTTCACAAGGTAAGGTACCGGCATTACTCTGGTGGCTATGTGAGACTGGTACCTATTGTACCTACACCACTACCACAGACAACACAAGATACACCTCAAGGTACACCTAAACAGATACACCTCAACAGATACACCTCGACAAGATTTCACATCTCTCAGTGTTAGTTCAGGTTAATTCACAGCCCCTGCGAGCTCAGATGACTCGTGGCTGAATTAACTACGAAGCCGCTAACACCTATTGTGTGTACTTGCCCCGCTTCTGCTACCAGTTCCACATACTTTAGCTCCTCCTTTCAAATGTTTCATCAATCGCATCTTCAAAAGGAATCGTTTTCTCAAAAAAGTAAACAATGCGCTCACACTCAGAATACAACACCATGCTTTGCCTCATTTGCTAGTACGGTTTATACGTGCCTGGTGTACACTTTTCACGTGAATGAATTTAAAACCTTATTATATCTCCACGGGTAGTAACCTTGGGTCAGGCTAGTTTCACATCCAACACCAAATGCAGCCTCTGTCTTCACCCACACACTGACTGAAGTTAATGCTGTTAGCCACCATCGCCCAAAGTTCTCTCCAGCATTAATACATCCTTCATATTGCATCACAATCACACAGATGTATTAAACTGCTCATACACTTAATCTATACTGTTATGTATTCTTTATAAATACTCAGTGTCACAAGCCAACAATACCGAAGAAGTTAAGATTGTTTCATTGAAAATGAACGAAAGGTCCTGTGCAAACTGTGAAAACATGAAAACTGAAAGGTAGTGTGAATGTAATGTATTACAGATGTTGCTTTAAGGCACAGGCCTGTAGACAGTGTTGAATGTTCTATCATCAAATACTCACCAAACACTGACTGAGCTTCTTATTGGCTCTAACAGTGAGAGAACCAGCAGTGATGTACTGAAATAATGAGTGGTTTCACACATTAAAAATACATATGGCATTAGAAGAGCCATTTGTAATATGATGACACAAAAAATATTATATATATATATATATATATATATATATATATATATATATAGTATATGAAGAGGCAGAATAATTATAACCAGAAATATTACAGATGGCAATCATTTAAACAAACTACTTTAGTGTATACATTTTTAAAGGAGAAAAAATTATGTAATGAATGAATAAATCTCACGATGATGGCTCCCCAGAACATGATGCCAGTGAAAGTGGACATTGTTGATGCATAAAATGCAGTCACGATACCGAAGAGGAACACAACCACACCAATCATAATTTGAACTGTCTGTGGAAGATAAAGGCAAACAAATGGAGCTCCATGGAAGTTGATTGCGAAAGTACAAGTTCCAACAAGAGTTATATTGAACTAGATCCTTATCTTAGACTCACCCCCAGAGCTGCTGGTTCTCCTTTAAGGAATTTCTGAAGCATAGAGGAGGCTGGTGGAGAGGAGGCTAGTGGAACAACTCCGCTCTGGGGTGAAGAGACACTTTGGGCACCTTGTTGTGGGTACACATGAGTGACAACTACAAAGCCACCGGCAGGGGGAACAGAGTCGGCCATGGTTGCTGCTGGAAGTTGCACTAACCTGAAATGACCAGCAGGACAGTGAAAGAGCAGTTTGAGAGCACATTTTTGAAAAAATAGCTATTTTTCCCAAAAAACTGCACTCAGGAAGAGAAACTGACACTTTCCTGTTGATGCCTTCCTTGTCCCTAATGCCATGGTTTTTTTTTTTGGGGGGGGGGGGTTTATGAAATCCTCTTTGTCAGTAACTGTGACAAAGCCACACAATTACATTAAAGGGAAGTGAGAAGTTAAGAGAAGAGGAAGTTCGGAGAAAAGCACAGAAGCAAGGGTGGGAAGAGGCTGTACTCCCACCCACCTCTCTCTTGTTTGTTTTCTTCATTATCCCTCTCTGTCCTAATTCTCATTACCCCCCTACACTCAAATCAGATTATCTTAATTACCATTGGGTGAAAATGTACACAAGAAATGTGAATGTTAATTAAAATACTCAAGAGTAATAATACATGAGTTAAATTAGGACAACGACTTGAGCCCTTGTCAAATAATACAAATTTGGTTTGAAAAAGAACTAAAAAAAGTGCCCATGTTGAAAAGTCTTTCATTTTAGGCAGATTAGAAACACACATCATTCGACCCATTTGAGAAAGACAGTAATAAGTAAATATGCACTGCCAGACAGATTTGACTGACATATTTATCAACATCAGGTATGCTAAACATTTTCACCTTTCAACTATGAAACTAACTGTTTGTTGCACATAATGCGCAATATGTCAGCGTAATCAACTGCTTCCACACCTAGAAATATGTTAATCACGTTATTCTGTTATTCAGGAAAAATAATCTCAGTATAGTTAACCGCTCTCAAATCGAGCCAAAAAACGACCACGGACTTACCTTTGACGAATTCTAATTGAAAGTAGAATGGAAACAGGATTCCGTGTGGATACAGACTACAAATAAATGGCGATCCCTTCTGAAATTGTTCTTCCCAAGTTCTGAGTCTCAATTTAAGGTTACTGTCTTCTTGCGTCACTGACAGCCGCACTAGTAGGAAGAGCTTGCAATGTTTCTTGGTGGTCTTGACGTTTTGAAATGTCTGTTAGAAAGTAATTAAACATCTGCCTCTAGTGGTAAACAAAAATGTTGCACACTGACTGAGGTACATATAGTATGCTCCAATACTGTGTGTGCCTATCGCACAAAGACGTTGAAGCTACTGAAATGTAAACAGCCTTAATATACACCTCAAACAACAGTGGCAAACCGGTTGCCTCTGCACTTGACATTTGACATTGAAATTTAATTTCAATACATTTTACATAAATAACAATAATTACTGACCAAACTGTTGTATTGCACATAACACCGATATTACACTCACTACACTGGCTCCCTGTCTACAAAGTCCTAATACTCACCCATACATACATAAATGGGCATGCACCTCCCTACCTGCAATAACTAATTACTCCCAAAACCTCCACCTGCACCCTCAGATCTGCAAACAGATCTGACATCGCTTTTTCAATGCTCAATTAGTATTTCATTGACTTTCCATTTTTCTAATGCAGGTGCCTCTTTATTCTTCCAGTTTTGCTAAATCAATTTTTTCAATATTAAAGAACAGAAAAGTATCTGCCAACTGGTTGGGTATCTCATTCCCTCTACATCTTGAAAAAGACATGTTTTTGGAGTATTGTATTGTAAGTAGCCACCTACCAATATCCTCCCATTTCTTTTTACATTTTTCACAATTCCAAAAGGCATGCATGAGAGAATCAGTGTGTTGGTTACATTTTCTGACAGATACCAGATTGCCCTTTATCAAATTTTTGAATTTTCTCTCTACTATAGTATTTTCTTGTCATTAATTTAAACTGGATTAAGCGCACATTTTCATTAGTGGTTGTCTTATTTGAAAGAGTCAGGCAGTCCTTCCATTTATCTTTAATGTTATATCCTAAGTCTTCAGTCCACAAATATTATAAATATTTTCTAGTAGCTGGTCACTGCCTTCCTTTTTTATCAAGACATTGTATACAGAGCCTATCAGCTTCTTCCTTTTTCCCCTCCTGGTTTAGGAGGGTCGACAACTCTCGACTAACCTGCATACTAAGATCAAAGTTGGAATTTAACCAGTTTTTTAATTGCATATACCTAAAAACATCTACATCTTTTAAATCATATTTACTTTTAAGCTCCTGGAAGGGTAGAACTGAATTCTGTCTAATGATGTCTGATATCTTCTGAATACCCTGGTTTGACCACATATCCCACTGTAGCTGGGAATTTTGGATATTTATTGAAGGGTTGTTCCAAATCTGTATATGTCTAGGTAGCCCTATTTCTTGGCCTAGAATTTCCTATTTCTTTACCTAGATTTTGTTCCAAGCAATCTCTGTACAGTCTTACCTGTACAGATGGCAACAACATCACAGCTAGACCTTGACCCCTCTAATTTCCTCCATAAACATTTATGGTTCATCAGAATAGCTTACTTCTCGTGTTGATCCAGATGTTTTCAGAAGCATATAGAGTTGTGGTATAAAACTAGCGAGCTACCCACCTAAAAAGAATGCAAACACAATCAGCAGCTCAATTGACACTGACAAAAGCTTTATAGGGCCGGGCGATTAATCAAATTTCAATTTTAACCATAGGTGCATTTCCGCAAGAAAATGCAAAGTGTGATTGCTCAACAGTAGCAGACCCCCTGGCTCTAGTGTGCCACGGTGGCCTCACAGCAAGAAGGTCCTGGGTTCGATTCCCGCATGGGGCGCTGTTGGGGTCGGTTCTCCCCAGGCCTCCATGTGGGCTATCTCCCGGGCCTTTCTGTGTGGATTTTGCATGTTCTCCCTGTGTTCACTAGGGGTTTCCTCCACTAAGAACCCCAACAGAAAAACATGCAGAAGAACTGAACTGTCCGTCCCTGACCAAGACGGATCACTTGACTTGGTACCCGGGCGTCTAAAAGGCTGCCCACTGCTCCTGGGCGTCCTGGAGGAAGGACAGTCCAGGATGGGAGAAATGCAGAGAGTAAATTCACAGCGACCTCAGACCTGTGTGTGTGTGTGTCCTTTGATTGCCACTATATATCCAAGTGTGTGTTGCAGTGTGTCGTTTTTCGAATAAAATCAATTATTATTACAATTGCCTCAACAACTCTGTGTCCTCAGTAAAATGTGTGGATTATTTGAAAATATTTGTGGCACAGAGCAATGTGGCTTTCTCTCTCTGTGTTTTTTACTGCTCATAGAAAAGGTCTGTTCAAAACATTTAGGCAATCACATTTCTTATGCATAATACTTTTATGATAAATCTGTGGTAAAGAGCTTACATATACAGTTCATTTCACACTTAAATACAAATTATAAGTAACAATTCGGAAAACCAATACAATACCAATTGTTGTTATAAGTAATTGTTATTGTAACAGATGTTAGCAATACCAGTTGATATCAACGCATTACTCTGTATTTTGTGCATACAAGCACCATAGCAACATGTCCACAGATAGAAGTTGGACTGTGCGGTATGCATGACTGATTTATACAATAGTATACAACAAGTTAGACAGAAGAGCTAACAAAACTGATGTGTGGGGACAGCCATCTTAGATTCTGAAGACGGAGTTGGTGAGGTGACTTGCGACTTGGAACTGGGAAATTTCGTTCCACTCCGCTACCATACCAAACCATTCCTCTCTGCCTTGGCCCGAGACCACCATGAGGACTTGATCATCATCCAACCTCCTACCATCCACATGGTGCTAGGATCCTCATGCTGCTAGGGTCCCCACATCCCCATAATGTATCACACTAATATGTCACAGTAAAGTTGTAAATGAGATTTGTATGTATTTTTATGAATGTGTTGTATGGGCAAGTTATCTGGATTAGCCCACATGATCACAGGGTGGACTGCATGTCATTTGGTTACAGTGTCAGCAGAATACATGCCATCACAGCTAGACCTTCACCCATCTCATTTTCTCTATAGCTAGTTATACTTCAGAGTTGAAGTTCAAGGTTTTCTGTTAATAAGGAGTAGCCTGCTAATGTGTAGGTCAGGCTAGCTGAAGAAATGTGTCAGGTTGTACTTCCATTTAAAACATGCATGTTTACATGTTTGCCTTTTGATCATTTGATAACAAAATTCTGCAAAGGGTAGTGTTACTGTTTTACTTTGATATAGAATTTTGCATACAAGGACTTTAAATGTATTTACATACAACATTTCCTGTCTTTCGTTAATGTTTCCTTTTTTCCGTTATGTGTTAATGATGTTTGAACCTTGCTCTGTGTGTTCCTCATAAATCTTAGCATGAGACACTTTTCTGTTTCTGCAGTAAGCCTTCTTCCTTGAATTTGAGTTGTGGGGAATTTCCAATTGCTGCTGTTAAACAAGTAAACAAATGACCTTCATAAAACATGAACTCAATTCTACAGAGGCTCATAAGTCATTTAAAATTAAACAAATGTAATGATGGAAAAAATGAAGCAGGATTGTTTCTACCACTGAAGTACCAGAGTGATCCAAATGTGTGTCTCAGGGACAGCAAACATAATAAAAGTAAGGAACAAACATCTGCTACAGCTGAAGGTAACAGCACTATTTATCCAAATTAATTTCCATAAACCACTTAATCTCTTTCACAACTGCAAGGCAGAATAACATAATTTTATGAACTAATATTACCTAAAGCAATAGATGGCAGCACATACTAGTGTCCTAAGCTCTTTTTGACAGCTGCAATTATGGTAAAGTAATGCATTTTTTTTTTTATCTCAGAGAACGATTTGATACATGCAAGTCTGTGTTGTCAAGGAGTTTTCAAATGCAGGGAAATTCCATTGTTTGTGATGACATGTAAGTGGCACTTATTAGTGGGAGCCCCATGAAAAATATAAAAAGGCATCGTGGATCAAATCAATCATTTCCAGTAACTCTCAGGTCTTAAATTTAGTACATCAGTTATATATTTTCTACAGTAACATTATTTTATGTGATCTACGTCCAGGAACAATTGTTTCAACCCTTGACATTTTTCCAGGAATAATAAAACTTGAAATAAAATGAATGAATTTTTGAGGCAATATGCATGTTCTGGGCTGGCCATGTTAGGCCATGACAATTAACTATCATCCTGATGACGCCTGCAACAAATTCTGATTATGACAAAGATTTGGGAGTGACAGAGTAGTTTACACAGAAAGGACTAGAAATAGGTGGCACTCTACTTTGAGTACATTACAAAGTTAAACATTGCAGGAGTTCAAAGAACAGAGGTGACACCTTATATTTGAAACACATATTTAATTGAATGTAATAATTTTAATTGAAGTAAGTACACATGTGTAATACAATGGCAATGATTTGATGCTGCAGACAATAGAGCAACATTATCAGTCATTTTCATATTCATCTTAGCAAAGTCTAAATAATAAATAATGTGGGCCTATATAATGTATTCAAAGTCGATTAATCACATATTCAATGCATAGAGATTACAGAAAGAATCAACAACTTTCATTCATATTATGCTTTCCTCTATGTGTTTGCTCATATATTTCCTATATGTAAAGGTGACTTTATAGGATGTGTTCTCATTGCTAATAGGATGCCCTCCAATAGTTGCAATGATTGATTGAGACCCTGGAATGCAAAGCAAGTCACTTGGAGCATGCTAGTTAGCTAGAGTTTCAATTAAATACGTACATACACTTGATAGTGAGTGTATGGAAATTGCTTTACTTGCATACATGCACACATTTACTCTTGAAGACATACATTATTCAAAAGAGAGTCACAAGGTTACCATTTGCTTGAGACATAAAGCCTCCCCTGTAAATCTAGATGTAGTCACATGACTCATTCTTGGGTAGTGGTGTATTCTGGGGGCAGATCTTCAGATTTGCCACTTCTGCAAAAATCAGCACTGCAGTTATGAAGAGGAGGAACCACACTGGTTTGGAAGATAGGCATCTGGAAAAACAACACATGAAAAAGGTAGCTGAAGGATCCACACCCACCTATTTATGACAAGGTGATTAGTAATGATCCAATTAAATGTTCATGACTCTGTACCTGTGTACTCTGTGGAGGTGCAGACAGGTGGGAGGTGGGAAAAGAGGGGGGCATCTGGCTTGAAACGTATACCACCTGCTACAAAATAAAATACAAAACATGTAAAGAGGGACAGCCTATTCAGTGTGGAGTCTAATAACTGACTGCATTGGGCAGCAAAAGTGCTGCTGGACTGTAAAGATGTATTGTTATTGTTTAACTCACCTCAGTGTTAGAAGAGCAGGTGGCTTTGCATGCAAACGCAGATACACATATGGAGACAATGAACTCCAGTAATGACAACACCAGCATCACTCCAGCAATTCCCTGTGTCCTGCTCTGTTGTAGGGGAAAGAAATATTACATATACCGATTGTAAGACAGATCAAGATTATTGTCATGTATGTTATAGTATAGTATGTTGTATACAATTTATAACGGTATACCTACCCATAATAATGCATTGTTCATACGGCAGTTATAGTCGTAGCGATCACCATAACAGGTGTTATAAGGGTATATTCTGACGGTTAAATCCAAGCTAAACAAAATTATGGCAATCCCTGCAGTTATTGTGCTGAAGATATTCATCCCCAGTGATGCTTTGACCTACACGAAAAAAGCATAAATAACACCACAATAACCATAATAGCAAGTTCAGTCCAATATATTTGAAAATAGCCCATTTTTGGTTATACACTGGAAAATATGTTAAATTCCTGTAGCTATTGGTTTGGGACTTCCCACGGCGGCCAATCCTCTCACTGTCACTTGCAAGTGGTCATACGCAGTAATCTAACCAATATAACAACTGCCCAACCCTAGGATACAACAATAACGCAAAGAACCGCATGTTGTACCTGGGATCTGTAACGGCCCTCCTTCACAGTACAACATGCACTGTCTATAGACCACAAAACATGACTGCCCAACCATACAACCTGTGCAGAAGGATACAACAAAGCTGCTTTGGTGAGCATTTCACTGGGGTTTTCAAGCAGGCACCTTCCTTCATCAGTGTTTCGTTTAATTAGGCTCACGGCACCTCCAGAAGGCTCAACAGTGGTGTCTGGCATTCCAGACTCCTACTCATGATGGTATGAACAGAGTTCCAAATTGATAATTTAGTATATTTTATGAGACTGATCTTTTTATTTTGACCACTATGGTAGGCACCACACTTTGTGTTCAACTGAATTGATCTGCTGTTGTGTTGAATGGTTGATATCTATCCAATTGGGTGCGATCACCAACATTTATTGGTGCTGCTGTCAGGATAGTACCAACATTATCTTGGTGGCCCTCGTGCAGAGAGAATGGTTATTTATACACAATTGCACCCACATTTATTTTGTCGCTGTTCACAAGGTAAGGTACCGGCATTATTCTGGTGTCTGTGTATAAGACTGGTACCTACTGTGCCTACACCACTACCAAAGACAACAACAGATACACCTCGACAAGATTTCACATCTCTCAGTGTTAGTTCAGGTTAATTCACAGCCCCTGCAAGCTCAGGTGACTCGTGGCTGATTTAGCTACGAAGCCGCTAACAACTATCTCCACTAGTCTTTTGTGTGCTTGCCTCGCCTCCGCTACCAGTTCCACATACTTTAGCTCCTCCTTTCAAATGCTTCCTCAATCGCATCTTCAAAAGGAATCGTTTACTCAATAAAGCAAACAATGCGCTCACACTCACAATACAACACCATGTCTGGTCTCACAGCAGTCCCAACAATACACTGTGGAACTTGAACTTGTCTTCTTAAATCCCGTGCCTTGCCCCATTTGCTAGTACGGATTATACGTGCCTGGTGTCCACTTTTCACGCAAATTAATTTAAAACCTGATTAAGTCTCCATGTGTAGTAACCCTGGGTCAGGCTAGTTTCACATCCAACACCAAATACAGCCTATGTCTTCACCCACACACTGACTGAGGTTAATGCTGTTAGCGTCCATCGCCCAAAGTTCTCTCCAGCATTAATACATCCTTCATATTGCATCACAATCACACAGGTAGGTATATTAAACTGCTCATACACTTTATCTATACTATTATATATTCATTATAAATACTCAGTACAAGCCAACAACACCTAGGAAGTTAAGATTGTTAAGAAAGAAAGAAGTTAAGCATGAAAGGTCCTGTGCAAACTGTGCAAACATGAAAACGGAAAGGTAGTGTGAATGTAATGTATTGCAGTTGTTGCCTTAAGGTACAGGCCTGTAGACAGTGTTGAAAGTTTTATCATCAAATACTCACCAAACACTGATTGAGCTTCTTATTGGCTCTAACAGTGAGAGAACCAGCAGTGATGTACTGAAAGAAAGAGTGTTTTCACACATTAAAAATACATATGGCATTAGGAGAGCCATTGGTATTATGATAACACAAAAAAGGTTAGGGTTTCACATAGTATATTAAGAGGAATATTACAGGTGGCAATCATTTAAACAAACTACCTTATTGTATACATTTAAAAAAAGAATGTACTGAATGAATAAATCTCACAATGATGGCTCCCCAGAACATGATGCCAGAGAAAGTGGATATTGTTGATGCATAAAATGCAGTCACGATACCGAAGAGGAACACAACCACACCAATCATAATTTGAACTGTCTGTGGAAGATAAAGGCAAACAAATGGAGCTCCATGGAAGTTGATAGCGAAAGTACAAGTTCCAACAAGTTCAAACAATACTCACTCTGTAATATGAATTATATTGAACTAGATCATTATCCTAGACTCACCCCCAGAGCTGCTGGTTCTCCTTTAAGGAATTTCCCAAGCATAGAGGAGGCTGGTGGAGAGGAGGCTGGTGGAACAACTCCGCTCTGGGGTGAAGAGACACTTTGGGCACCTTGTTGTGGGTACACATGAGTGACAACCACAAAGCCACCGTCAGGGGGAACAGAGTCAGCCATGGTTGCTGCTGGAAGTTGCACAAACCTGAAATGACCAGCAGGTCAGTGAAAGAACAGTTTTCAGGGCACATTTAAAAAAAAAAAATAACTATTTTCCCCCAAAATACTGCACCCAGGAAGAGAAACGTCTCGGTTACTTACGTAACCTCGGTTCCTTAAGCAGGAACCAGATATAACAGAATGGTACATGACGTCAGTCATGGACCCAAATCGAAGCATTTATTCAATCACGCCTGAAAGGCCGCGATTCGTCTGCGCTTACTCTTGGGCCCGCCTCCTCAGGAGTCTATAAATTCATCAGCGCAGCACAAATTCATCCTTGGAAAGAAAAACTGAGCAAGAATATCAAACCAAGGTAACACTGTACACGCCAACTTTGTTATATCTGGTTCCTGCTTAAGGAACCGAGGTTACGTAAGTAACCGAGACGTTCCTTATCGCAGTTCACTGCGATATAACAGAATGGGACCCTATACATTCCCGCGTGATAATACAGTGGCAGCCAATCACACACACCAACTTTATTCAAGCCTTTGCCCTCCTAGAGGTTCATACGGCAGCTGACGGTGAACATTTAACAGGGCAACCTTTAACATAGACGGCAGGGATCCTTGATCCCGCGCCCGTAGGAAACCACCCTGGGATGTTTCATGTGCAACATAACATGTAGACACCAGTGAGCACACTCATCATTATACCGTTCTCGGGCCAGGGGATTCAGAGATCGCCCGCCTGCAGAACTCCATGTAGAAAACTAGGTTCAGCCACATCTAACATATAGAATCTAATGAAAGTGTGGCGAGAACTCCAGCTTGCAGCTTTGCAAATATCTTCCACTGAGACACCCTTTAGTAAGGCCCAGGAAGACGAGACCCCCCGCGTAGAGTGCGCATGCAACTTCTCCGGGGGATCTAAAGCTCTTATAAGACAACCAGAGACAAACTTTATGTCCACCGTCTTCAGGGGCTCGAACGGAGGCCCTGTGAGAGCACGTAACACAACCAGCAGATCCCAAGAGGGTATGAGGTGCCTCTCTGGCACCCTCAGCCGTCTTACCCCCGCCATAAAGCGTGACGCTAGCGGGTGACTGCCAGGAGAACTGCCATTAATGCCTGCGTGGCAGGCTGAAATGGCTGCCAGGTACACCTAGAGAGTGGAAGCCGCCTTCCCCTCATCAAACAACTGCTGTAGGAATTCTAGAATAACGCCCAGCGCGCAGTTAACGGGGTCATGCTGACGCGCAGCGCACCATCGTTCAAAACTGCGCCACTTCAGCGTATACAGAGCCCGTGTCGACACCGCTCGGGCACTCTGTATCGTAGCCACCACCGCATCCGATAAGCCTGACGCTATGAGCCTGCACCTTTCAGGTGCCAGGCCCTGAGACGCTACAGCTCCGGATGGGGGTGCCACACTGTCCTGTGCGCCTGCGTTAGGAGGTCTCTCCGTAGAGGCAGCTCCCAGGGCTGTTGCACTGACATATTGAATAGATCTGCCGCCCATGGCTGATTGGGCCAGTGGGGGGCTATCAATATCAATTCCCTGCCCTCGTCCGCTACCCTGCACAGCACCTGCTGGAGGAGCGGGATCGGGGGGAAAGCATATAGACGCAGGTCTGGCCACTGGTGTCCCAGCGTGTCTATGCCCAGTGGGGGGTTGTCGCCCCCTAGCGAGAACCAGAGCGGGCAGCAGGTATTCTGCCTGTTCGCAAACAGGTCCACCTGCGCCCTGAAAAAAACGCATCCAGATCTGCTCTATCACCTGAGGGTGTAGACACCAGTCTGCTGCTCGAGGGTCGCCCCTCGATAACAGGTCCGCACCGTAGTTGAGGTGACCTGGAATATGAACTGCCCTGAGGGAAGGACGTGAATCGCTGCCCACAGGAGCAGGCGGTTCGCCTAATGGTGCAGTGACTGGGAGCGCACTCCGCCTTGACGGTTTATATACGCCAAGGCCGCAGTGTTGTCCGTCCTCACTAACACATGCTGACCACTCGATCTGGGCAGAAAGTGTTGTAGAGCCAGGACTACTGTCCGCAGTTCTAACACATTTATATGAGTCGCAGACCAGAGACCGTTCACGCCTCTCCCCTCGCAGACCGCTCCCCACCCCTTGATGGAGGCGTCTGTGGTCACTACTACGCAACGCGTCACTATGCCCATAGTGCCCGACGCAGCGAGAAACCAGGGGGTTCTCCAGATTGTCAGGGCCCTCCTGCATCTGGAGGACACCGTTACCCTGCGGTGCCTGTCTGTGACTGCGTTGAGCCTCAGAGACAGGTACCATGTCTGGAACGGCCGCATACGCAACATCCCCAGCGGGAGCGTGATAGCGGCTGACGCCATCATTCCCAACAGTCGTTGGCAGCACAGCGACGAGACTCACTGTCCCAGTCGGAACTGGCGCACACATGTTTTGATGGCATTTATTCGTTCTCGAGACAGCCTGACCTCCATGGAGGTGGAGTCTAGAACCATGCCTAGGAAATGCGTAGTTTGGCTTGGGCACAGAACGCTTTTTTCCTTGTTTATCACAAAGCCCAGTCGATGCAGGTGTGCCACCACTAGATGGCCATCCTGCACCGCTGCGGCCTTTGAATGAGCAGCTATTAACCAATCGTCCAAATAATTGAATAAGCGTAAACCGCGTAGTCGTAATGGGGCGATGGCTGCTTCTACGCACTTTGTGAAAACCCTCGGCGCCAGAGCTAAGCCGAACAGGAGTGCGTTGAATTGGTACGCTATTCCTCCGAATGCAAACCTAAGATATCTCCGATGTCTGTGGTGGATCGGAACGTGGAAATATGCGTCTTTTAAGTCTATCGTGATAAACCAATCGTTTGGTCTTATGAACTGCACTAGTCGGCGTGGGGTCAGCATTCTGAACCGTAGTGGCATGTGTGCTTTGTTCAACACACGTAGATCTAATATTGGCCGATAATTCCCGTCCTTTTTGGGGACCAGAAAATAACGGCTGTAGAAGCCTGAAGCTTCCTCCTCGGGAGGCACTACGCTTATTGCTTCTTTTCTGAGCAGGGAGACTATCTCTTCCCGTAGGAAGTGAGACTGTCCCTGCTGCACCACCGATTGGATCACTCCACGGAATGGCGGAGGGGGGCGGGCGAATTGCTGCACGTACCCCTTTGTGATCGTTCTCAGCACCCATGGTGAGACTGCGCATGCGCGCCAACTCGCCGCACAGCCAGCCAGGCTGGGCTTTGAGTTGAATCGGTCGGGAACTAACCTGCTCATGGTCAATGAGTCTAAGCCAAGATCTGCGCCCGCTCCGCCTAGGGAGGGGGGCGAGATCTGGGGTTGCCCCCTCATGGTTTTGAAAAAAAATGGGGGGTGCGATTGCACTGTGTGCATCGTGGGGGGAGTCGCACAAGCATGTCTGGGCACTGCGCCTTCTGGGGCAGGTGTTGGAACATATGAGTGTGGTGCTTGTGAGAACCTGCTTACCGTGCTGGACATGGTTTTTGCATGTGAGCAACGGGCGGATGTCTGTGGATGCGGTGTGGGCGCCACCGCTCCTGTGTGGTCACCGGGTAACTGTCACCATCAGGTAGCCGGAGGCTTGCCCTTGCCCCGCGGCATGCTGCCGCGGGGCGTGGGCTGCGCCCTGGGCCGGGCACGCAGCTGACTGCTGCTGGGCTGCAGGCTGAGCTGGCGGGCGGAAGGGGTGTCTCTGCCAGCCACGTCTGGTGGACACCTTTGCTGGAGGGGCTGGCGAACGGAACCCGCTTCGCTTCTGGCCCTGTGTGAGCGTGGTGTGTCCCAAAGAGGACTGCTCGCCCGAGCCGCTAGAGCGAGGCATCCAAGCCTGGAATACCTCCCTGCTCTTCTGCTGCTCCTCGAACTTGGCAGCCATCGTATCGACTGCCTTGCCGAAGACGCCCCGGACACAGACCGGTGCCTTCTCTCTGTCCGAGAGCTTGGACAGTGACAGCCACAGGGACCTCTGGGTAGCCACCGCGGTACCCATCACCCTCCCCAGGGACTGAGAGGTGCACCTGGTGAGTCGGAGTGAGAGATCTGTCGCCCGACGGAGCTCCACTACCGACGGGTGATCCTCCCCCAACGACAAGGCTAGCTCAGTCAGGAGCTTTGCCTGGTAGCGCTGTAGTAGCGCCGCCGTGTTGGTTGTGCAGGCAGCCTGCCCTGCAGCCAAGTAGGCTTTCTCAGCCAGCGCCGCCTGGTGCCTGGCCACTCGCGTGGGCAGGAGGGGCTTCTGGCCGAGGCGCATCGTGGGGAAGGCGGGCGAGAGGTAGCCCGCTACTGCATCCTCGACCTGAGGGAAGGAGAGGTAGCCGCTCTCACTAGCCCTGTCGAGGTGCATATACGGGGCGAACCCCGGCACTGGGGCACGGCCCGAGTAGGGGGTCGCCCACGTCGCCTGCAGGTCTTCGTGGACCTCCTCAAAGAAGGGGAGGGCACTAGGAGCTGGTGTGGCGGGGCCAGCGTAGAACTCCCCGTCCAGCAGCGAGGACCGCACGCTGGGAGGGGGAGGGAGAGGGAGCCCGAGGCAGCTGGCTGCTCTCAGCGCAACCTCCTGGAGTTGTTGGCCCAGAGTCCATGACGTGGCCGGAGGTGTGGCTACCCGCGGCCGAACATCCTGGCTCGTCTGCATTGCTTCTGCGTCCGAGCTGGGCTCGTCGGAGTAGCCTAGCAGACTATCATCATCCAGTCCGAAGTCAAGCTCCAGTTCGGGCAGGACTTCGGCTGGTGGCAGCTCCACCGCCTCGCGGCCCTTGGGCTGGCAGGTGGCGGCGACGGGGAGAGGCTCACGGGTGAAGCTGCGGCGGTAAAACGGCTGCTAGCACACACGTTGCCTAAGTACACGGCGCGTTGCCCAGTCAGTACACGGCGCGTTGCCCACTCAATGCATCACACGTATGGACCAGTCAGTGGCCTACTTGGTAAAATACCCATACACTTAACATTATTTTGGATGATTACAAAGAAATTACATCATATATGTTTGTTTTTTAATAACATTTGGATCCACCAATTTGCCTGGATGGACACATGGAATAAAATGATACTGGCTATTGTAACACTCCAAGGTAGGTATAGTTTGCTAGATGAATATGCCTAACTCTGGGCTAGTATCAGATGGTTATACGTATAACTACAAAGCCTTAAGGAATGAGGCTGCTATCCCTATCACTGTCATCTTCAGCCTACATGAGTGGCAAATAGGGATTATTATGTAAGTATGTTAAACCATTGACACAACACTATCAGCAAACTATGGTAGTATTTAGTATTAGTGCCCCAGGTGAAAAAAAACTACACTTAAGTACATTACATTTAAGTGTATTAAGTATACTTTTTTGTACTTAACTTTCCACTATTTGTTAGTACACTCAAAGTGTATTAGATAAATATACTTTAAATACATGTGCTGAATTGAAATACACTATTTTTGTATATTAAAGTGTAACTTAGGTGGACGTTGTAGCCTACCCTGGGTCTTATCTTGGCTCTGGGGTCCCTGGCTGCTGCTTCTAGCAGCAGAATCATCAATTTAGATAACATATTAACATTGTTTATAATGTAAGTGTTGTGTGTAACACGGTGATTTTAGCATAACAAGCTATTTGGTTAACTTAAGTGATTAGAAATGATAAGATTGCCCTCTTTACAACTACCACCATGGATAGCTTGCTCATCGATTGTAAGCAAGTAACTACGGCTAACATGTTAAAATAGATAATTTCGATGATGACAACAGCGCCAGCTTGCTTATTTTACCAGATCATAAAGGTCTCAATTTTGGACATTTATCTACCTAACGTTAGCTAGGCTAGCTTGTAGGGAACGTTACCTCATCTGTGAAAAGCAAGTTAACATTGACCAAGTCAACAACTTACCTTCTTATCACTGTCAACAGTCGGTGGTTTCCCAAATAAATCAGAGATTTTTGCATATTTTGATGCACCTTCCTCCAGACATCTTTTCTTTTTCTACCTGCCACCTTTGCGTTTTGGTGCCGATGACATGCTCTCACTCTCAAAAACAACTTTGTCTGCTAGCGAGTGATGCAAGTGTTGAGTAGGCAAGGCAACTTTATTTATTTATTTATTTATTTATGTATTTTACATATACAATAACAGGAAAGGCCACAAATAATTAAAATAAATAAAATAAAATGTAGGTTAGAGTGATTGACATTTAATAACACATAAAACAAAGTTAGACTAACGGAAGAGATTAGATGAGTAAAGCAGATGGGAACCATGAGCCTAATTCTCGAACGCAGTTCAGAAGAATTTAAAAAGGAATTTCTTTTGAACTCCACTAATGATGTTTTAGGGCATTCATGAACGTTTTCTCATCTGGGATTCGTTTTGAATTTAGACCAGAATTTCCGAACGCGAATTAACAGCCGTAAATGGCCCAGAGTTTTCAATCAGGCTAGGGCTGACTGCACACTTCACTACGGTTGCGTGCCCTGGCGGGGCGTGTATGTATGCAAATCCAAATTTAAGAATCCTCATCCTCAATCCACACAGCTGAGAACACTTCGGCTGTGTAAGAACCCATTTTCTGGCGCTGATTAATAACGTGGAGATCTTTTCTTACGTTAAAATTCCGAAGTCCGTATGAACACATTTCAGAAGACACTTCAGAATTTTTTCGAAAAATAGGCACCATGAGTGTGAATACAGATCGCAAAGAGGACTATAAATTTCAGTCAGTGCTGTGAGAGCAAAATAGCTCTTAGAAAAAGCTACGTGTTCAGTGTATTATGTAATTCAGTTAGTATAGGTTCAGTATGAGAGCACTGCTAGCTAGCTGGAGGAAAGTGTGGAATGGAATGAGTAGCTTAATTAGCATTCCAATACGGATATATGTAACATCTACAATTTGTTTCTATTGCTACATATCAGCACTCTATACAAAGATATTTACAATAAAAGCCAATATAATCAATACATTCAACCGCTGTCAATTTAAACAATACATTTGAAGCATGGAAAGTTCCAAGCGAACTTTACAGCTAATCACAATATGTATTGGGTGAAAATGTACACATAAGAAATGTAAATGTTGATTTAAATACTCAGAGTAATAATAAATGAGTCAAGTAAAGACAACAACTTGAGCCCTTGTCAAAGAGTACAAATTTGGAATGAAAAAGACCTAATAATAGGGCCCAGGTTGAAAAGTTTCCCTTTAAGTGTTGACAATGTTCTGTAGGGCTAAATCAGTCTTTCATTTTAGGCAGATTCGACTTATCTGAGAAAGACAGTAATACATAAATATGCGCACTGCCTTTACACTGGATATTCATCTTAAACTGACAGATTTACCAACATCAGGTATGCCATACATTTTCACCTTTTAACTATCTTTGTTGCACATAATGGGCAATATGTCAGTGTAATCAACTCGTAGAAATATGTTAATCACGTTATTCTGTTATTCAGTTAAAAGAATCTCACACAGTATAGTTAACTGCTCTCAAGTTGAGCCAAAAAACGACCACGGACTTACCTTTGACGAATTCTAATTGAAAGTAGAATGGAAACAGGATTCCGTGTAGATACAGACCACGAATAAATCGCGATCCCTTCTGAAATTGTTCTTCCCAAGTTCTGAGTCTCAACTTAAGGTTACTGCCTTCTTGTGTCACTGACAGCGGCACTAGTAGGAAGAACTTGCGATGTTCCTCAGTGGTTCCTTGACGTTGCGAAATGGCTGTTAGAAAGTGATTAAACATCGAACTCTAGTGGTAAACAAAAATGTTGCACACTGACTGAGGCACATATTGCTCCAATACTGTGTGTGCCTATCACACACAGACGCTGAAGCCAGTAAAATGTAAACAGCCTTAATATACACCTCACACAATAGCTCATTCGACTTTTGACATTGCAATTTCATTTCAATATATTTTACATAAAAAGTACCATGTTTTCTTTTAAACCCAATCAATGAGATTACATATACATTTCATATTTTAATAGCATAATGCCCATCAACATACAAGGTAGGTCAAATATGAATTGAATATGTCTCCTGTTACTGCATATGAAAAGGGCCATAATTAAGTTATTGTATATGCTATATAAAAATAAATGCAAATGAGTTTTACAAACTTTTACCATATCAGTGTCCTAATCTCTCTACAGTCTTACTGGCAACAACATCACAGCTAGACCTTGACCCCTCTCATTTCCTCCATAAACATTTGTGGTTCACCAGACTACTTCTCGTGTTTATCTCTATGTGGTTTTTACTGCTCATGGAAAAGGTCTGATAAAAACATTTAGGCAAGGAATCACACTTGTCATGTATAATACTTGCATGATATAATACATAATACAAATAATACATTTCACACTTAAATAGCAATTATAAGTAACAATTCGGAAAACAAATACAATACCAATTGATGTTATTAGTAATTGTTACCAGATGTTAGAAATACCAGTTGATATCAACGCATTACTCTGTATTTTGCACATACAAACACCATAGCAACATTTCACAGATAGAAGTGCTGTATGCATGACTGATTTATACAATACAAATTAGACAGCAGAGCTAACAAAGCTGATGTGTGGGGACAGCCATCTTAGTTTCTGAAGTCGGAGTTGATGATGTTTGTCCCATTATCCAAATTGAAATTCCGACTTCGGGTCACATTCCTGTTAAAATATCCGACTTTGGAACTGGGAAATTTCATTCCATTCCGCTACCATACCAAACCATTCCTCTCTGCCTCGACCTCAGAGACCACCAAGAGGACTTGATCATTTATGAGACTTTAAGCTCTAACCTTCCCCATGGTGTTAGGATCCTCCTGGAGATAGTGTCCCCATATCCCCATAATATGTCACAGTAATATGTCACAGTATAGTTGAGATTTTTATGTATTTTTTTATGAATGCTCTATGGGTTAGTTATCTGGATTAGCCCACATGATCACAGGGTGATAGATGAGATGATGATTAGGCTCCTGGATCAACAACAGTATGGTATTCTGCATACACATTGTGTACAGTAAATCATTTGCACATTTACATGTTCATATATCCTTCAATCAGTGATTTATCAAGTGATGAGAAGTTTGTCAGTGTTTGATAATGGGGCATGATGCCAGGATCTTACCAAAGACTTTGAATCTCCAAACAGTCCCTCCAGGATTTCGCTTTTTTTTTTTTTTTTCGTGTTCAAAATTATTTTTTGTGAACTTTCACAACCATACTTATATGGACATTTCATCCATACTAGAATGTAAATTGAAATGAAATGTCATGGCTTGGTTTGAACCTTTCAACTCTAATAATCATGTAATGAGTAGGGCTGGGCAACGATTCAAAATTTGCATGATATCCCTGATTAATCGCATTTGTATACGCAAAATCCAATAATTAATTCAAAAGTAGTGTATAGCGCACTATTATTTTAAATGTTCTGCCATATGAACGAAAGTGCCATAACATTTGTTGAGCAAACACTTTTAACATCAGCATTTTAATACAGTAGCAGTTAAATAAAATATTCAGTTTAAATCTCAACTTAAACAATGTTAGCAAAGCAAATACAACATGAAAGCTCATTGCCACTGCCAGGGCATTAATGTTATCCTGTTTGTTATGAAAAAGAAAAAAACTGGCAAAAAAATCCTGAGCCACAATCATATCATTAAAACAGGCAATTTCTGAGGTAACAGCAGAAACATTTTACTTTCATCAAGGAGCAGCATAACCAGTCTATGTTCAGTACCAAATGTCTCTGAGTGAGAAACCAGAAAACACTTTCAGTGCAGTTTGTCAATTCCTATACTTGACACTGTTATTTTAAATGTACTGCCATATGAACTAAAGTGCCATAACATTTGTTGTGCAAACATTTAACGTCAGCATTTTTATATAGCAGCATAAAATAAATACTTTGTGTAATTCTCAACTTAAACAATGTTATCAAAACAAACACAAAACTAAAGCGTATTGCCACTGCCAAGGCATTAATGTTAGAGTGTGATAAAGCACCAAAAAGTTCACTGCTGGCACTAATTACTGGTTCACCGGTTACTCTGCTGTACGTAGTCTGCCGAAGCCTCCCTCCACTGTCTGTTTCGTTGAATGATTTGCAATTATCACAAGTATGTATATATATATATATCTTTGGCGATTTTAGCCTAACTATCGAGATTCTAAGTAACATGGAGACCAAACTTTGTTTGGTACTCCACGTAGATCATAAACCCTTGAATATACAAACGACTCAATTAAATCGGTTGAGAAATGTAAACGCTATAGTGCTTTTTATCCAGCTCCACCGCAGCTCCATCGTTCACTTGCGTCTGTTTACAGTCCAGCCTTTACCTTACCAAGATGGCTGCGAGTTGGCACGTCGCAGCAATCATAATCATATATATATATGTCTATGGCAGCAATGCCCTTCTCCATGTTTGTTTATCTGCCCATTCTTTTCTTTTCCGGTTCCGCAGCAGTCAGCAGCAGACTTTTACAAAATAAAAGCCTGTGAGCAACCGACTTTTACAATAATAAAATAAATAATAAAACCTGCGTTAACGCGCGATAAAATAATTGTTGCGTTAACGCAATAATAACGCGTTAACGTGCCCAGCCCTAGTAATGAGTAATCATGAGCAATCCTGTACTATTGTTTAAGAAAACTGAACAGAAAACATGATTATTCAAAATGTGTTGACCGTTCCTGACCTTCCTTTGCCGCTATTCTACTATGTCATACTACCCTTTATAAAACAATTGGGTTCTATTGAATTATTTAGCTGTTTCTGAAAGAATTTAGGAACGTGCTTTTATTTTGAAATGTATTCTCCATTCAAACCCAACGGTTGAATAAACAGTTGAATGCAACAATGTCTTACGTTTAATATCATGTTCGAACACTATTCAAAATTTCACAACTGCAAAGCAGAATAATATAATCTTATAATCTAACATTACCTAAAGTAATAGATGGCAGCACATACTAGTACTGGACAAATTATTCTAACCTCTTTTTGACAGTTGAAATTATGGTAAAGTAATCCAATTATTATTTTTTATCTCAGAGAACGATTTGATACATGCCAGTCTGTGTTGTCAAGGAGTTTTCAAATGAAGGGAAATTCCATTGTTTGTGATGACATGTAAGTGGCACTTATTAGTGGGAGCCCAATGAGAAATATGAAAGGCATCGCGGATCAAATCATTTCCAGTAACTCTCAGGTCTAAAAAGTTAGTACATCAGTTAAATATTTTCTACAGTAACATTATTTTATGTCCAGGAACAATTGTTTCTATCCTTGAAATTTTTCAAGGAACAATACAACTTGAAATGAAATGTTCAATGAACTTTTGAGGCAATATGCATCAGATGGTCTTTGTCATGTTCTGGGCTGGCAATGTTAGGTTATGACAATTCAAATGTAGCCTGATGACACCTGCAACCAATTCTGATTATGACAAAGATTGACAGAGTAGTTTACACAGAAAGGACTAGAAATAGGTATTACTCTACTTTGAGTACATTACAGATCTGTTATGTAGGACAAGGTGTTAATATCCCTTTCTGCATACTCGAGACTCTGTGGGTTGGTCGAATGATTGATGGCATCCTATGGGTTGTCAAGTGGGCGCCCTCCTTCTTCGATGTTTCGCTGATTGACCCACGACACCTCCAGAGGGTTCAGCAGTGAGATCCGGCGTCACGGGCTCACTCCCTAGATGCCATCACTCATCCGACAGCCCAGGCGGAGTCCTTCCTCTTTATCCACAGCCACTGACTTCCATTTTCAGCAGCCCTGGAAAGGTCTTTGACTGCCTGCCTGTGGGCCTTCCCCCGCACTCCCATCTCTCGAAGAAGCCTGGATGTTGAGGTGGCTACAAATCCTCTGCAGCCTACTTCAACTGGGCAGACCTTAGCTTTCCAGCCTCGTTGTTGTGCGTCTGCTGCAAGGTCCGCATACCTTAGCTTCTTGCGCTCGTAAGCCTCTTCCACCGCACTCTCCCAGGGCACCGTGAGCTCGACGATATACACCTGCTTGAGTGAGGCCGACCAAAGCACAAGGTCTGGTCACAGATTTGATGTTGCTATTTCTGCTGGAAATCGGAGCTTCTGGCCTAGGTCTGCCAGCATCTTCCAGTCCCGTGCCCCACCTAGCTGTCCAGTTTCTGGTCTTGTGGTGGTGAGAGTGACTTGGCCCCCGCCCTCCCGGACAAATGTTGTTGCCGGCCTACGAGATGGTGGAGGAAGGGCATTGACGCTCATCCGTCGACTCTCCATCACTGCCGCAAGACACTGTAGCACCTGGTTGTGCCGCCAGGTGTACCGGCCTTGAGTGAGGCCGGTCTTGCAGCCCACCAGGATGTGCTTTAGTGTAGCTGGAGTCGGGCAGAGGGAGCATGTCGGGTCTTCTCCGTACCACTGGCTAAGATTCTTGGGAGACGGCAGTACATCATAAGCGGCCCTGATGGTGAAGCTAGCCTTAAATGCCTCCATCTCCCACAGCTCCTGCCAGGAGATCTTCCTCTTCTCCACTCCCTCCCAAGTCATCCACTGCCCCTGCTTTGCCTGTGAAACAGCTTTTGCACACCTTGCTGCCTCCTCTTGCTGACGTACCTCCTGGACCACCAGCTTGCGTCTCTGGAACGGAGTAGCCTTGTTCCAGGCCGGTGTACTGGCTCCGGCTCCAAGACCACTCCTCCCGTGCTGCACTCGGCCCACGATGTCCTGTGCTTGAGTGCTGCCTTTGCCTGCTTGGTTGCTTCCAGTGGGGTCCACTTCCTCCCAGTAGCCAGGATGGGTGCAGCTTGGGCTACAAATGGATCACTCGAATCCAATAGCATCATCTCCAGTCTAACTTTGGCGCATTTATACTCCTCTGCTAGACTGGAAATGGGCAGTTCTAATACTCCTTTGCCATAGAGCCCTATACTGCTGAGGCACCTGGGAAGCCCAAGCCACTTCCTTGCATATGAGCTGACCAGCCTCTCCAGCTTTTCCACCTTTGAGATCGGGACTTCATACATGGTAAGTGGCCATAAGAGGCGTGGAAGGAGCCCAAACTGCATACACCAGAGCTTCAACTTGCCAGGTAGTGCGGTTCTGTTGATGTTCTCCAGGCCGCTGGCTACATCCTTCCTGAGCTGATCTACTTGCTCTTTGTCCTTAAGGGAGGCATCATACCATCGGCCAAGGCTCTTCACAGGCTTCTCAGAGACAGTTGGAATAGGCTCATCGCCAATGAGAAAGCGTTGGTCTGACAGCTTCCCCTTGACGATGGAGATGCTTCTGGACTTGCTCGGCTTGATCTTCATCCGAGCCAGCTCGATGTTATCTTGCAGCTTTTTCAGTAGCCGTACAGTGCAAGCCTTGGTCGTGGTGAGGGTGGTAAGATCGTCCATGTAAGCTCTCACAGGCGGCAGCCTCAGGCCAGGTCTTATAAGCTGTCCTCCAACCACCCACCGAGATGCTCGAATTATCATCTCCATGGCCATTGTGAAGGCTAGCGGGGAGATGGTGCAGCCGGCCATAATTCCCACTTCTAGATGCTGCCATGCTGTGGTGTACTCTGCTGTTGATAGGCACACCTGCACGTCCTGGAAGTAGGCCTTGACAAGGCTTGTTAGGGCTACAGGGACCCTGAAGAAGTCAAATGCGGTCCAGAGGAGGTTGTGAGGGACTGAGCCAAAGGCGTTGGCGAGATCCAGGAACACCACGTGAAGATCTGTTCCCTCCGTCTTGGCAACTTTGATCTGATGCCAGATGGTACTCGCATGTTCCAGACAACCGGAGAAGCCAGAGATGCCTGCTTTCTGGATTGATGTGTCAATCAGATGGTTTCTTTGCAGGTATCCTGCCAGCCTGTGAGCGACCACACTGAAGAATATCTTCCCTCAACGTTTAGGAGGCTGATCTGGCGGAATTGGCCGATTTCTGAGGAGTCCTTTTCCTTTGGGATAAGGATTCCTCCAGCTCTCTGCCAGGATGTTGGTATCTCCTTCTTTTGCCAGACCACCCTCATGAGCTTCCAGAGGAATCGCAGGGCATCTGGTGCATTTTTGTAGAGCCTGTATGGAACTCCGTTAGGACCTGGGGCTGAAGCAGCCCTTGCTCTACGCACAGTTTTCTCCACTTCGCTCCATCTGGGTGGGCTGATATCTAGCTGGTGCTCTGGCGGGTTGATTGGTGGCATATCAGATGGGAGAATAACCTCTTTGTGGCGTTTGGCATCTGTGCAGGACTTTTCCAGATGTTTTTCCAGGTCTGCCTTTGACACTGAGAGGCTTCCACTCTTCTCCGCTGTAAAGAGACTCTTCACAAGTTTGAAGGGGTCTTTGTAGAAGCGTGATCTTGTCTGTTCCTTCCTTCTGCGCTTCTTTACCAGATTTTCCGCTCTTCTCAGTGTCACAAGTCTACTCCGGATGGCCTCCTGCAAGACGTTGATGCCCTCCTTTTCCTCCTCTGTGGCTTTCCTCCACTGCTTCTTCAGCTGCCTCCTCTCTCTGACTAGGCGATCTATTTCCTTCTGCCTCCTGGACTTAGTGGGGATTGTCGGTTCAGATCTCTTTCTTTCGACTGCTCCAAACCTTTCCGATCCATAGCTGTATATAAGATCTCCCATTTTCTCCAGCTTCTTCCTGGTGGTGCCTTTGAGCCCCTCTAAGATGTTGCAGAGGTCGGTGTTGACCTCCATCCACAGTGCCTTTTCGCAGGATTTTGGCCAAATTTAAACAAAGTTAAACATTGCAGGAGTTGATAGTATTTCGTTTTATACCATATATTGGAAACTCAGTCTTGCGTTTGTCAGTCATGGCTTCAGGTTTATTCTTGAACAATGGCGGCCGACATTGTTGAGACAGAGACTTGAAGATTCACCCTCCCTCACAGAGCTTCACCTCAGCATATCTAAATCTTCATCCAAGGACAGTCTATTAAATACACTGAATGTAGGTGTTTCCGTCTATTCAAATAGGCCCTAGAGCAGGGAGTAGATGTTACATTTAGGCTATCAAAAAAAATTGGTGCAGGCATAGTAAAAACGGCAACATTATTTAATCAACATTTAATCAACATTCACCAAAACGATTTTAAAATGGGCATGTTTTTGCAGTATTAAAGGTGTTCCCAGACGATCAATACACATGGCACACACACACACACGAGAGCAAGCTTGCAATTCAATAGTATAAGTATACAAATTAATAGTAGTGATGGGAAGTTCGGATCATTTTACCGACTCGGTTCTTTGAATCTCGTTCAGTAAAATGAACGAATCTTTTTTCGAGTCATTCGTTCATTTCGGGGGGGGGGGGGGGGGATGGTAAGAGAAATTCCTGCATTAAAATAATGTATCATGACAGTCTGGATGATTTGAAGTGGTCATTTATTATCACACTAGCATTAAATTATCACGGCAAACTATTACGCTGAACTCTAAGTAAAGTACAAAAATGTTAAAATAACGAAACCTGTAATTATTACTTGTGAAGAAATATCATTCACGTCTTACTAAACCTAGCCACGCGAAAGTGAATGGGGTAAGCAAATCCTTTCTGTTTCCTCTTCTGAGCCTATGCAGGTCACGTGAAAAATGATCCTAAGATCCGTATCCGAAGACCCAGTCAAAATGAACGAATCATTTCTGTTTTCACTAGCTACCAGTGCTGAGCCTATGCAGGTCACGTGATGAATGAACGATGAACGAATCATTGATCCAAAAGACTTGGTTGGCAGAAAAACAAAACATTGATCCGAAGACTCGGTTGGCAGAAGAACGAAACATTGACCCGAAGACACGGTCGGGAGGTGAACGAATCGTTCATCTGCCGGATACGGATCTGATCTGTATCCGGCAGATGAACGAATCGTTCACCTTCTGGATCATTTTTCACGTGACCTGCATAGGCTCAGTACTGGTAGCTAGAGGAAACAGAAATGATTCGTTCATTTTCCGACTCGGTCTTCGGATACGGATCTTTGGATTATTTTATCACACCTCACTCCCCAGGTCAACCCAAAGTATATTCACCCAGGAATGCTTACATGCTAGTTAAATCCAAATAAAAGTAACAATTATAACTAGGTATAAGATACATTGAATTATTGACTATGGCATATCCTTATTAACTATACAATTTCAAATTCCGGTCCTTTCAGAGTTCAAAGAACAGAAATTACAACTTATGTTTGAAACAATTATTTAATTGGATGTAATTATTTTAATTAAAGTAAGTATACATGTGTAATAAAATGGAAATGATACTGTATGATGCTGAAGACAATAGAGCAACATTATTAGTCATTTTCATATTCATCTTGGCAAAGTAATGTGGGCCTATATAATACATTCATAGTCGACAATCACATATTCAATGCATAGAGATTACAGAAAGAAACAACAACTTTCATTCATATTATGCTTTCCTCTATGTGTTTGCTCATATCAATCCTATATGTAAAGGTGACTTTATAGGATGTGTTCTCATTGCTAATAGGATGCCCTCCAATAGTTGCATTGATTGATTGAGACCCTAGAATGCAAAGCAAGTCACTTGGAGCTTGCTAGTTAGCTAGAGTTTCAATTTAATACATACAATTGATAGTGAGTATATGGAAATGGATTTACTTGCATACATTCACACACTTACTCTTCAAGAATGTATTGAAGACATAAATTATTCAAAAGAGAGTCACAAGGTTACCATTTGCTTGAGACATAAAGCCTCCCCTGTCAATCTAAATGTTGTTACATGACTCATTCTTGGGTAGTGGTGTATTCTGGGGGCAGATCTTCAGATTTGCCACTTCTGCCATCTGCCATCGGCACTGCAGTTTTGAAGAGGAGGACCCACACTGGTTGGGAAGAAAGTCATCTGGAAAAGCAACACATGAAAAAGGTAGCTGAAGGATTCACACCCACCTTTTTATCTCAAGGTGATTAGTAATGATCTTTTCCAATGTAATGTTCATGACTCTGTACCTGTGTACCCTGTGGAGGTGCAGGCAGGTGGGAGGTGGGAAAATAGGGGGGCACCTGTCTTGAACTGTATACCACCTGCTACAAAATCAAATACAAAAACATGTAAAGAGGGACAGCCTATTCAGTGTGGAGTCTAATAACCCACTGCATTGGGCAGCAAAAGTGCTGCTGGTCTGTAAAGATTTATTGTCATAGTTATACTCACCTCAGTGTCAGAACAGCAGGTGGCGTTGCAGGCAAACGCAGATACACATATGGAGACAATGAACTCCAGTAAAGACAACACTATCATCACTCCAGCAATTCCCTGTGTCCTGCTCTGTTGTAGGGGAAAGAAATATTACACATACCGACTGTGAGACAGATCAAGATTATTGTGATGTATGTTATGAACAGTACAGTTTGCTCTATACAATTTATAATGTTAAGTATATCTACCATTAATAATGCATTGTTCCTGTGGCAGTTATAGTCATCAAAACAGCCGTAATTAGGGTCTGTTATAAAGATGAAATCCAAACCAAACAAAATGATGGCATTCACTGCAGTTATTGTGCTGAAGATATTCATCACCAGTGATGCTTTGACCTATATGAAAAAAGCAAAAATCACACCACAATAACCATGATTATAAGTTCAGTCCAATATATTTGAATGTTAAATTCCTGTAGCTATTGGTTTAGGACGGCGGCCAATCCTCTCACTCTCACTTCAAACAAACAAGGCTGACTTCAGTCAGTTCTTTTATTGCCACAAGCAGCACACTGCAACACACACGTGTATTTTATGGAGGCGACACAGGACACACACACACAAACACACGCAGGCTGAGGTCGCTGTGAAATGTACGCTCTGCATTTGACCCATTTGACCCATTTGACTTGCAAGTGCTCATACGCAATAATCTGACCAATATAACAACTGCCCATAGGATACAACAACGACGCACAAATGGGCCCCTTCCTTCATCATTGCTTTGTTGAATTAGGCATTTCAATTAAACTGTGGTGTCTGGCACCCCCCTATACTCATGATGGGTTAGGACACATGGCACTGTTGGTACACTTGGAATTCATTCATTGTGTGATTAGTAATCAACATTTACTAGCTATTGATATGGTAATTATGGTTGCAGTTATTAATTTAATTTTCTAAAACTGATTGTTCCAATCCTTGATTGTGATTGGCTAAATCACGTTCCATGCCGTTGTAAAATCCAGCATTACCTTTCAAGTTGTCCTCATAACATTCTATGATAACATTCCATATTACTGCGCATGGAATATTTCAAAGAAAGAAAGACGTTACAAAACTGACGCTGGCCTAGAGGGGAGAGAGATTATGGCAGTGACGGGACATAGGTGCGAGTCGTCACTGAAATCTTACTGCCGTCCAAATTACAGCAAGAGGAAGGAGTGGAGCAACATCCTTGCAACATCATCTGGGACACTGAAGCATCAACATCAAGATACCCCTGTCGCTGCACCAGCAAAAAGGGGCCCGTTTGAAAACTATTTCAACAATTGCACTATTAATGGCGATATACAAATTAATGTGAATAAATAAGCACCCCATTTTTGTCGGTAGCGCAAGTGTTCCATCTGGCTGTTGCGTGGCAAAGATTTATTTAGGAACTGTACTTTGTAGTGGCGGAAGAATGACGGTTTGTTATTAAACTATTTAGTTTGTTAAATTGTATTGTCGTTATTTAATGAAACCATATCAGATATTTGTAGTGACAGTTTTAGAAAAGCAATAAGCTTCGCAATAAGCTTTGCGTCGTGCCTAACAACTCCCCTTACCTGTTCTAAAATCAGCGCAAAACATGGCCTCTTGGGGCTTATTGCTTAAATTAAACAGAGTTCCAAATGAATAATTTAGTCTGTTTTATGAAACTGATATGAGACTGATCTTTATTTTGACCACTATGGTAGGCACCACACTTTGTCTTCAACTGAATTGATCTGCTGTTGTGTTGAATGGTTGATATCTATCCAATCGGGTGTGATCCCCAACATATATTGGCGCTATTGACAGGATAGTACCAACATTATCTTGGGGGCCCTCGTGCAGAGAGAATGGCTATTTATGCACAATTGCACCCACATTTATTTTGTCGCCGTTCACAAGGTAAGGTACCGCCATTACTCTGGTGCCTGTGTGAGGCTGGTACCTATTGTACCTACACCACCACCACAGACAACACAAGATACACCTCAAGATACACCTCAAGATACACCTCAACAGATACACCTCAACAGATACACCTACAACATACACCAACATACACCAACAACATACACCTCGACAAGATTTCACATCTCTCAGTGTTAGTTCAGGTTAATTCACAGCCCCTGCGAGCACCTCAGCCACAACCACTGGCTCACATTTTCATCAGCCTTAGATGACTCATTTCAAGCTGATTTGAGCGACTGTCCTCAAAAAACGAAATCCAACATAAGTGTTTTGGCTGATTTAACCACAAAGCCTCTAACACAGGGCTCTTCAATAGGCGGCCCGCGAGCTGCTTTGGACTGGCCCCCGGAGTGTGCTCCGGTAGCATCATTCAGTTCATGACTATGACTAATAGTACACTCTCACATGCAGTTGGTGGCGGTATGCACACTATAGTTGGCGGTATATTTTTTCGTACTCTGATATATATGGCCAGAAAACGTTTGCCTGTAAGTATTTTCTTAAACAGTTGATCAGTTATTACTTCAAACAAACATTACTTCTTGTGGAAACCACTTGTAATGAACCGAAGTTGGTTTGAATTGTTTACTTTGATGAATGCAATGCTAAGTGATTGTTTTTAGAAACGAATGTTACAAGATGAGATTACTAAGATGCATTCTGTATGTCTGCTCAGTTTTACAGTGCTTCCTAAGTAAAGGTTTGAAAAGAACTTCAAGCTTCAGACTTTCTCTTGGGGAAACTGTTATCTATCTATGTAGCAGGCTAGAGTGACCACGCCACGCACACAGAAGCGGGGACAGAATAGTAAAAAAAAGATGGGTGCACTTGGAAGTTGTTTGCCAATTAAATGAATGATTCTAAACAACTGATACAGTTCACCTGAACAGTGATGCAATTTGAAACACATTTCCTTGATAGAATACCATGCACTTGTAAGTTGTTGCAATTCTATTCAGTTCCATGCAATGCATTTTGTTGGTGGAGATACATTTGATTCTGCCTGTCTCTCAAATCAGTTTAATCTTAAATATTGAGGATAATGACCAGTAAAGTCGTGTTGGTACAGCTATGTGCAATGAAGTGCATGTTTTTGTTAGTTAATTGCATTTCTCCAATTGTCTGTTAATATGGCTTGGTTATTGCTCACCTGGTTTGATTTTTGAATCCTTGGGCCTATGTGGCCTCTTGGGCATATCTTGTTAAGCACTTACAAAATAGAATATATTGATTACTTCAGTATGTTGTTGTAATTTCTTTATTTGTTACCGTGATTACTCATATCCTCCGACCCCTGACTTTGCCTCAGTTTCAAGAACCGGCCCCAGCTCCAAACTAATTGAAGAGCCCTGCTCTAACACCTATCTCCAGTGGTCTTGTGTGTGCTTACTGACCTCTGCTACCAGTTCAGTGGCGTAACGTAGTTACGACGGGCCCAGATGCAGGCTATTATGATGGGCCCTAGTCAGTGGCGTAAGGGTACAGTCCTGTACCCTTTTTTTTTCATGTTTGTAACCGCGTCAGCCATCACGCCCCTTTCCCCCGCACACATATTCTGCCTATAACACTTAAAACTGTGAAATTATCAAGGTAGATCTCTAACCGCTGCTGCAAAGCCCCCTCCCCCCGCGCACATATTCCGCCTATAACACTTGTCGGTGTAATTTTTTTGGCTATTCAGACTATTTAAATTGACATAAATATGTCTACGGGCCCCGGCTATGGGCCCCCTAGACCCACGGCCCAGGTGCGACCGCACCTGCTGCACCCCCTATAGTTACGCCCCTGTACCAGTTCCACATACTTTAGCTTCCTCCTTTCAAATGCTTCCTCAATTGCATTTTTTCAAAAGAAATCGTTTACTCAATAAGTCAAAAATGCGCCCCAGTCAGAATACAACACCAGGGGGGTATTCTTCGTACGTGGTTCAATGAAGTCGATCAAATGTCCCATTAGCCAGTTTAAATTAACGCGATGATTGAGGACAGGCTATCTCGGTTCTTCCAAGGCTGATCCGCGCTCAAACAATGTTGTTAATTCGAACCAGACTTCACTTATCAGGGTAATTGCGTGTGCCCGTCCTACTTCAAAAGGGGGAAGGGTCGATCACTAAAACCATGATTTTCTAACGGTACAATGGCTACTAAACTCTAACAAAGAGTCTCTTTTTTTCTCCGCTGGCGAGCAGGAGATGATCATGAACGCTTATGAAGACTACAAGACCATAATCATGGCAAAATCCAACACCGCCACCGCTGTGAGAGCAAGACAAGAAGCTGTGTATGGGGATGTGTATTGGGGGATGAAAATATATGTATGTATGTATGACAGCAAGTGCGACAGTGGTACGGGGGTAGAGGAGTTGTGTAAAGGAGTTGTTTAGTATTCGCAAGGTCCCTAGTTCAATTCCCCTCACCTCCTTACCATGTGTGTCCATATATTTCCTTGTAAGTCACTTTTGATAAAAGCGTCTGCTAAATGACTAAATGTAAATGTATTAATAAGAAATGCAATACATTGAAGCAGTGAAAAGAAATTGTGTATATTTCTTATCATGAGTCCACCTTAATCATTTCTTACAATAATGATATGCTATGGTGTACTAATAATACTGTCATATAATTATGAGTGCTTTGTTCTCCGCATCGGCGACACTACAAAAATGTACCTCTCGCAAAAAAGCGCAAGGCTATGCAGACAGTTTGTGACACAGTCAATGCTTGGCTGCGGTGTGTGGTGTTTGCAATAAATGGCTTATTCCTTGTCGGCTGAATCGGTAGCGCTCATACAAGAACTCATCATTATGGAATAACGGATCTTGGTGATCGCGAAGAACTCTCTCCCTATGAAACGCTAATCTAACTAATATCGCTCCTTGGTCAATGGGATCTCTCAGGAAGGGAGCTGCCATTTTTTTTCGGGGGTGTGGCAAGCTTATCCAGCTTCACTTAAATTAGCCTGCGCTGGAGCAGGTTCAAGTTTATTGATGTGTTGCTATGGTAATTTAGCCAAAGTTGCTTTGAAGAACCGAAAAGGCGGACCTATGTTATCTTATCCTGAAAATTATCTCTGTAACTCGCTAAGCGAGGTACGAGGAATAGGGCCCATGTCTGGTCTCCTAGCAGTCACAACAATACACTGTGGAACTTGAAGTTGTCTTGCGACATCAGCCAGCAATCTCCAATCCTGCACTTTGCCCCATTTGCTAGTACTGTTTATACGTGCCTGGTGTCCACTTTTCTGCCCCTCTCACACAAAAAAAATTGTACTGTCCCTGTCATTAACCGGCAAAGAGTTAACCTCAACTTGTTTATTCTTAAACAAACACACAAATTATTTTAAAACCTGATTATGTCTCCATGTGTAGTTTCACATCCAACACCAAATGCATCCTCTGTCTTCACCCACCCACTGACTGAGGTTCTGCTGAGTTGGGAGGACATCATAAGTGGCCCCAACGATGAATTTAATGCGGTTAGTGTCCATCGCCCAAAGTTCTCTCCAGCATTAATACATCCTTCATATTGCATCACAATCACAATCACATTAAACTGCTCATACACTTTATCTATACTATTATATATTCTTTATAAATACTCAGTGTCACAAGCCAACAATACCTCACATACCAAATAAACGAAAGGTCTTCTGCAAAGAGACATGAAAACATGAAGTAGTGTGAATGTAATGTATTGCAGATGTTGCGTTAAGGTACAGGCCTGTAGACAGTGTTGAATGTTCTATCATCAAATACTCACCAAACATGGACTGAGCTTCTTATTGGCTCTAACAGTGAGAGAACCAGCAGTGATGTACTGAAAGAAAGAGTGTTTTCACACAGTGTTGAATGTTCTATCATCAAATACTCACCAAACATGGACTGAGCTTCTTATTGGCTCTAACAGTGAGAGAACCAGCAGTGATGTACTGAAAGAAAGAGTGTTTTCACACATAAAAAATACATATGGCATTAGGAGAGCCATTGGTAATATGATGACACAAAAAAGGTTAGACTGTGGGTTTCACATAGTATATTAAGAGGAATATTACAGGTGGCAATCATTTAAACAAACTACTTTATTGAATACATTTTTAAAGGAGAAAAAATAATGCAATGAATGAATAAATCTCACAATGATGGCTCCCCAGAACATGATGCCAGAGAAAGTGGATATTGTTGATGCATAAAATGCAGTCACGATACCAAAGAGGAACACAACCACACCAATCATAATTTGAACTGTCTGTGGAAAATAAAGGAAAACAAATGGAGCTCCGTGGAAGTTGATAGTGAGTTAATAGTCATTTGGGTTATATGGAACTTAGGTTATCCTAGACTCACCCCCAGGGCTGCTGGTTCTCCTTTAAGGAATTTCCCAAGCACAGAGGAGACTGGTGGAGAGGAGGCTGGTGGAACAACTCCGCTCTGGGGTGAAGTGACATATTGGGCACCTTGTTGTGGGTAATGATGAGTGACAACCACCATGGTTGCTGTTGGAAGTTACACAAACTTGAAAGGTCCAGAGGATCAGAGAAAGAACAGTTTTGAGAGCACATTCTAAATAAAAAATGACTATTTAGCTAAAATAATCTACACTTAAGAAGAGAAACTGACAATTTCCTGTTCATAGCTTCCTCGTCCCTAATGCCATGTTTTTTCTTTTTCGGCTCATGACCACAATAACTTTTTTTGAAATCCTCTTAGTCAGTAACTGTGACAAAGCCGCACAATTACATTAAAGGGAAGGGAGAAGTTGGGAGAAGAGGGATACGTTTAGAGGAAAGCACAGAAGCAAGGGTGGGAAAGGCTCTGGCCAGATGTTTTGAGTGTGATAATGTAGAAGTGGTAAGTCCAGACATTGCACAAGGTGGGCCATTCTTCAGTGATGTCGAGTCCCACACACCTCTCTCTGGATCTTCTCTTGTTTGTTTTCTTCATCATCCCTCTGTCTCACTATTGCCTCTCTGTCCTAATTCTCATTACCCCCCTACACTCAAATCAGAGTAGCTTAATTATCATTGTGTGAAAATGTACTCATAAGAAATGTTAATTTAAATACTTGGAGTAATAATAGATGAGTCAAGTTAGGAAAAAAAAATTGAAATTTAAAGTGAAATTTGGAGCCATTGTCAAAGAGTAAAAATGTGGATCGAAAAAGACTTAAAAATAGGGCCCAGGTTGAAAAGTGTTTCACAATTTACTGTAGAGCTGAATCAGTCTTTCATTTTAGGCAGATTAGAAACACATTCAATTTATCTGAGAAAGACAGTATTACAAATATGCACTGCAATTACACTGGAGAGTGATCTTAAACTGACAGATTTACCAACATCAGGTATGCCATTTTTACCTTTTAACTATCTTTGTTGCACATAATGCGCAATATGTCAGTGTAATCAACTGCTACCAGTCCTAGAAATATGTTAATCACGTTATTCTGTTATTCAGGAAAAAAAATATCACTCAGTACACAGATTTACCTTTGACGAATTCTAATTGAAAGTAGAATGGAAACAGGTTTCCGTGTGGATACAGACTACAGATCAACGACGATCCCTTCTGAAATTGTTCTTCCCAAGTTCTGAGTCTCAACTTAAGGTCACTGTCTTCTTGAGTCACTGACAGCCACACTAGTAGGAAGCGCTTGTGATATTCCTTGGTGATCTTGACGTTGTGAAAGTGATTAAACCCTATTGATGAGCCTGTTCTGGGCTGGCTCATCTATAGCCAATCAGATCGTGTTCATCCCAGGAATTGTCATTGGTAAATATGGCACCAACATTCTTCCTGCTTTCTGGCGCAACATCCCTTTCCTGCTGCTGCCAATATGGGCTGCTGTAACCCTCTTGTGTAGGCCCAGAGAGCTGCCAATCATTCCTGCAGATCAGGTTGCGGAACAGCAGAAGAAGACTGTGTTGACATGGCCTGTTGACCTGCTATTGTCTCTGATGCTGCTGGGGGGAATGGCCTTCACGCTGTTCCGGGCTTTTGTGGTTCTGGACTGTCGATTGGATGTCTGTTTCACCAACATCTACCAGTATGAGCCCTGCCTGAAGGACAATGTGGCCTTCTCCAAAGTCATGATGCTGGTGTTCTTGTTCTATGCTCTTCCCCTCATGGCTGCATGTGTGTATGGGCTGAGCACTCCAGGAAGCAGCTGGATGCTGGACTGGACTCTGCTCATGCTGGAGCTATGGCCCAGGCTCAGTGGTACCATATTGGGGGTTCTCTGCACTCTCGTACCCCCTTTACCTACCGGATCCCTTCTGATGCCTGCCGTGGGGTGATGGGGCTTAATGTGGCATACACAGCTGTGCCTATCCTCCTTGCCCTGCGGTGTGCCCTCCGCCCCGCCTACTTTCATGCCCGCTGTGCCCAAAGGCCAAGCTGATAAGGAAAAGAAACAGAAGTAGCAAACGAACATACTGAACTGGACACTGTGTGTGAGTGTGTAGAAGTATGTATGTGAGTGTGTGTATGTTGAGGTAATGAGACTCAATGTGCGTATGTGTGTATGTGTCTCTGTTTCTGGACTGCCACCTTGTGACTCCTGCCAGCTCCAGATCCTTGTAAAGATTCTCTCAGCTGTTGAGGCGTTGGCTCAAGGCGGCTTCCTCTGGTGTTTACTGTTGTGCTTCTGAACATGAGTTGACTTGATCCCAAAGAAGATGCCATGTCATGTGGACCTCTGGACCCACACCAACCGCTCCTTCACAGAGACTGGTTTATCTCACTCCAAGCTTGACATGCAAGTGATGTAAAACGACGCCAGCCCTATCTCTTTGGACTCTCACCTCTTCTTAATCAGACATGAGTAATGATTTGGATTGTCTTTTATTTCCCTTGGGCACACCCAAGGGGCGTAGGTTTGGTCTCAGCATTGGTAGGGACACTGCACAGTCCCTATGGACCATATGCAAACCTACGCCCTGTGGCACACCCCAATGTGACAACAAGGAGCGTTTTGCATCACAGTGGCCATCGCTGCTGTATTACTCTGTATCAGGGAAGATAACGAGGAACGATAAGTGTCCCTACCAATCCTGAGACCAAACCTACGCCCTTGGCCTCACGTACAATCCCAGCTGGCCAAAGGGCCAGACGAATGCCGTATTTCAAATCGTTGGCTGTATAAGCCTTTTGGTTTTGTTCTTGAGGAGATTTGTTGTGGTGTTTTTGTTGTGGTGTTTTTGTTGTTCTTTTTTGAGCATTAAAATGTGATCTCATTTTCACGCAAAAAAAAAAAAAAAAAGCTTGCTATGTTCCTTGGTGGTCTTGACATTGCGAAATGCTCCAATACATAGGCCTATCGCACACAGACGCTGAAGCCAGTGAAATGTAAACAGCCTTAATATACACCCCTCATAACCGTGCATTTGACTGTACACTGTACATAAATAACAACAATTACAGACCTAACTGTTTCATTCTGTTTCATTCGTTTTTTATATTGGAGTTAAATACTCCCCTCAGTCAATCAGCCACTTCCTTGCATGCATGCATTTGCCTCAACAACTCTGTGTCCTCAGGAAAATGTGTGGATTATTTGATAGTATTTGTGGCGCAGAGCAATGTCAGCCTGGTGATTTCCACATCACCAAGGGCCCCAGTTCTCGGACAACCAGGTCGCTTTGATCCTTTGTTTCCTCTCGCGTTCTTCCAACGTCCGACCGGTGAATTCCACTTCACCCAATGCCACAGTTCCACGACTCGCAGGTCGCTTTGCTAAAGTATTTGTTCGTTCTGTTCTGCCTCGCCCCTATGCCCTAAATACTCCCGTGCAGCGCTCCGGCCTCACAAGGTTTTCTGTTATTTGCGTTAGTTTGAAGTATCTTCTGTGCTTTGCCTTAGTTTGAATTATCTTCTGTGCTTTACCTGCGTTAGACGCTATCCTCAGCGTTTTGTTCTTTTGTTATTTTTGGAAGCCTGTTTTCTTTTGTTACCCCTGTTCCCCCGACTTGGCTCTCCATAATAAACATTCTCAAACTCATCCTACATCCTGGTGTCTCCTGAGGTCTGTGATAAAGCTAGAGAGATAGAGAGAGAATAGGAAAGAGATTGAACAAAACAGAGAGACAGATAGATATTGAGGAGTTATATGTTTAAGATAAAAGAGACAGAGAGAGTGAATTAAACAGAAGGAGTGAGTGACAGTCTGGTAATGGTGTTACTCTCAAGCATTTTTCATTTATTTTAAATGTAGCCATCTAAGGTTTCAAATAACCTTAGCTTAGCTATCATGCTTTATACAGTAGACATTTGTATTTTGATGATATTTGATAGTTGATGATTTGGTATCACTCTCTCTCACACTCTGCAACTGCTTACCTGGAGGCAGGATAAGCAGCTTGCACTCCACTTACCCTTTTCCCCCTATATAATAATAAATATAATTCTAAATCTATTTTGGGGGTTTTGTGTTCTCATTATATTGCTTCCCTACGAACCGGGTCGTAACAACAGTTCAGATGGTGTACATAAAAAGTTAAAGACCAAAAAAATGACTGTCTTGGAAATAGCAACAAGTCTCATGCTATGTATGTAATATTTGTATGTGTAATTTTTATAACCCCATAACTCGATTAAGAAAAAAATCGAACAACCAGTGCTATCTGGAAGCACTTTACAACCAGCCCAACCAAGGAGACTTTGATAGTGCAAGGTCTTAGTAAGCAGAGGTTGAGATGAGAATTCAATGATAAAAAATGTTTAATTGGACTGTCCCTCCCACTGGTGTGTGTAGTGACCAACTCTAAAGTTTTGTTTCTCCATATTTCTCCAGAAGCCCTTGAACAAATGATAGAAGACGGTCAATGATAATAGTTAAGTAAACTATTATTATTGGGTTTATATCTCATATCACACACCATATGCACTCCTGTAAATTTCAACAGCAAAAAAAATAACAAATGAAGTTAAAAAAAATGTATGACAATAATGACCCGCTGGATTAGCCTCCCAATCCGACATAAGCTTGCTATCAGGGAATTGTTATATTTTGGTGGAATATCTGGCTATTTCCATGCTATGAAATGCCATGCTGTAAAAGCTGTTCTTCCATTTCCACAGGGATAACTTGAGCACAAAATTGGATTATCAATAACCTGGGCAGCTAGTGGGAACAACAGGTGTGTTTATCTTGGCTACTCATCAACCGTAGGACGCAAAAAGAACTTGAGCTTAATACATAACTATACTAACCAAAGTGATAAAACATGTGATTTATTGCTTTATGTATATATATTTATGTATATATTTTGAATACAGTTGAAAGAATTTACAGCAAAACAGCAGGGGATAACAGACCAGCATTGTCTGTAGGCTAATATAGATTAGCAGCCTTAATAATGTAGGCCTACAGAATATATTATATGATGACAGTTATCCTATTCATGATTAATAAACATTATACATTTTGTGCTCTTTTATATGCATGCTGATATCTTTCTAGTACGTGACGTGATGGTGACTTTCTAGGTTATATTTTCTTGTTGCCACTGTTGGCTACATCTTTTCCACCCATTCTTTCCACACTGGTTGGTAAGAGAGGCATCTGGAAAAGCAACATGAGAAAAGGGTAGCTGAACATGAGGTATGTCATAATTGCCTTCTCCATTTAAATGTTTGTGACTCTGTACCTCAGAAGGGTTCAGTTGAGGTGCAGACAGGTGGAAGGTGGGAAGAGAGGGGGGCACCTGGCTTGAAACGAATACCACCTGCTACAAAATACAAAATGTAAAGAGATATATTTCATGTGTATTTTTCTGACTGACCGTGGGTACACTGTAAAAAATGTGCATAAAATTCACACTGAAATGCCGTAAAATCATGACATAAAAAAATGTTAAATAGAAATACAATAGAGTATTGCTTATTTCACAACACTTTTTGGTAAAATACTAAACAAAATATAACTGTTAATTTTAAAGTAAGATTATGCATATTTCTCTGTAGAAATGACATATGGCTGTAATTTACACAAAAAAAACGTAATACAAGAAGCAATTCAATGCAGTTTAAATTACAACATGGTGGTGTTAAAATACTAAACGAAATACAACTGTTAATTTTAAAGTAAGATTATGCTTATTTCTTTGTAGAAATGACATACACTGGGAAAAAAAGGTTGTTGTTTTTACGGGAAAAAAACTGGCAGCTGAGTTGCCAGAACAATCCTGTAAAAAATACATCCAACTGTAAACCTCTTTACAGAGCAGCATGTCAATTTAACATTTTAAACCTGTATATTCAACATTGAACTTTAGCTATATTTACATCACTGCTATACTACATTGTAAAACCAATCCTGTTGTTTTTACTAGAAAAAACTGGCAGCTGTGGTTGCCAGAATAATTCTGTAAAAAATACGGCCAAACCATAACCATCTTCACAGAACAATATGTACCTTTTACACTTTATAATGTATAATATTACATTGTAGACCAGTACATTTAACATTGGATTTATGCTGATTTTGCATGACCATTATGCTATGAAAACTAATATTTCAGTAAAATGTACATCCAGTTGTTGTCTATTGTACATCAAATCCCATTCAATTTCACTGAGAAATACCAAGCAAACAACATTATTTAACTGCTTAATTCTCATTATAACACTGTTATTCAACTGATTTGTCATGTAGATCCCCCTTAAAAGTTCTTTATAGTATAATGTATTTATAACAGTTTGGGCCAGGGCCTCAACTATAGGGGGTGCAGCAGGCGCGGTCGCACCTGGGCCCGGGGTTCTTGGGGGCCCGTAGCCGAGGCCAATAGACATATTTATGTTCAAATTGATGTCATCCCCTTAAACTGCATCTGACAGAAGTCCATGACTCCAATTTCCACAGCTCAAATAAGGATGTGTTCAGAAAAGAACTGGTAATACATTTCGGAGAGTGTGTAATGATATCTAGCCACTTGAAAAGGTAAACTTGTCTCCATCATGGTAGGTATTATTTGTGGGAAAAATAGTAACAATCTATAACAAAATGATATGCTTATCTTACATACACTATAGAAACTATTAAAAAACGATTCAATGAAATTAATAAGTTTCTATTTTCTTTGGAATTTTTGTCATATTCAGATTTGCAATGATTGCTGGGTAATATGTATGTTGTTGTCCAATGAAAAAGTCTCTATTTGATCATGTGACGATACGATATAGCTAGTTTAGGCGCAAAATATGAACGTCAAGACCGACAAGTTGACTGTGCACAGTCAGAGGCACAGCACACCTGCAAGCCAAAATGATGCCTTTCAAACAGAAAGGTGGTGATGCGTGATTTGCTTTTTCAATAGACAGGATAGCCAGACCATTCAGCCTCTCCTTCTCCTCAGGTAGGTCTTAATAAGTTTCAATTTGGAAAAGGGTCGCTCGGCTGTTGCCACTCTCAGAAACAATAGCAGGGCAGTGCACACGGAGTAATAATCCATAATCAGCATCTTCGGCAAATTGAGAGACTGCGGACTGCTGAGCAATCTCTGCTCTAAGGAAGGCCCTGAATGATAGGAGTTGTGCACCAAACATTATTGCTATGTCCCTGTTGTAGTGGTCATTAGCTCTCAGGCAATAATGAGCTATATAACCAGGCAAAACGTCTGTCTGACCACTGCAACAGGGACATAGGAATAATGTTTGGTGCACAACTCCTATCCTACCCACCATGATGGAGATAAGTTTGCCTTTTCAACTGCATATATAGCATATAGCAAATAGACTCTTGACATTGGACAACAACATACATATTACCCAGCAATCATTGCAAATCTGAATATGACAAAAATACCAAAGAAAATAAGAACTTATTAATTTCATTGAATTGTTTTTTAATAGTTTCTATAGTGTATGTAAGATAAGCATATCATTTTGTTATAGATTGTTACAATAAATATGTCTATTGGCCCCGGCTACGGGCCCCCAAGAACCACAGGCCCAAGTGCGACCGCACCGCAACTGCTGCGACCCTGGTCCAAACTGTTATTAATACATTAAAATACATTATATTTTAAATAACTTTTAAGGGGAATCTAAATGAAAAATCAGTTGAATAACAGTGTTATAATGAGACTTAAGCAGTTAAATAATGTTGTTTGCTTGGTATTTCTCAGTGAAATCGAATGGAATTTGATGTACAATAGACAACAACTGGATGTATATTTTACTGAAATAATTGGTTTTATAGCATAATGGTCACGCAAAATCAGCATAAATCCAATGTTAAATTTACTGGTTCTGGATGTATTTTTTACAGGTTTGTTCTGGCAACCACAGCTGCCAGTTTTTTCCAGTAAAAACAACAGGATTTTTTTTACAGTGTAGCATAGCAGTGATGTAAATATAGCTAAAGTTCAATATTGAATATACAGGTTTAAAATGTTACATTAACATGCTGCTCTGTAAAGAGGTTTACAGGTGGATGTATTTTTTACAGGATGTTTCTGGCAACCACAGCTGCCAGTGTTTTCCAGTAAAAACAACAGGATTTGTTTTACAGTGTAGCATAGCAGTGATGTAAATATAGCTAAAGTTCAATATTGAATATACAGGTTTAAAATGTTACATTAACATGCTGCTCTGTAAAGAGGTTTACAGGTGGATGTATTTTTTACAGGATTGTTCTGGCAACCACAGCTGCCAGTGTTTTCCAGTAAAAACAACAGGATTTTTTTTACAGTGTAGCATAGCAGTGATGTAAATATAGCTAAAGGTCAATGTTGAATATACAGGTTTAAAATGTTACATTTACTGAACAAACTTGTCCAATATAACATAACAGTGATGTAAATATTGCTCAAATACAATGATAAAATACACAGGTTTAAAATGTTAAATTTACATGCTACTCTGTAAAGAGGTTTACAGGTGGATGTATTTTTTACAGGATTGTTCTGGCAACTCAGCTGCCAGTTTTTTCCCGTAAAAACGATGGCAGATTTTTTACAGTGTAGGTACTGGACTGTAAAGACTTATCACAGATATACTCACTTCAGTGTTAGAACAGCAGGTGGCTTTGCAGACAAACGCAGATACACATATGGAGACAATGAACTCCAGCAGTGACAACACTATCATCACTCCAGCAATCCCCTGTGCACTACTCTCATCAAACCTATCGAGGATGAAAACATTAAAGCTATGTAGAATTATGGCGATCCCTGCAGTTATTGTGCTAATGATGTTCATCCCCAGTGATGCTTTCACCTGCATGAAAAAAACAGGAAAGAGTAAATCATCAGAGGCATTATTGCTCAATAGATTTCAAGGTATGAATATCTGCTGCATAATGTATTACAATCACACAAATGCATTAAACTACCCAAAATGCATTAAAATGTGGCTAATACTACTGACCTGTCAGTGTTCATACAATTTCCACATTTCATATCAAATTTGAACATGTCTCCATACTTCATAATCAATCATAATGTCTTAAAGAGAAATTTTTCAACCTGAGCCCTATTTTGAGATCTTTTTGGGTCCAATTTTTCTTTTTTGAGATCCTTTCTACAGAGCTTGATATCATTCCAACCAGTGTCTTTGGTTGGCAATGTAATGCTGTAAAAGCTTTTCTTACATTTTCATGTGGTGACCACAGAACTACATAGTGGATAGCCTGGGCAGCTAGTGGGATGGACAGGTGTGTTTATCTGTCTTTCACATGATCAAATACCATCAAAATGAATTTGAAGACGATACTAAAACTAGTGCCTTATAAAGCATAGCCTGCCTTTAAAAGCTACAAATTGCTGCATATTGTTGTACTCCTGTATGATTACTTGGACTTAATTGTATTGTAATGTGAGCATCACACTAATTAATGAAAGATATTAATAACAAAAGTGATTTAGAGGTAGTGTGATTGTCACTTCAGCGCTGAACCCAGCTCCGGCCACGCCCCCCTCAACTTCAACGCATCTCCGCTACATTCACCCGAATACTAATCACACTTGCCTGTCACCTTCCCAATCTCCTGATTACACAATCACCTGCACCTGTCACTCACACTACCTATACTCTTCACCTCCCTGTCTGACCTTGTTTCGTGACGAATCATTCATCAGATGTCTCAGGATTCAGACCGGTGGATTCTAAATCAACCAACCTCTCTTCTACGACTCCCAGGTTGTTCCGTTCTCTTGTACCCTCAGTTCTCGCTTTTTTAAGCCTTTTTCGAGTTATCTTCTGTGCTTTTCCCGTTTTTGAAATTCGATCTTTTGTGCTTTATAATCCCGTTTTCTTTGTTTTGCCCGTGTGCTTGGACGTGTAAAAGGCCCCCCTCCCCCCTTCACGCGCGAAAAAAATATTGTGCGCTCACAAAACATGACTTAAATGAAATAACATTTTTTTTCGACTGCACAATAACTAAATTCCCCTGTACCTCAACAGGATTTACAGCGCATATACACATTTTCTAACACAGTGCAGGTACACTCAATTAAAGCCAACAGCAAATTATCAAAATACACCGCTTCCAACCACAAATAAGAGATACATTTAAGCCACCTCTAATATTGACTATGCAACAAGAAATACAAAGTTAAAAACAGCTACTTCACGCAAAGGCTCTGGCTTAGGGGCCCCCTGAGCTCATGGGCCCCTGGGCCCGGTAGGCCCGTTCGGTAATCCATCCCTGTTCCCTTGGCTTTGGCTCTCTGAATAAACTATCACATCTACATCCTTTGTGTCTCCTGAAGTCTATGACAGATTTATAACAGCCAGATAATATTCATGTACAGTAGGAACAATGCAAGAATATGGCCTGGTTCACAATGATTTGAACTAGGGTATACTAACAGTCTTGTTGATTGAGTACAACTAATGTAGACTAGTAATGAGTACTCCAGTGCTCACCAATACAGACTACCTGTACAAATACTTTTAAATTTACATTTCATAGCCAGGTAGGAACTGCTGTTATCAATTTAAGTAAATTAATGTTTATTGAATTTTAAGAATAATGAATCCTATTTGAAGCACAGAACTAATATCAACATATTCATCCAAACATGCTACATTGGTTGGTCATCTACTCAGCAAAAGCCTCTGATCTTCAGTGTTCTTGGGTTACTGTTAAGCCTGAGGCAATAGGCTCCCTCTGTCTCCAGGGGGAGGGTTGAACCAAGTCGGTACACACGGGTTGCCGATAGATTTTGTGAAGTCCCCATAGCTACTTGTTACTCTCACGATTGGTGCTTTTTAAGATTTTGAATTCATTTGCTCTTACTAAAGGTAGCTGACTGTGTCTCCTATTCATATATTTGCAGAACATTTCTACAGCCTGAAGATCTGATGTCCTCTTTGTTACAGTAATATGCCCAATAAAATAATCTACTCCCAGAATGCCTGACTAAGCTCGTATCATGGTATTGGTCACTTTCCCAATGCCATGAGGATTATGAGACATGGTATCTCAGCACACTATATGATGGCAGCACTCATACCGGTTGCACCCCTTTGAACTGTTAGATATGAGCTTATTACAGAAAAAATGTCCATTTACCTAATAGCTATATAGTTTTTCCCTCACCCAAATACTCACCAAACACTGACTGAGCTTCTTATTGGCTGCCACATTGAGAGAACCTGCAGTGATGTACTGAAAGAGAGACATTTTACATTTTAGACAGTCAACCCCAGTGCTATAATATTGAAAAAAGGTGAAGGACAACCACAAATACCGATGCCATTATGAAAACACATTAATTTAGCATATGGATTAAAAAAAATATCTCACAATGATGGCTCCCCAGAACATGATACCGGAATCAGAAGAGGCTGTGCGTAATACTGTCACGATGCCAAGCAACATTACCACCACGCCAGTCATTATTTGAACTGTCTGAGGAAAAAAAAAGGAAAAATCTATTGTCTCAGAATCTCTCCCTGCTCCCTAAAAGTTGATTGCAAAGGACATATTTTACCTCCTGAAAGCATGCTGCTATTCTTCAGACATTTAGAAAGAACTCATAAGAGTTACAAGACTCACTCCAAGGGCTGCTGGTTCTCCTTTTAGGAATTTCCCAAGTGGAGAGGACGCTGGTGAAACAGCTCTGCTTGGGGGGGAAGTGGCACTTTGGGCATCTTGTTGTGGGTACACATGAGTGACCACCACAAAGCCATTGGCAGAAGGAACAGAATTGGCCATTGTCGATGATTAACCTAAAACATAAAGTACATATAAATCTGTATTTCAGACGCCAAGTTCCATATAAAATAACAGACATACAACTATAAAAAAGAGAGAAAAACAAGAAGATACAACATACATTCATTAAAAAGTATGAAGACTTTTGTGCCAATGTCGTCTTAATGTTGAAGTAAATCGATAGCAGCTCTTTAGAGGGTTGACTAGAGCCTCTACTATACAATTCTCAGATTTGTCCAGTCGACACATGAAACCATACATCAATTGTCTCAAGAGCGCCTCACAGGTTGGTACGTGCTTAGACACAAACAACTGACTAGCACTATGCCACCTAGGCACATGAAGCAGCAATCTAAAAGCATCATTGTAAGCTACTTTCAGTCTCTGTATACTCCTAAACAGGGAACATTTAACTGAGTCTGAGCACATACAAAACTTCCTTAATAACATATTGGCATGAGATTATATTTTACAGCGCTGTCGATATATATCGTTGTCATCTGTCCAATCATCAGAAATGACAGATATTTTATTTCCTCACAAACACCAAGGGGACTGCCAGATAGATAAAAGGTAGGGAAGGTTAATTTCCTGTCCTGATTACTTCTGACTATCATTATGTGGCTTTTCTTTGCATTATATTTTATATCATGATCTATGCCATACTGGGAGCACACCCTCAGCATCTGTTGCAGCCCAGCACTATATGGGCTGAGTAACACCAAATCATCTGCGTACATCAGATGATTGACAATAGATTCACCTACAAGACATCCTGTATTTGTCTTATTCAGCTGGCTTGATAAGTCGTCCATATAAACATTAAACAAAAAGGGAGATAAAATTCCTCCTTGTCGAACTCCGTTACCAACATAGAAAGGAGCTGATACAACATTGTCCCATTTAACATGAAACATTTGATTGGCATACCAGAACACCAAAATCCTCACAAGAGGTTTAGGGACCCCTCTCGCTAGCAGCTTCATGAACATTGTTTCATGACAAATTCTATCGAAAGCTTTAGAAGCATCAATGAAGCATAAAAATACAGATGTGTACCTAGAGACAATCTCCTTCAGAGCATAGATACAGAGATCAGTACCATGTTTTCTTTTAAACCCAAACTGATTGTCAGCAGTCAGAACATACATTTCCAATTTCATTAATAGAATTCTCTCAAACACTTTAGACAAGATACTGGCTAATGCAATGGGTCGATAGTTGTCTATGCTGTTCAGTTTACCAGCCTTATCTTTAAGAACAGGCACTAACAGTACTGACATAATAGAGTTCGGTAGAACACCATGAACCATAATTCCAGTAAGACACATGGCTAGTAATGGACTGAGTCTATAACTGGCATTTTTTAGATGCTCTGCAGAAATACAATCCATACCACAAGCTTTGTTGTTGTCTAGCATGTGGATGGAATCATAAATATCTACTGATCTAACTATCATGTCTGTAGAGAGACCTTTATATTCATTATCAATTCTAACGGTGTTACTTTTAACACAATTAAATAGTTTACTGTAGTGCTCACGCCATAGATCAGCAATCTTCTCTGGACAACTAACCCCCTCGATATCAGAAGGGAGGGGAGTTCTGTTATTATTTATGCAAGTACGGCAGTCCAGACTATTCTCATTTGTAGTTCCACGTTGGTGGAATGAACTACCCAGCACTACCAGAGCAGGGGCGTCCCTCTCTACCTTTAAGAAGCTCTTGAAGACCCAACTCTTCAGAGAGCACTTCCCGTCCTAACTGGCACTTCGACTAGTGCGTAACTTGCAATTACAGCAGTTACATTTCTGCACTTCTTTCTTTCTTTTTTATTTCATTTTGTTATATTTCTTATGTAAAGTAGTATTTATTTATTGTTACACCAGGTTCTATTGCTCGTAGCTTGAATATTCTCTCTCTTGTACGTCGCTTTGGACAAAAGCGTCTGCTAAATGACTAAATGTAAATGTAAATGTTATGATCTTGACCTCCTTCCAGAAGTCAGTAAGATTGTTATTCTGCATCTTTCTGGCCAGCGAGTCTGCTCTCATTGTGTTTTCATTTTTCTTAATAAAACGAAGTGCATATTTAAATCTAGCATTTGTGAGTTTTTTTGTTATCAAGCAACACTCCCTGTCTGGGTCTGCCTGCCTCTGACCAAAGTCTAAAGGCCTCTCTAGCAGCAGCATGTTGCTCAGACACAAACTCATTCCAGCCAGGCCGTATGTTAGGGACCTTACTCCTGTGATTAATAAAAGGTTCACTGGAAGCATAAAGACATTTGACAATATCATCATACATGGCACAGAGCTTTTCAGCATGATGTTTATCCTTGCAGTTCATATCCGTGCACATTAGGGCCTCCCTAGGCAATTCAACATCACTGAGTAAGCTGTCAGTTAACAGAGAATATCTGTGCATATCCTCTTTGGTCAATTTTGACCAGTCCAGTTTACTTGAGGGAGCAGCATTACCATTGTTGGCCAGCAGGGGTACACTCTCAACATTTAGCAGCATAGCAACTGGTATGTGATCAGTGGTGGCTAGCCCATAACATATCTCTATACTTTCCAGTGAGTCATGAGCATCGGCTGTGGTCTCAATATGGTCTAGCCAGGAAGTTGTGTGCCACGCTTCACTTACATAGGTAAAACTTGTATCAGGCAATAAAGCCTTACTTGATATAATTAATTTAGTTTCATTACAGAACTGCTGCAGATGTTGTGTGAATAAAGACTTATCTGACATGTCAGCATTAAAATCACCCATGATAAAGACACAAGATGAGCTGTTGTCCTCTATGAAGGACTGAATAAAAGCCAACCTGTTCAGAAATTCATCATCATGGTCATAGGATTCATATGGTGTGTACGCATTTAAAATAGTACATTTCTTTTCATTATAATTAAACTCCAACCCAATAGCCCAGTCAACATTAAGACGCACCACCTTCACCATTGGGTCATATTTTATGTTTGTCAGGGAATTTTTCACCCTTTACCAGGACTGTATTACCTCAGAATTAAGACTCACACAACCAAGAATATAATCAATAACAGACGTTTACTCTGGCCAAGAGGAGTGTAGTGGTTTCAGATCGCTCTTCAACCATACACTAACTCTCTTCTAAAATGTCTGCTCTTTATTCACAGAAAATGTTCACAGTTCAAACATGAAGACACTCCCAGTTCTTTTTACTATTTTACCATCTGGTCTCTGGTCCCCAGAGATAAGAATATTTACCTAAGACCCCCTCACCCAAACTCTGGGTGTCTTCCTCTTTAACACAACAATCAAGAAGAGTTCACAAAACACATGGCATCTTACAACACTAACTCAGTCAAACTAATAACAAACTACAACACATATCATGATAACAATTATATAGCATATTTCTTTCACATGTTCCACAGTATAGCTACAGCACCAGCTATCCTCCCATGAACGATTCTCATGTTGAGATCGGTAGTGGACTCTCCAGCACCATGAAAGTTCTTGTGTAGGGTGTTCAATTTGTCCAGATCTTGCTTGGCCATCCAGGTTTCTTGAAGGCAGACAATGTCACTCTCGTCCAGCAATGTGTCCACCACCAAACGTCTTGATCTATCAGCAGCAGTATGTCCTACTCGGAGGCCACGAGCGTTGTAGGATACGACCCGCATTAATGATCTTCCACGGACCCATCAGGGCAGCTGGCCGATGTGTCTGTCTTCCTGGTCTCTGCAGATAGGCCTCCGACATTCACCCCAGCATCATGACTAAGCTGAAGCTCAGTACCCTGAGAGCGGGGGGTTGGCTCTGGTCTAGACGAGCCTCCTACTGCTTCTTTAAAGCGACGAGGCTCATAGTAGCGTCGGACAAAGGCCCCTGAGGGCCAGAGCAGCGGGTCATACATCTCTGCCACATCATTGCATTCGGCGGTGACACAGCCTGGTATAGCCTATTTAGGGGAAATGCAAGTAATTTCCTGAAATGAATCTTTAAATAAGGCTTGTAAACATGGTAATTAATATATGATTAGTTTATTATATGTACTTGCTCAAGATACTTTGCACGAGAAGGGGTTTAATAGGAGCTGAATTCGTGTATCTTTGTGTGGGCAGGAAACCACATGGCATGTAGGTGAAACAAGAGCGAGCCTGTGTTTAACATGAAAACCAACAGTCAAATCATCTTGAAGCTAGATCTACGCTGTGGTTAAGGTAGGTCACAAAATGTACTGATTGTTTCTAATCAGAATCAGAAGAGCATAGTCTTCTATTATAGTATAGTATAGAATCAGAATAGAGTAAAGTATAGCATGGTCACTTGTCAATACAAGAATAGACTAGAGAAAATAAGTAATTGTGAGAAAATATGAATCTGCCAGTTTTGGCCAAAATCTGAATTATTTTCACCATTATTTCAATACTACTATTGAAGCTTCTTTAGACTATTTCCTGCAGATCAAAGCAACATTATACCGTGGTAGTGTCTATGTTAGTATTCAGGCTGTTGACTCAAGAAGCACCCAGACCACATCTGACATTTTCCCCTGCAGAGCGCACATATACTTAGAAAAACAAACACATCCTAAAGGCAGCACCTTTTTCTGTGAGAAAGTTTAATCAACAATCTGCATCTCCCTGCATGATTGTATTCTGCCTCACATATATTGAAATGAGCTGGTGAAAATTTAGATAAGTAGATACACATTTAACATAGGATACACACACACACACACACACACACACACACATATATATATATATATATATATATCATTTTGCCTTTTCTGCAACTTTTCATATGGACTTTGAAAGCTAAATAAAATACATTTACAAAATGTCACACAATTGTTTAGAAGTTTATCTATAAAATAGTTTTATATGCCTACAGTTATTTTCCATACTAACAGAAACAGAAGATATGAGCCATTGTTTACCAATACTAAGGGGAGAGAGTTACAAAGTACACAAGGTGACATTTAATGACACTGGATAGTAATTCCACCAACACCCACAGAATAGTGGCTACCTGTTTCCTATGAACTTATGGAATTTTTGGCAAAGTTGCGAAAAGATATTGACCGCTCCGGTCATTTAACGTAACAGACTCATTGTAATTTGAAGTCAGCAAGTAATGGGTTGCTACGCAACACCTGAAACTTAAAAGCTTGAAGAATTATTTATTAACGGCAACTAAATCATTAATAAGAGATATTTTGGAGGAATGTCTTCTATCGTTTTGGCAAGTAACCCTTCCTATAACAGGGATAATGTATTGTCCGTCAGTCATTATCCAAAAATAAATCCCTCCAGGACGAAACAACACCCCTCCGCTGCGCTGTTCGCCCCGTGGGATTTATTTTTGGATAATGACCGACGGACAATACATTATCCCTTACTTAGTACATGAACTTTGCCAACAATTCCAGGTGTACCAACAATGCCCACAGATGGCACCCAAAAATCAAATCCTGCGCACTTCACAGTGGAGACTCTAATTTCACTATGCACTGATATCTATGAGCTTAGGTCAACAAGTTTATGAAAATTAAACACCACCGTGTTGATGTTTTCTCAGAGTTGTAGGCCTATTAGCACGGTCACTTTGAATGCGAAATCAAATACTTTTTAAGAATCTATCAATCAATTGTATGTCTTCAGTAATGCAATTTATTGTAAACATGTATTGTGATTTTAATACAGTTTGTTAATAGAATGTATTTCTACAATTAATATGTTGAAAATCAAATCTGTTTTGTGTCTTTAGCCTACCCAGTCACACAAATGAGACATTATGGGAGGAACTGGACAGTAGGCCTATGTCTAGACATAGTGTCCAAATAGTATACCAACTGATACCAATGTGTTTTTTTTTTATTAAATCCAAACGATTTTCTATGCTCATAATTTATTAAGTCATTACATTTAATAAAATATGACTCAGACCACAAACCACTGAAAAACTGACATTTTCCTCTGCAGAGCCCACATATACTTAGGAAAAAAACACATCCTGAAGGCAGTTCCTTTTTCTGTGAGAAAGTTTAATCAACGATCTGCATCTCCCTGCATGAGTATTCCCGTCAAAATCCACATATGATCATTGTCAGAGTGGGAGAACCACTTCAAATAAAAGTTGAAATTTTATTTTGGACTAAACCAGTACTTTACTTTGTTTTTGATTGAGTCTGTCTTTCATTTTACATGGTGCTTCTGATTTGTTTGCTCTAGTAAGTAGTTTAAGTAGTTTTATTGTTTATAACTGAGTTTTAACAAAGACTGCTGCAAACAAATATTGAAATTAGCTGACTCAAATTTAGATAAGTAAATATACATTTAACATATGATATATATAAGGCAGCACCTTTTTCTGTGAGAGTTTAATCAACAATCTGCATGATTTTATTCTGCCTCACACATATTGAAATGAGCTGATGCAAATTTAGATAAGTAAATATACATTTCACATATGATATATATATATATCACAAAGTAAAATCCAAGGAAATAATAACAATAAAAATAACTAAAAAGTATTGTTACACACGTATTAATGAAAATTCACTCAGTACTAAGTTTAAGTCATGACCAAAAAAAACACTTAAAAACTTGACAAACAAATGTTTCCAGGAGGATAGAAGTCATCAACAGTACCTTCTGAGTGGGCTGCTGCTGCTGTTGCTCGACTTGTAGTCTCAACTGTACTGTCCCCTTATTTCCGTGATCATCATCTTTCAGTATCTCGGTTTGGATGCGAGTCAAATGTGAGGATGCTTAGTGTTTGCAACTGATACCAATGTGTGGTTTTTTTTTTTGTTATTGAATCGAAATAATTTTTCAATGCTTAATTTATTGTCATTACATTTAATCAAATCTGACTCATTAGCTTGAGTTGTCACTTACCAATATGGTGGAATCAAAAAATAGGATGTATACATGACTGCATGCAAAGTCTTTGAAATACTAAGGTCTAGAGAACATTGTATGGAAACCTACAAATCACAACAATCACACAAATACTCTTTTATCTATATCTAAAATATATTTGAAGCTGTCAATGCTTCTGTGTGCAAAAAGACACATTTTGCAGGAGTGAAAACTGCTCTGACCAGAAGGAGAGCAAAGGCCATCTTAGTGGTGCATGCATCACAAGAATTATAATAGAGGAAACAAAACCAAGTGAGTCAAACCAGTCTCTCAAGTCAAAGCAACAACTCAAAATGTTTGATCAAATAACACAATCAGCCTATACCAGAACTTGGGTTGGAAAAATACACAATATTACACAAAAAGTAAAATATAGTACATTCTGCTTAGAAAACAATACTATGGTCCGACCTCAGTGACCTCAATGCTGTGTATGGCCATATTATATTAGATAATGCGAAAGCTTTTTTAAACTTTTGGAGGGTAGCATAGTACACAGATTGTATATTAAATACATCACCCTCTTAAATCACATCAGCACGTGCATTGTACTCTGAGATGTAATTGACTGAGAGATTATGCTAATCATTTAGAAAGTCGTTTTTTAAGCTCTCTTATTCATTACAGAGCCTGGGGAAAGGGAACAGAATTCTTCCTTTCACTATATTGACCACTACCTAAATGATGAGACACATTTGTGAAACATTACAAACATCACAAAAAGCAATAATATTTAGCCTTGCCTACTGTGGAAGGTAGCACTTGTAGTCTTTGTGTCAGGGTATGGTATGACTATTACTGCACAACCAAGTTCAGTTGTGTCTTTGGCACGGAATTGATTTAAAAAAAACTTCTACAGTTTTCTTTCTTACCCTAGCTATAATCCATTCAGACTCGAAAAGCTAGAGAACAATTTATTTATGGCACACATGAAGAGGTGAAAACAGTGGGTTTTAATCATCACATAATAATTCAAATAAGTCTCCTTGAAATATTTAGAGGCTTGTTTGTAGCATTACTATTAAAGGAAATCTAGAAGGGACTGAATAAATAAACTGTTACTGTGTTCTTTGCCTATTTGTACAGAAAGGGCAAGCATTGTGTGTCCCATGGAGATTGAATAAGCCTGTTGACAATTAACCATTTCAACTGAGGAGGCGCTACAAACACGTAACAGTTTGAAAGCCAGCAATGACATGCTGAGAGAAGAGCGTGCGCGTGCACACCAAGGTTATTATAGTTAACGAAAACTAACGAAAAAACGAAAACGAGGTGTGATTTTTTTTTTCGTTAACTGAAATAAAAATAAAAACGAGGCTTTATAAAAAAACGATAACTAACTGAAACTGTATTGTGTCTTTACAAAACTAACTAAAATAAAATAGAATTATAGAGAAAATGTCCTTAGTTTTCGTCTTTGTCAATGTATTTCATAGATGTCAATTTATTTCATACATAGTCTATCTTCCGCCGTACCCCTTTTAGTACACGCCCCTCACCTGGTTTCATGGCGGCAAAAGTCGGGAGAAAGCGACAGTCCTATTTGGGATTACTTGGAACAGTAAAGTGCGGTGAGGTTCGTGACTGGTGAGGCACTTCAGAGTCAGATTTACAAATATATAAACCCAATACAGTAGCTTAAATCACCATTCAATTGGCAGCTTGCACATTGACTACTGGTTGTTTTTCATATCAGCATTCTTTAAACACACATCACACACAAGCTAGCAGCTGCCAACTGTATGTAGCTACCTTACCTACCGTATGTAAGGTAGCTACATACAGTTGGCAGCTGCTAGCTTGTGATGAACTCGTGTTAATATGTGTGATTATGCACTCGTGAATATGAACTCTTACGAAGTTGCACAGGCCCCCTGGGTCTCTGCTGTACGTCCAAAACCATATCTATTCTTGAGGTTCAAAATATTTTCAAAGCAATTTGGCTTTGGGTGTGAGAAGTCGATTGAGTTATCTTCTGTCCCGTCGTTTGAAGCATACCTTTTAGCTACGGCATTCTCCCATTATTGATCAATTCACGTTTTGATTGAAAGTCCAGTTATAAGAATGTTTTAGCTTAGCTATAGAATCTTTCATTTTCGTAGTCAAGGTCAAATATAAGAAGAGTAACGGCAGAACAAGCATTAACCCGACCGGTGGGCTCTCGCATGCTCCCTTCATTGAAGCAGAGGTACTGTTTGCCTCCTCTACGTGCTTTTTCACTGCAGCTTTACGTCAGATCAGCAAGAGTAAATAGGTTCTACGCATGCGCTCAACCCAGTTTGTGAGGGATTGCGCAATCTGAGATGAGGCACAGCTCATCGCTGCCTCACCGTCTCGCTGTCTCCTGTCTGCTTCAACAGGACATGCGCAAATTCTGACTGACACAGATCTTTCATAGTTGTCTTTTTTGTGGATGGCTGTTCATCTGTCCTAAGTGAATCATTTTTTTTAAATGGTATGTTTGGTGAGTTTTTATTACATATTATTTATTATAGGTTGTATCTTCTATTAATTTTGAGCATTTTGTTTTGCAAGCAAAAAAATTAAGCTTCCCTGACTGGCCCTACCTTGGTCTGTTGCATTCCACGGTAAAGACTAAAACTAATACTGAAACTAATAAAAACTAAACTGAAACTAAGCATTTACAAAAAATAGAAACTAAACTAAACTAGCAAACCCGCTTTAAAAACTAATTAAAACTAAACTGAAATTGAAAAAAAAAAATAAAAACGAAATAAAAATAAAAACTAGTGAAAAATGCAAAACTATAATAACCTTGGTGCACACACACACACACACACACACACACACACACACACACACACACACACACACACACACACAGAGTATTGTAGACAGCTTAAAAATATGTTCATATGCTGTATTAAACTGAAAAATTACTGAAAGCCATAACCATTAAATGAACTATCATGCTGAATAATACTACATGTATTATGCAATACTGCATATTATGCAATATTAATGTAATACTGAGTAGGTTAACACATCAATGGGTGAATGAATATTACAATTAGTGAGCCCCAGAACATGATATCACACATTGTTGATATGGTAATGGCATCAACTGCTATCACAATGCCGAACAAGAACACAATCACACCAATCAGTATCAGAACTGTCTGAAAGGTGGAAAAATCATTGTTATTTGTCATTCTGTAAAAATATGTTATTGATTTTAGTTATCATCTAACTGGTAAATGATGTAATTATGAATTTGAGGACACTTACTCCCAGTGTGGTCTGCGCTCTTCTCTCAAATGCTTTTAACAAATGGAAGAGTGGCACAACAGCGCCATCCTGTGGTGGAACTCCTCTTAGGGCAATTTTGTAGCACTGATGAAACTGGTGGAAACACCATATTTGGCGGAGCATCTCCCCTCAAGACCTCTTGTTCTCGATACACGTGTGTAACGACCACTAAGCCATTACCAGAGGCAACACTGGTGGACATCATCATCAACAGAGGTGAAATTAAGTTACAAATGGCAAGATTAAGAACCAATTTTATTGCAAAATACAAAGTAGATGCCATTCCATGATCCAGTATTCAAATATATAAATCATACCTCCATAACGTCTATCTGCAGTCATGCATTTGGTAATTGTAAATGTATCCAAATACATGCATTTCAAACTACTTTTTCTCTGTGACATACTGTATACTGATTTAACTAATATTTAATATATTGTAGCTTACCATGATCCACTATTCAAATATATAAATCATACCTCCATAACGTCTATCTGCAGTCATGCATTTGGTAATTGTAAATGTATCCAAATACATGCATTTCAAACTACTTTTTCTCTGTGACATACTGTATACTGATTTAACTAATATTTAATATATTGTAGCATACAGTAAATGTCACACGATTCACAAATGTATTGTGTGATTCACATCACATTCACGAAGATATTAAAAGACCAGAAAATGCATTTACCTCACAAGCTCTGAGTCTCTCAGAGTCTATTGTTTGAAAATGGTTGTGGCCAAGAGCAATGTGTGTCTGTGAGTGTGTGCTCTTTACTGTACTCTCTTTTTACAACCTTTTTACAAACTGTAATGTATTTGTATCAATGCAAACAACATCACAACTAGACCTTGGCCTCAATTAGACATTTATGGTTTACCAGAAGGCTTCATGTGTTAACCCAGATATCATTGGGAAGGAGTTTCCTAAGTATAACCTGTCGTGCCAAGCAACCACGCTGAGGTCCCAGATCCTCCCTGGTCAGACAACACGCTAGCCTAATTACGATAATTCTAGTCAGAATATGAGTCTGATACCGCTCCAATGGGCTGTGATTATGGGGCGTGTTTCAACCGAACCAGGAAAAAAAATGCCTCTTCGCTCAATTGGATATATCTAGAACCAATCAGAGCAACGTAGTATGACCATAACGTAGACCATGGGGCCAGCTGATACATTAAACTTTTACCGGATCCCGTAGGAAGGACGGCAAAAACATATTTTCGATCGACAAATGCCTTGATCGCGTTTCTCTGTTCCTCTTTCAAAATGAATGTGCTGTCAATGTCTTCTAAAACAGACTCGAATCTCCACATTTCAGCTCTCCAACGGTAGCCATGTTTGTTGAAAACGAATTCACCCCAAAAGCTCTTTGGTGACGTGGTTGATTACGTTACGGTTGATCATCTGTCCATCATCGTATAAAGCCTGCCCTTACAATTTGATTGGTCTATCTATCTCCTCACAGATTTTTGTGAGGAGATAGTTTCTCCCCAACGGAGCGACACCAGACCGAACTTCCCGACCTAAAATGTTGTGGGCGGGGCTAAGTTCGTCTGGCATCCAGGCTAGCAGCAATATGTCTTTGTAAGAAAAAGGAAGTTTCTCTTGTGGTTGATGCAGCAATCTGTCTTGATTCCAGTAAAGTGCAGTAACGAAGCACGTGGAACATGCTCCGGATTCAGCTGTGCAGATCTGCAAGCATCTCCAACTCTAGCAATATATACTGTTTTAAGACACCTCCTAGGCTTCTAATGTAAATCAGCTAGGCTTCAAATGCAAATAGGTCTGGCAACCTTTTGCTGTTCTGTATGATAATCAGGTTCCTCTGACTGAGCTGGTTCCCAATGGCCTCCCCCATTCCCATATTATGATTAATTGCAGTCATTCACACCTCAGTTTGCTTCCTGACCCCATGTGTCTGTGCAAATCCAGTGTGGGAACCTTTCCTTTTTTAAATTTAATCCATTTTGGAATAAGGCTGTGACATAAGAAAATGTGGAGAAGGTGAAGCGCTGTGAATACCCTCCGGATGCACTGAAGGTGAAACAGAGTGTGTGCTCAACATGAAAACATGTCTATGTCTATGTTAGTACTCAAGTGCAATTTATGGTCGGCTTTTACGCAGGCACGCAAGACACGCAATAGTCCCTTGCGTAGTTACGTACCCCCTCTTGCTTGCTTGCGTGCGTTACTCATTTTTTTTAACTATCCGACAAAGCTACGCAAGCCGCAAGGCTGAGATTGGAATAGACCTATCGCTGTTTACCTTGTGGGCAGTAGCATGCTAACATTAGAAAGCTGGCTCAGACACCTCGCGAATCCCCTCAGACGTAGTTTTCAGTTACAAAAACTTGTTTTTTACATTGCAGTGTTAATTTTGGCAGCTATTTTAGATTTAGTCTTAGTCTTTAGACGAAAATGCATATTAGTTTTAGTCACTTTTAGTCATTTTTATCCTCCTTAGTTTTAGTCTAGTTTTCGTCGACGAAAACTCAGAACATTTTCAAGTCTCATTACATTTTAGTCTAGTTTTAGTCACATTTAAAAGTCCATCTTATAGCCACATTAAACTCCTTTACTTCCCTTCTCAGGCGCGGGGACCCCTTGTGTTGTGTCTACAACTGCATAATAGTCAAGCTTGCAGTACTTGTGCGCTTTCAGGTGCCTCTTAGTCTCTAAAATACAGATCTCCTAGTATATGCCTACAGCTGAATTCCAATGAATTCAACGTAAATAATAATTTGAAGGCAATACTTAATTAACAGTATTATCATTAAAATATAAGAGAATATCAAGTCTAGATTTTGAAGATTCAAATGATGTGATAACACAATACAACTACTATGCCTACCTGGCCTTAGTTAAATCAACCACATATCCTCCATATGAATTGCTGTGCAATCTGATAACCAACATATTTAGCTAGACAGATAGTTTGAGAGTTGAAAGTAATGCCAATGATAATAACAATTGCATAAAAAGACAAGGATATGTAAACCAATCACGTATTAATTTATTTTTTCTTGATTAATGTCATGCGTGGCCTGTCCTATAGTCCATTCTGCAATGCGTTTACTAGCTAGTTATCGATAGCTAGTATAACTTAGCTAGCAATTGATAGCTAGTATAACTTAGCTATGCTACCTCATAGTTAGCTAACGTTAGCTAGCTAAACGTTTTGGAACTCATTTGCCAAGCCAAACGGGAGGTTTCAATCGAAAATGACTGGCTAGTTGTACAAGCTGACACAACATATACACTCGACTGCCCTTTTGAAGTTAACTTAACGTTGGCTAATATATTCTAATAACTAGTTAACATTAGCTAATTATCATTGACAGTTACTAGCTCATTTACCTTGGCATAAATAGCAGGGTTGTCTTGTGCGCTTTCAGGTGCCTCTTGTTGTGTTCTTCCCACCTATTTTGAAGCCACAAGGTTTCTCTCCGGTTATTGCGGTGCATTGTGTTTTATTTTCTGTCAAGTTATAATTAAAGACTGTCCAGATATCTATTCTTATTTTTCTTCCAGTACCGAGTGCTTGAACTTCAGCCATCATAACGTCTGTTAGGGCGTCACTTGCATGTCGGGGCATCTCAGGGAGTGGAGGAGGGATAGATACAGGACCGGGCAACATTCAACCAATGATGTGCATACAAGTTTAGAAAAAAAAAAAAAATTGTGACTTAGTCAACCACCAACATTTTCGTCTCGTCTCGTCAACGAAAGTTAAAATAGATTTAGTCATAGTTTTTATTCATAAAGATCCGTTTTCGTCACGTCTTAGTCTCGTCTTAGTCCCGGGAAAAAGGTCGTTAACGAATATTTTTCGTCATAGTTTTCGTCAACGAAATTAACACTGGCACAGTGTCTATTTCTCTGTAACTTTGAAAAAATCTAAGCAAAAAAAAGTCAAACAAACAACTTTTAAATCGATGTTTACCTTGTGGGAAGTAGCATGCTAACATTCGATAGCTGGCTCAGATACCTCGCAAATCCCCTGACGTATTTTACTACACCCACAACTGTCGGAGAACCATAAATGAAAACGACCATGCGTAAACCATGCAGTAACGCAGTCGTAGAAGTATATTTAACCCTTCAGACTGTTGACTCAAGACAAGTGGTTCTCAAACTTTTTCTGTCATTCCCCACTTTGAACAAGGGGGCCTTTTCAAGCCCCATGCCTCATCGCTCCAATAAAATGGTAGGCCAGGCTTAAAATTGTCAAATGTATTTAAATAACGATACGTTCTAAATCTTAATCAATAAAAAATAACTGGCACGGTCGGTGGCTCAGTTGCTTGCACTGCCGCCTCACAGCAAGGTGGTCATGGGTTAGTTTCCCGCATGGGGCGCTGTTGGCACTGGGGGGCAGGTCCTTCCCAGAGTGCACAGTGCTCAGGTGGGCTATCTCCCGGGCCTTTCTGTGTGGAGTTTGCATGTTCTCCCCGTGTTCACAAGGGGTTTCCTCCACTAAGGACCCCAACAGAAAAAACATGCAAAATAACAGAACACATGTCCATCCCTGACCAAAGATGGACAGTTCACTTTACTTGGTCCCGGGCGCTACAAGCTGCCCACTGCTCCTGGGGCGTCCTTGAGGAAAGACAGTCCAGGATGGGAAAAAGCAGAAAATAAATTCACCGCGACCTCAGGGCTACCTGCGTGTGTGTGTGTGTGTCCTGTGTCGCCTCCATATATGCACGTGTGTGTTCCAGTGTGTCGTGTGTGCCATTAAACACCTGACAAAGGTCTTAATTATAACATCAGTTCAAAAATAGAGAAAACCAATAACAAATAACATGAGTTCAGAAATAGAGAAAATAAAAGTGCAATGGTGTCAATCCTTGCCTCAAATGGGCTGAGTTCCAAAAATAAAGAGCCTACTATGCAATTGTGTTATCAATGGTAGGCCAATCTTAATATCTCCCTTGTACATCGCTTTGGATAAAAGCGTCTGCTAAATGACTAAATGTAATGTAATGTACAATTGTCAAATTTATTGAAATTTTCAATTTTCTTTTAGGTTGATTTTTTGGTGGATCAGCTGTCTTTTTCGCCACTGCTACTGAATCGCCAACCTTTGAATTTCGTGTCACAAATGTATCCATAACGTCAATATTAGTCTTTCGGCCACTATACTTTCTTGCTCCGGTAAAAGTTTGTTTTCATTATCCCGCTGCAATTAATATGCCGACGTCAATCAAAATGTTCGCACTATGGTTCCAGGTCACATTTTCATCCCGGTCCCCCATCTAATGTTAATACATTGTTGTAAAGGTGGTGCGGCTCCTATAATGTATAATGTATAATGGAGCAACACGTAGGCTACAGGGTGGGTGTGGTAGAGCGAGGGAGAGAGAGAAAGAGAACGGTAATGCACACGGATAGATCAGATGTAGCGACCGGAGAAAAGTTATGTTGCTGTAACGTTGAACTCTGTGCTACCAGTGTGGAGAATAAATCCTCGGGCCAAATCAAGTTGCCATTATTTTGCTCATCAACTGCAGACCGAAGGGAAAGGGAGAAAACCCCGGAGTTTAGAATAAAGAACACTTTGGCCCTGGAGCAGTAAACAGAAGTCTCCCCTGTAATCTCCGACTACGATTAGCAGGAAAAATTAACAACACCTCAACCTTAATCAAGAAGGCTCATCAGCGTCTCTTCTTCCTGAGGAGACTGAAGAAGGCAAATCTGTCTCCTCAGATTCTGGTGAACTTCTACCGTTGCACCATTGAGAGCATCCTCACCAACTGCATCTCAGTCTGGTATGGCAGCTGCTCTGTTGCGGACCGCAAAACTCTCCAGAGGGTAGTGAAAACTGCCCAACGCATCACTGGTTCCCCACTCCCCTCCATCGAGGCTGTCCAGCGCAAAAGATGTCTGCGGAAAGCGCGCAGCATTGAGAAGGACAGCTCCCATCCCAACCACAGACTGTTTGCCCTCCTCCCCTCAGGGAGGCGCTACAGGGTCCTCCGTTCCCGGACCAGCAGGCTCAGGAACAGCTTCTTCCCTGCGGCTGTCACCCTGCTGAACTCTGCATCACGGTGATAGCCCCCCTGGCTACCCCCTCACATTCCTTCCTACAGTGACTGTATTCCCCCCTCTACCCTGGCCTGACTGCCACACACCTCCCCCAGCCACTGAACATTTGCACTAAAGCTGTTCATTTGTTTATATCTATTTATTTAAAATTGTTGTCCATATCCATATTCACCGTATTTATATCTTATGTCTCCTACCTCATTTATAACTTCTACTGCCACTTCCACCTGTACTTCACCTGCACTTTACATACTGTATATCTATATCATATATTTATATCACATCTGCACTGACCACCACTATTGCTGCTTACTGTCCATATTACTTATGTCTTATACCATACTGTATTCTATTTATCTATTTTTATATTACCACTTTGCACATACTCTGCACTCTTCTGATTTTGCACTTCTGGTTAGATGCTAACTGCATTTCGTTGCCTTAGTACTTGTACTCTGTGCAATGACAATAAAGTTGAATCTAATCTAATCTAATCTAATTAATACAATACAATACTTAATAGGCCAATTAATACAATATTTCTTTGCTTGAGTGAGGTTGTTTAGTGCGATGGGGGTGTATGATTGTTATTGTCTATAAAGGAAGGCATTACAACGGGAAAATCTCACGTCCATTCGCGCCCCACCTGTCACGTCTCTGCGCCCCACACTTTGAGAGACACACCCAGACCGCAAACCACTGAAAAACTGGCCTTTTGCTCTGCAGAGCACACATATCGTTAGAAAAAAAAAACACATCCTGAAGGCAGCACCTTTTTCTGTAAAAAGTTTAATCAACAATCTGCATCTCCCTGCATGATTTTATTCTGCCTCACACATATTGAAATGAGCTGATGCAAATTTTGGTAAGCATATACAGTATGTATATATACTGTATATATCACAAAGTTAAAAAAAAGAATAACAATAAAAATAACTAAAAAGTATTCTGACTTCTTCGGACATCACCTGATCTGAATTATTTTCACCCGCACTGTGTTTGGGGGACATTCACATACTACTACTACAGTGTTAATTTTGGCAGCTATTTTAGATTTAGTCTTAGTCTTTAGACGAAAATGCATATTAGTTTTAGTCACTTTTAGTCATTTTTATCCTCCTTAGTTTTAGTCTAGTTTTCGTCGACGAAAACTCAGAACATTTTAGTCTAGTTTTAGTCGACGAAGTCTCATTACATTTTAGTCTAGTTTTAGTCACATTTAAAAGTCCATCTTATAGCCACATTAAACTCCTTTACTTCCCTTCTCAGGCGCGGGGACCCCTTGTGTTGTGTCTACAACTGCATAATAGTCAAGCTTGCAGTACTTAAACTGTGGATGCAATTAGTCTCTAAAATACAGATCTCCTAGTATATGCCTACAGCTGAATTCCAATGAATTCAACGCAAATGATAATTTGAAGGCAATACTTAATTAACAGTATTATCATTAAAATATAAGAGAATATCAAGTCTAGATTTTGAAGATTCAAATGATGTGATAACACAATACAACTACTATGCCTACCTGGCCTTAGTTAAATCAACCACATATCCTCCATATGAATTGCTGTGCAATCTGATAACCAACATATTTAGCTAGACAGATAGTTTGAGAGTTGAAAGTAATGCCAATGATAATAACAATTGCATAAAAAGACAAGGATATGTAAACCAATCACGTATTAATTTATTTTTTCTTGATTAATGTCATGCGTGGCCTGTCCTATAGTCCATTCTGCAATGCGTTTACTAGCTAGTTATCGATAGCTAGTATAACTTAGCTAGCAATCGATAGCTAGTATAACTTAGCTATGCTACCTCATAGTTAGCTAACGTTAGCTAGCTAAACGTTTTGGAACTCATTTGCCAAGCCAAACGGGAGGTTTCAATCGAAAATGACTAGCTAGTTGTACAAGCTGACACAACATATACACTCGACTGCCCTTTTGAAGTTAACTTAACGTTGGCTAATATATTCTAATAACTAGTTAACATTAGCTAATTATCATTGACAGTTACTAGCTCATTTACCTTGGCATAAATAGCAGGGTTGTCTTGTGCGCTTTCAGGTGCCTCTTGTTGTGTTCTTCCCACCTATTTTGAAGCCACAAGGTTTCTCTCCGGTTATTGCAGTGCATTGTGTTTTATTTTCTGTCAAGTTATAATTAAAGACTGTCCAGATATCTATTCTTATTTTTCTTCCAGTACCGAGTGCTTGAACTTCAGCCATCATAACGTCTGTTAGGGCGTCACTTACATGTCGGGGCATCTCAGGGAGTGGAGGAGGGATAGATACAGGACCGGGCAACATTCAACCAATGATGTGCATACAAGTTTAGAAAAAAAAACCAATTGTGACTTAGTCAACCACCAACATTTTCGTCTCGTCTCGTCTCGTCAACGAAAGTTAAAATAGATTTAGTCATAGTTTTTATTTATAAAGATCCGTTTTCGTCACGTCTTAGTCTCGTCTTAGTCCCGGGAAAAAGGTCGTTAACGAATATTTTTCGTCATAGTTTTCGTCAACGAAATTAACACTGTACTACTATTGACACATCCTTAGACTGTTTCCTACACCCAGACCACTAACCACTGAAAAATTGACAATTTCCTCTGCAGAGCTCATAGAACCTCAATGTGTATTGCATAGCTGTTGGGCTCCTTAGTCAAAGGAAAAAAAAACACATCCTGAAGGCAGCACCTTTTTCTGTGAGAAAGTTTAAGCAACAACCTGCTTCTCCCTGCATGAGTATTCTTTTGAAAATCCATAAATGATAAAAATTGAAAGCTTGTTTTAGACTAAACAAGTAGGCCCTACTGCACTTTGTTTTTGATTGAGTCTGTCTTTCATTTTACATGGTGCTTCTAGTTTGTTTACTTTAACTGAGTTTATTTATTTATTTATTTTTGGGGGGCTTTTTATGCCTTTATTTTGGGAGAGTTATGACAGGAAGCGAGCGAAGAAGAGTTGGGGAGAGGATTGGGAAATGACACCAGGCCAGACTTGAACCCGTGTCCCTGAGGGTAATGAAGCCCGTAAGGGGGGGGGGGGACTTATCGGAACTGAGTTTTAACTAAGACTGCTGCAAACCCATATTGAAATGAGCTGACACAAATTTAGATAAGTAAATACATTAAACGTATTATTTGAGAGTTTATCTGAAATTGACATCTACAGAATGAAATTCGTTCCACACCAGGAAGCTCAAATTTTAACCTTTCACTATCATTTGTGAAATAGAATGCACAGAGTCAGCTGTATAACCTCCTACAAACCTGTTTACACTCTGATAATGTTACACAGCTATCAAGGAAAATTCACTCAATACTAAGTTTAAGCCATGACAAAAAAACACTTAAAAACTTCACAAACAAATGTTTCCAAGAGGATAGAAGTAGGGATGGGTATCGTTTGGGTTTTATCCGATACCGGTGCTAAACCGATACTTTTAAAACGATACCGGTGCCTAAACGGTGCCTGAACCGATACTTTTTTTTTTTTAAAGCACAAAGCGATGACATTAAAGAAAGGCTATTTTTATTGCCAAGGCAATTTTTTTCTTCAAATTGAACAATATATTAACTGTTTAAAGTATATTATAAATATAAATACATACAAAACACTTGGCTTCCAACTACAGCTTCCAACTTTTTAACTTCAAACTATGAACATTATATTAACTGTAAACAACAGTTTATAGTATACTTAAATAAATATAAATAAATACAAAAAAACAGCTTCAAACTTCTTTTACAAAAATATGGGCATATTTGCCTTTGGAGTCAAACATGTATTATTTTGTTTGCATTTATTTCATGAAATTTCACCATTTTATGATTTGTTTATACCTATCTTTTCTATCTTGTTTATAGTTAATCTTGTTACTTGAACACACTGAGTACGAGAAAATGTGTACTGCCCCTTTAAGAGACTACCGTAGGTTAGCTGTCTAGTCATCTCCGTTTATTTTTCAGTCTTCGGTTGCTGTATATACAGCCACACTTTTGACCGTTTACCTTTCGGTATTTTCTCTGTTAAAAGGTTGATGGCTAGTTCTGTTTGTGCTTGCTCTGTGAAATGCTGCCTGCTCTTCACTGTCATGAGACTGTTGCTATGAAAACACCAATGAGCGTGAGCGACACAGGACAAAGTTTACATTGGGAGCTGGGGCAGTTTTACATGTGCCCAACGGAATCTGCCTAGCGACCGTGTTCAATTGGCTCAGGCACCGAAATGAAGCACCAAAATCTGCGTTGCATTTCGGTCCGGGTAGGTACCGGTTGTATTGGAACCGGTTCCATATTGGTACCGGTTCTCGGTACCCAACCCTAGATAGAAGTCATCAACGGTACCTTCTGAGTGGGCTGCTGCTGCTGCTGCTCGACTTGTAGTCTCAACTGTACTGTCCCCTTATTTCCGTGATGACTGCTTTAGTAATGACAGCTTTCCAGTGTTTTTTCAACCACAAAAAAAAATGTAAAATTTAATGAAACAATAACAGTAAAAATAACAAAAAAGTATTCTGACTTCTTCGTCATCACCTCTTTTCGAATAACAATACTTAAATGCTAAAATTATTTGACTGTCTTTACAGTCTCTTCGGAGCTCTAGTGTCTATAATGTTCTTTCTTGACATAGCTTCTTTGAAGTTCATAACATTTTTCATAACTGCTTTTTCTGCAACTTTTTATCTGGACTTTGAAAGCTAAATAAAACAAAATGTCACACAATTGTTCAGAAGTGTATCTATAATATATATATATGGCATAAGAGAGAGGACACTAGCTGGAAGCCTGGAGGAGGGGGGCAGTGACTTGGCCAAGCACTGCTGACCTGCCAACTGGAGAGTGTTGTGATTAAGGGTTGAAACACTCTAAGAAGGTTGGGGACCACCTGATGACCCCTCCTCCAGGCCATCTTTGATGTATTACAAAACTGAACTCCCTGGGAAACCAGTGACTTCCAGGAAAGTCTGGATGGCAACCGAGGAAGGTCGGTGACACTGGAAAGACAGCTGACCTCCAGGAAAGACTGGCGGGGTAACAGGGGCTAGCAGCACTCGCAAGAGGGCATCAAGCAAGCTACTGAAATGACAAATAAGCAATACCCCCAGAGTCTCCCGAGAGGGGGGGGAGGATGAGAGACTCACTAGGACAGATTCAACGGCAACGACCAGGACAGTGACACAGACGCAGAGAAGGCTCAAACAAACCACCTTGACCGGGGAGGCATGGGAAGTCAAATGCAATTGCGGAAAGATCTGCAAAGGTGCAAGAGGGCTCAAAATACACCAGAGTAAGTCCAAGTGTGGACAAGGACGGATGCAGGCACACTGCTCAGACGAACAGTCTGGTGAGACGCAGGAGAACCCTAGGCAGGAAGCACACCATAGTCCTAGAGATCTCTCAGTACATGTAATCCCCCAAGAGCACACAAGGAGAACCTCAAATGCCATCCCAGAAAGCCCACTCCAGCCAAAGAAGGAAAGACTCAAGTGGCCTAAGATGTGTGATACCAAAGAGTGGTCCATGCTCGATGAAGATCTGGACAAAGTGCTTGAGGCAGCTCAAGCAGGATCAGCAGAAAGAAAGGAGGATTCACTGACAGCCATCACCTTTAGCTTGGCAAAAGAACGGTTTGGAACAGTGCCAAGGAGAGAGAACAAAGGCAGACGAGAAAATCAGGAGAATAGAAGAGAAAGAAAGATCAAACAACTTAGGAAGGAGATTAAAACCCTGAAGAAGAAATTCAAATTGGCAAGCACGGAAGGAAAGGAAGGAATAAAAGAACTGACAGCCAGTCTCCGCGAGCAGCTCATCAGAGCAAGAAGAGCGGAGGGGTTAAGGCAGAGGCGAAAAAAACAGGAAGCTGCACGAGCCCAGTTTATAAAAGACCCCTACCGCTTCACCAAATCACTTTTGGGAGAGGCGAGGTCTGGGACTTTAACAAGTTCCAAGGAGGAGGTGGAGGAGTTTGTTGAAGAGTCATTCAGTGACCCATCAAGAAACGACGCCTTAGCAGAAGATCACGGGCTTGGCACCATCGATCCACCAACAACATCCCTAAACATAGATTTTCCATCATGGAGAGAGGTTCAAGAGGTTGTCAAGCATGCTAGATCATCTTCGGACCCAGGTCCCAGCGGTATACCTTACAAAGTATACAAGAGATGCCCCAAGCTCCTCCGAAGGCTGTGGAAGCTTATGCGGGTAATCTGGTCCAAAGGAACCGTCCCAACAAGCTGGCGAAGGGCAGAAGGATGCTTTGTGCCGAAAGAACAGGGATCCACACAGATCAACCAGTTTCGAACCATTTCCCTGCTCAGTGTGGAGGGTAAGATCTTCTTTTCCGTGCTTGCCAGAAGAATGAGCGCGTATATGTGCCAGAATGGATACATTGACACCTCTATCCAGAAGGGCGCGATCGAAGGGTTCTCCGGGTGCTTGGAGCACACGGGGGTCCTCAGCCAACTTATCCAAGAAGCAAAGGAGAAGAAAGGGAACCTAACAGTTGCCTGGCTTGATTTTGCTAACGCATACGGGTCTATCCCCCATAACTTGATTCAAGTGGCTATGGACCATTAACACATCCCACATCACATCCAGGGCATGATCACCGGCTACTTGGGAGACAAGCTACGATTCCAGTCAGCCATGTTTACAACAAAGTGGCAGCCAGTGGAGAAGGGAATAGTAACCGGGTGTACCATCTCTCCCATCTTGTTCGTCATGGGAATGAACCTGATCATCACCGCAGCGAGTACAAAGTCAAGAGGACCGAAGACTGCTGCAGGAAGTCAACAGCCAGTGATCAGGGCATTCATGGATGACCTTACCGTCATAACACCAACCCATGTGCAGAATGGTTGAACAAAATTGACAAGTCTGGCCTGCCTGGGAAATATAAGTGCTGGATCTACCAACATGGCCTACTCCAAAGACTTATGTGGCTTCTCACCATCTACGAAGTGCCAATAACATCAGTTGAAGGGATGGAAAGGAAGCTCAACAAGCACCTTCGAAGATGGTTGGGAATCCCCCCGAGTTTTACATCAGTGGGGCTCTACATAAGGTCGGGTCAGCTCCAGCTCCCCCTGTCCTCAGTTGTGGAGGAGTTTAAAGTCGCCAAGTGTAGACTTTCCCTCACATATAGGGACTCCGAAGACCAACTCACCAGGGAAGCAGGAATAAGAACAAGATCCGGCAGGAAGTGGGCCGCCAGCACTGCAGTTAACCAGGCAGAATCTTCTCTGAGGACCAAAGATACCATCGGGAACCTTTGCACTGGAAGGCAGGGTCTAGGAACATCCCATTTCCAGCAGTGGTCAAAGTCCACTCCCAGGGAAAAGAGGACCATGATCCAGGATGAAGTCTGAATCCTTGAGGAAGAAGGAAGAAGAGCTAAATCCATCGAGCTTGCAACTCAAGGTGCCTGGACAAGGTGGAACCTTCCCAAAAGAACCATCACGTGGAGTGAGATGTGGCGGTTGGAGCCGTTCCGTATCTCCTTTATGCTCCGAGCAGTGTACGACACCTTACCGACCCCAGTCAACTTGCACAGGTGGGGAATGAGGGAGGACCCACTGTGCAGGTTGTGTGGCGGTAAAGGAACCATGGCGCAAATCCTATCAGGGTGCAAAACAGCATTGACCCAGGGGAGGTATAGGTGGCGCCATGACAAGGTGTTGGCACAGCTCGCAGACACCCTAGAGCAAGAGAGGAGAAAGAAACGTCCAGCCAAAACAAAGCCACTGTTGAGTACCATCGCCTTTGTAAAAGAGGGTCAGAGACCAGCCGTCCAAAGCCAAGCCAAGCAGAATCTCCTGCAGTCAGCCCAGGGATTGGTTTTGGAGGTCGATCTGGGGAGGAAACTCCACTTCCCAGAGGCGGTACTGTCCACAACCCTGAGACCAGACATCATCATGTGGTTCCTAGAGGGTAAGAAGATCATCCTGGTGGAACTAACAGTCCCGTGGGAAGAGAACTGTGAGGAGGCGGCAGAGAGAAAGAAAATGAAGAACCAACAACTTGTCCAGGACTGCCGGGACAAGGGGTGGACAACATGGCTGATGACAGTGGAAGTGGGTTGTCGAGGATTGTGAAAGACCGCTCAAGCCGGCCATCTCACGATGTGGGATGTAGGCTTCTGGATCGTGGTCGCAGGTAGTCAGGAGAACACACAGCGCAGGAGACAGTGGCTTTCTCATAAAAATACAGCTGTATATTTATTTACACCAGGGACTCAAACCCCCAAACATATATATAACCCCCATATATATATACAAAAAACCAAGGGACTTGAACCCCAAAATCATAAGCAATAATAATCCCAACCCCAAAACAAAGAAACATACCCTGAACAAAACGAAACTATTAAAACAGACAAGGTCCAACTGTGTCGCACAGGTTTCGTCTAGGACCTTGTCTCAGCTTCTTGCAGCCTGTCCAGTCTCTCGAATCACAACGAGTGCGCCTTTTAAGAGTGGCAGCACCAGGGGCTAATTTAGCCCAATCAGTCCCAATTGGACCTGTCCACAGGTGCAGGGGAACAAAGTGAGAAGGGGGAGGGACTTCACCTTTTCACAAGGATTCCCAGCTCAATCAGCCTGGAATCTGATGACAAGGGTTGGACTAAGAGGCCAACTGAGGAAAACAGCCGTTCGTAGGTTGGGAGAAGCGGCAGAGAGAGCCTCCTGTTGGCTCTGGCATAAGAGAGAGGACACTAGCTGGAAGCCTGGAGGAGGGGGGCAGTGACTTGGCCAAGCACTGCTGACCAGCCAAATGGAGAGTGTTGTGGTTAAGGGTTGAAACACTCTAAGAAGGTTGGGGACCACCTGATGACCCCTCCTCCAGGCCAAGGCTTCATCCATTAGAAATGGATTGAAAATTGCATCTTTGATGTATTACTAAACTTTTATATGACTGTACAGTTTTGCATGCTGACAGAATCAGAAGATATGAGCCATTCTTTACCAATACTAAGGGGAGAGTGTAACAAAGTTCACAAGTTGACATTTAATGGATATGAATTCCACTAACACCCACATAATGGTTACCTGTTTTTTATGAACGTATGGCAGCTGCTATGCCTGATTAGTAAACTTGGCCAAGGTTTTCTAAAGTAATTCAGCACACCTTAATGTCTTTACTGAAAGATTTCAAACTAAGGGTAAGTTCACAACAGACCCAGTAAAGATCTATCTATCATGCCAGATAGTATGATAGCTTATTTGGCCATTTTTATACAGTTTCAGTATCTACTTAAAAAAAAAAAATAACCAAGTTCCAACAAGTTTCAATGGAAACACGTCAGTCTGTGTAAAGGATTAAGGCTTTTTGATGATATCCAGAGAAAGAAGGTGGAATCTCCCTGAACGGTACTGTTGCCTAGAAGTGTGATGCTCTGGGGCTACGCTTGTCCCTACACCTTGCAAAACATCCAAAGAAAAGCTTTTTGGCCCTGAAGCTTCACCCCTAATATTTAACATGTCTTTTAAGCTGAAGACTTAATTCTTGTACTACCTGACAAAAAATGGAAATTCTTCCCCTTCCTTGATGTTTTGCTTTCAATGTCTTCTCAGAACACACACAACTGACACTCACAACTTTCCCCACAGATTTTATTCCAACCTGTCTTTTAAAGGAGGTGTTTTATGTTGTGGGGTAGTAGTGTGCTCGACATGATTAACAAATCACTGATCTCTGAAGTTGTACCTTTTTAAACGTGAAGTGGTGCAGCCTTTGCCTAAAAAGCCTAATCTAAGTGCAAATTCTCCCTCCAATTTAAGACCAATTTCACTTCGTAAGTCGCACATATGTAAGTCGTCATAAGTCGCCCATATGTAAGTCGCTTTGGATAAAAGCGTCTGCTAAATGACTAAATGTCTGCTAAATGACTAAATGTTCTAAAGTCCTGTCCATAAAGCCCAACTGGAAGCACAGGACCCCATTACGCAGCGAAGTTACTGTTGATGAAACCATCTGCCATATGATGGCCTGGAGTTAAAAAAAAACACCTTTCTCTGGCTGGAAATATCGAGACTATTTTGTCTTCAAAGCTGAAAGAAGTAAGAACATAACGGTGCTGTTCACCTTATGTGTTCCCGCGGTGAAAATACTGTAACGTGCCGGCATAGTCGCCCCATAATGCCGTGCGGCGGGCGCACACTGTTGTACTCTATGTGTTATACCCTATGTGATGCACTAGCGCATGTTCCCTAACAATGTTCCTTACGGTTCTAAGTACCTGTCGTTGTTATGTGTTGGGACAGAGGTTGTGCAGGTGTGTGACTGTAGCACAGTCTGTTCGTGGTAACTTGCACCAGGGCATAAAGCCCGTGCCATTTTGACTGTGTGTTGTGCTTAGTGTTTAATAAAGAAGCCTTAACAAATTCCACACTTCTGTGATTTGTTACAATACTGTCGTTCTCCAGGGACTCCACGTCAAATTTAATGAAGCATTCACAGGTAAGACCAACATTGCTAGCGTCTACACAGACATCCAGTTAGCTAAGGTTAAAGTTGGTTAGCTAACCTGTTAGTATTGCTTGCCTACTAACGTAATGAAAAGGGGGGCCTGTGATAACTGGGATGATCGTGTGTGGATAAAAAACAAGCCTCTGACCGAAATATATTCGTGGCAGTTTACTTGAAGTTTCAGCGTGAATTGTGAGTAACATCTGTTTATTAACAAAGCAAGTTTGGTTACATATAAGTTAAATGCGCACCGTTACTACTATAATAAATAAATGCACCTGGTGATACACATTATTCATTTTGACACAGGCAATGGAAGGCAAAAATCTTCGAGCTAGCCAGGAGTCGAACCTAGAATCTTCTGATCCGTAGTCAGACGCGTTATCCATTGCGCCACTAGCCCGCTGCTACATTCATTTGGGACCGTTTTTATAAACCAATCAACTGTCAGTTTGCGGTGCAACTAACCAATCATTTCCTAGTGCATTTCATGGCTTTAGTCTATAGTGTCTTTTATTTACCTTAACACGAGCAATGCATGTCAAACTTAGGATACATTTACCACTATACTAAGGAACGTTTTAGATACTTAAAAAAATCTTCCATACTTTTACATGTGACACGTCACTGGAGTTGTAAGTGCCGATGTAAAGATGGCGACTGCCTACGAGAGCTTCAATTTGTAAGTATCCAACGGGCTAATGTAGCGTGAATTGATTGATTAGCTCTCTTTTCGGACGTCTGCGTTCTTGATCATGTGTGTAAGGGTTATTATTTGCTTACAAGGTCTTTGAGATGGGAATAGTCGTGAAGATATTGCACATTATTGTTGTGTTCTTCTAATGCTGTCATTCAGTACTTGCCAGCTTGCTACCAGGCTGCGACCAGCTAATGATAGCTAGCTAGCTAATGTTATAAGAAACTCCGTGCGAGACCCTATGTAATAGGCAACTCTGCTAAAGGTCAGGCAAGCTGATCGGTCTGTTTATAGTCAGGATTATATTTAATAGAGTTGTTCGTAATAATTGTCTTTGTGTTTGAAGTTTAACGCCTTACAGTAACGTTAGTGTAGTTATGGTTAGTTAGCTCGCCAGTTAGCCAGGTAATGTTAACTGGTGAGCTAGCTTACTGTTATATCACATTCATGTTACAGTTACTGGTAATGACAGCTATGTATGATAACTAGCTATATAGCTTCAGGGTGTTGTTGTAGCTAATTTTTTAAACCATAGATCTGGCACTTGTTCATAGAAAGGACGAACTCCTCCAGCTAAGGCTAAATTAAACGAGTCCATTGAGATGTACATGTAACGTTAAGTCATTGACTGTCTGTGAACCTCTCAGGCTGTAAAGTTTCGAAGGTCCCATACGGTGGAAAACCGGAATGTCGAATAACGTTGATATCCTATTCAAACATTAAATTTAGCCCCAGTAGCTGTCGTTCATATAGATTAAATAAGCTGCAATAAGTAGCCATTCAGAATCATGCTTCAATATGAAATCATCTTACGACTTTATCCCTCAATGAAATGAGTCCCAAAATGGTATGCCATTATTAACATTACTTATTTACTTTGCCACTCTGTTTTATCCAGCTATATTGCTTGATAATTTACCACTCTGTTATATCCAGGTGTATTGCTTGAAAAGGATAAATCGGTTGTCTTTCAAAACGTTATTAAATATTTCAAGACTTTTTTTTTCAAAGTAAACTCACATGTACATACATCTATGAGTGGATCGTAAGGAAATATTTTGAATGCATATTCTGGTTTGATATTTGTCCAGCAAACAGTAACGACAGTAATCTTATTAATAGCTGATGGCCCACACTCAAAATAACGACACCTTTATGTTTTGTCTCTAAAGGCATACAACCCCTGAGAGATTCTATATTGAGGCCTGTGATGATGGGGCCAATGACGTCCTTGCCATTGACAGGGTGTCAACAGAGATGACACTTACTGGTATGTGTGTGTGAGATGGATGTCATTTATTCTGAAAGAGAGCTATGTGTTGAGAGTTATGTGTGGGTTTATAGCCTTAATAAGGTCCTTTGTTGTACTGGGAAGAGCCGTAAACCTCAAAATTGGATTTTGTGCTACCTGCCCAAGTTTCCTGTGAAAGTATTTGTAACAGGTGTTTGTGCCTGTATCTGTTTCAATAAGCCATGAATTATTAATGATAATATGCTTAACATATTTGTTTAAGCTGTATTATGCAATATTAATCATGCAGTGTTGTGTTTGTGCAACTAGTCTGATCCTGTTCAATAGCGTTCAGCCACTTTTTCTGAATGCATGATTATGTTGCTCCAGTTTCTTGCCAAGGTTTCATCCCTTCTACACCTCAAAGGTACCTTTTCAGGTGCTCTTTCCCATTTATCACGGTGACATTTTTTTAATATATTTTGCTTTGCCGATAATTTTTCAGTGAGGAAGGATATCCCACCTTCAGCAGTGACGCGACCAATATGTGGCATCATGGGAACGATCCGCTTGGTGGCAGGTATGCCCTCAGTCCTGTTGTGAGAGAAGGCCGTATCCACAAGCCTCAACCTGGGCCATATTTTTAGATCTTTGAGGGTCCAAACATTTACTAAGGACAATTAAGGATCCAAATCGGTCCAGTATTGAGTTAGGATGCTAAAACCTGGACGCTATTTAAAGTTACCCAAAGTATATGGCATTGTGTTTAAGACATAGCATTCTGCTATATTAAATTTACGCAGTGTTGTACTGATATTAAATAGCCTCCTGTGAACTGAGAGACTGTCATTGAGCAGATGGAGCAAGGCAGCCCTAATGTGTCATGAAGTTGCTATTCACTGATTTAAAACTTCACCAATTGGAATAAAGGTTGAAAATAAGGGTGTAATTAAACACTAATACATTCTCATTCAACACGTTTTTATATTAATCTTAAGCTAACACTTTGCAACAGTTTGACACTTTTTGAGGTATGCTTTTTAGGGGTGGGAATCTCTTGGCACCTCACGATTCGATTCCGATTCAGAGGTCAACGATTCGATTCTAAACCGATTATCGATTCTAAACCAATTATCGATTATCAATTCTAAACCGATAAAACGATTATCGATGCATGTCGATTTTTAAAACATTTGAGTTTGCTACTCAGAGTCTCAAATCACTTCCTACTTTGTCTTTGATAATTAAAGAAAATCAACAGATGAATTACCTTCTCTATTTTTTTATTAGAGAAAAAGCTTTTCCTTTTCACAATTATGACTTTCAATGAACAATGCAATAATCGATGCAGCTTGCATTTCAACACAAAATGGATGTGTAAAAAAAAAAAAAATACATTTTTTTTATTTTTTTTTATTAAAAAATCGATTATGAACTTTTCTGAATCGAAACAGAATCGTTCTAGAGAGAATCGAGAGAAATCGAAGAATCGATTTTTTTTCCCACCCCTAATGCTTTTATGAGCAACTACTTTTGGTATCCTCATCAAATTGATGTTGATAGAACTTGGTCATGTGGAGGACAGATCACTTGTCGTTCCCAGAAGCTGTCCAGGCTGGGCACTATGTAGTTTTGTTGTACTGGTCGGAACACTCAACCCCTTCGCAGCACAACACCAATCGTCTCCAATGCCAGCAAAAGACATGGCAAAAAAAACCACCTCTTAGCATGTTAGCAAGCTGTTATCAGTGCCAGTGGACTGTTGCTTAATTGTTGTGCTGTATTCCATGTAACTATATTGGATGTCATTTTCATAAAACACGGCCTGTTTGATTATGTGATCCAACAGTTCCCTCTTTGTGGTGTCTGTTCGTCTTTCCTTCTCAGGCATGTACCTCATTGTGATCACAAAGAAGCGAAAGGTGGGAGATCTGCTGGGTCACTTGGTGTGGAAGGCTGTGGAATTCGACGTCATCTCCTACAAAAAGACAGTCCTTCACCTCACTGATACTCAGGTGGGGTGTCTTCTAAAAAGCTGTTAATGTGTTTGGTAAAGCCTTGCGGTAGATCTGAGACAAGCTCAAGACAGGTCACGGATAGTGTGAGGGGCGTATGTGTATGTGTATGTGTAGTTGGAAGGGTTTTAATGTGGACTGAGGATGCTTGAACTGAGATGAGTGGTAGTGCTTGTCCTTGCTTTATGAACCCAAACACAAATTGTGCTGGTTTCATGCACAGAGTGTTTTTATACATTCTCTATGCTTGCTGCTGTCTACCTTGTTCAGGTGTACTCCTCTGAAAAGTCCATTATATTTTAACTCCGAGTGACATGCTTTGACAAGAGTTTTGCTGTTCAGTGACTGTTGCTAGCAAAATTCAGAAACTATAAAAGGTCTGCCGTTACATGTCACGTGGTAGAATATAAAAACACTTTTATTCCCACAATTTGTATTTATGTTGGCACTGTCCCCGTGGCAACAGTCATACTCCTGTGCAGTACAGTGCTTAGAACTTCTGCCTGTCAAGAGCAGAAGAGCCGGACAGCACTTGGCTCACAGTTACACACAGACATTGCAGTGAAACGGGGACATACCAAACAGCAATTCTCTCTGGAGACACAGATGTTCCTGTGTGCCTAAGCTCCCCCTTCTGCACATTCCTCGTCAGCCATAATGACAGGCCTCAGTCGGACACTCTCACTTCTGCCCCTTGTTGTGCTGGAGGAACTTGGAATATTTGGGATGTTGTCATAGCTTTAGCAGCAGGTTTACACTCTCTGTGTGTCTCTTTGTAATATAGATATGGTCACATGGTCCTCTTGCCAAAATGCAAATATTCATTCATTCCAACGAGTACAGTAAATATAGTACAGTAAATACAGTAAATATTAGTTTACTATATTAGTAAACTACTAAGTATATAGTAGTTAAGCCACTCCAGTTACCTAGTGAGTCTAAGGACAGTAGTGTGCACTTACATTCTAATGAAAAGTCTATTCCCACAGAACAATGCAGTCAGGGACAATTACACTGACGGAGGTTTTCTCTGCTGAATAGCTAAAATTGGAATAAGGCCACACCTGGTAAAAGAGACCCTGCTTGTGTGATGATTGCATTTGATCTACCTATCGGAATTGGTTTGTTCTCAGAAACCTTGCACAGTGTGACTGGTACATAAATCATGCATTTAAGTGATTTTCTTTTTTTTTCTTTCTTGTTGGGCTCTTAGATGCAGGACAACAAGACCTTCCTGTCCATGATCAACAGTGTGCTGAACACAGACGGTTTGTACTTCGCCACAGACTATGACCTTACCCACTCTCTGCAGCGCTTGGCCAACACCAGCCCTGAGTTTCAGGAGATGACACTGCTGGAGAGGGTGAGACACACACACACACACACACACACACACACACACACACACAAACACAAAAATACTCTATACAGCTGTGTGTAAAAGCTTGGACACTGTAATGCAGAAGTGGCATCCAGTCACGTCAGTCTTTGGTTTGTAGGCGGACCAGAGGTTTGTGTGGAATGGACATCTGCTGAGAGATTTCATGGCCCAGCCTGAGGTGAGAGGGAAACCCCCATCATTCCCTGTTACCAACCAATGTGTCCATCAGTGTCTGATGTATTTTGCACAGGCATACGTGTTCGGCATACATTAACTTAGATTTCAGTGGTATATGGACTCACAGTTGACACAGAGTTAGAAAGTAATGTGCTGTTAGTGTAATATTATAAATACTGCTCATTTCACAGAGTTAGAAAGTAATGTGCTGTTAGTGTAATATCATAATGCTGCTCATATCAGAGTTAGAAAGTAATGTGCTGTTAGTGTAATATCATAATGCTGCTCATTTCAGAGTTAGAAAGTAATGTGCTGTTAGTGTAATATCATAAATACTGCTCATTTCACAGAGTTAGAAAGTAATGTGCTGTTAGTGTGGTATCACAAACACTGCTCATGTTTTCTCCTGGTGTGGTGCTCTTTCCACAGCTGCACAAGTTTGCCTACCCTGTGGTACATGGCTGTATCCTTCAGTATTGGCAGATCAAATAGTTTTAATGTTGGAAAACGTTTCTGTTGTTTTATGTCATTCATTCAGCTACATTAGACTTAATGATACCCAAAAGTGAGACATTTTTCACACGGTAATTCACTCAGCTTACAGGGAATATGTAATGTGGCCTTCTAGACACTGGGGGGAGGCAGAGATCCATATCACTTCTCCTTAGGATTCTTTCACTATAAGACCATAGTCTGAGAGCTACTCTGTTCAACCAAACAACTTTTTTTGGTTTTGTTACTTCTTTTAGTTTGGTTCTTTAGCTTTGTCACCGTCCATACTGTTCAACAGACACTTGAGTAATCTTATATAAAGAGAAATATAGAATGTAGAAAAATACCCCCTCTAACCTCACACGGTTTTGCTGTGCAGCATTTATTATTATCATGTACTTAGAATCCACCACTGGTATCATTGGGTGACCAGTTGTTATTGCGCCTGTGGTAATTCATCAATTTGGGCGTTATATCCTTAGTTTCACCGTGCTGTGCATTGCCATGCATTATCTGTTCTTTCTGCTGTCCTCTTGTGCTCTTTGTGTGTCATCAAATCTGCCTTTGGTGCTTTCTGACAGTTATGGCATTGAGCCACGAGTTTATTAAGGCTTTTAGAAGAGTTGTATTTAGCTTTATGACAGGAGATGGCACTTAATCTGTGTGTAGCTCCTTATCAGTGAATGAATAGGCCTAGTACATCAAAAACAATAGCTTATCATATTGGGGTAATAAGTTGGCTTGATGTTGAAAGATATGATTTGCATTGGCAAGGAGCTGTATGACGGTGATGTTTAAATATGTCTTTAATGACTCATAAGTTGCCGAGTGCTCCGTCATGGTCATCTGTTTTTGTGAGTGGGTTGTTGAGTTGGTCAGCGTCATGCATGAAGAGAGTAGTGTTGTATTTTTAGTTGCTCTGTAGATTTCATAAATTGATGAGCCATGTCTTGACCTGCACTCAAGCCCTCTTGGTATAAATGCTACCTGGAGGTTTCTGTCATGGCTGTGGAGGGTCCTTAACCCACTCCATCACTAGACATCACAATGCACTCCTGCTGCATCAACGGCAAGATCTTCGGATGGAACATCATCTCCAGGCGGAGCTGTTTCCGAGCTGGAGTGCGGTATTACGTGCGAGGTGATTGGTTCATGATTTACTTTTTCTGCATGTAATGTCTTACGGGAGCGCCTCAGTTCATAAAATAAAAATGTCAAGTAATGTCTACACACAGTTTACTCGTAGAAATAAATAACTCCCCATTAGGGAACACATAAGTGGATTAAAGGTTGATCACACACACACACACACATATACATACAGGTAGACAGACAGAAAGGAAGGAAGGAAGGAAGGAAGAGAGCCTCGTTGAGTAAGAGATTGTCTTTCTTGTGCTCTTCAAGGGCATTGAAAAAAGATTAAAAAAATACTTTGGGCAGGACATAAGAAAGACTAACTTAACACACAGTGCCACAATCACTAACTTTGGTCTTGTCTGACATATTTGATGTCTCCATCCCTCAGGCATTGACTCTGAAGGCCATGCTGCCAACTTTGTGGAAACGGAGCAGATCATCCAGTACAGCGGCTCAAAAGCATCGTTTGTGCAGGTGAGCGTTAATAGGCATATCTGAATTCCTTTAGTCGGTGACACTCAGTATAATCCTATCACAGCGCCAATCTTATTTCTGCGGAACTGATTACGTGCTTAAGCTGAACACATACACATTCAAATAGCCTTAAAGCTGCAGCTTCCAGGCTGTAAGGAATGCTTTTTTTTCTTGCTGTTGCCATGAGATGATGTATTTAGACTTTTTGGGTTTGAATAAGAGTTTCACCTCTGATTTAGCTCCACAGTTACCTAACCCCCTCTAAGTAGAAAGGGACCTTGTCTGGCCTTGCAGTTTCTCGAGTAGGAGTAGGGTAGTAGTTTGAATTGCTACCTTATTTGGTCAGTTATGTAATCACTTGAAGACAGCATGTAGATCCCAAGTTAAACGGCAACTTCCTTAATGTAGTTGGGATTTATTTGAACTTGATTGGTTTGTCTGACCTTCCTTTCTCTTCTCCACAGACCCGAGGATCCATCCCCTTCTACTGGTCCCAGAGGCCAAACCTCAAGTATAAGCCCAAACCCCAAATCAGCAAAAATACCAACCATGTAAGACAACAGCCCCCCCCCCCCCCATGTATTCCTGGTCATTTTTAGCCCAATGTAGCATATCATGGTCATGAAGCCTTGCCTGCACCTATGATATGTAGGAGAGAAGCGCTATAAGTAATGATTCTGTGTTCTCCTCCCTCTCTCTTCTGCTCTCAGCTTGACGGCTTCCAAAGGCATTGTGACTCTCAGGTCATCACATATGGGAAACAAGTTCTTTTAAACTTGGTACGTTTTTGTCATTTTGTTTTAGTCTGTAATCTTTGGCAAACTATTCTACTTGAATTAGTCTATTCTTGTCATTTATAAAGAGGAAACCTTCCGTCAAACCTGATTCATGTGCTTTCTGTCCTGTTCTAGATCAATCAGAAGGGTTCAGAAAAACCCCTGGAACTTGCCTTTGCCAAGATGGTGACCAGTTTAGGGAATGGCATGGTGAAGTGAGTGAGCCTATGGATTCTGCTGTGAAACCGTTTGTGTCACGTTGTCACTGATCATAGCCTCACTGGTTGACTGCACCGTTTGTCTCCCCTGTAGGTATATAGCGTTTGATTTCCATAAAGAGTGCAGTCGAATGAGGTGGCATCGCCTGCAGATTTTGGTGGACATGGTAGCTGAGATCCAAGAAGAGTTTGGGTATGAGGCTGTGTTTGTGTTGTGACTGTGTGGAGATGTTTCTGCCAAATACTTTTTTTTTGTAAGAAAAAGGCACAGATTTTACCAGTATAATTTGCCTCTCTAAAGGAAAGGAAGTCTGGAAAGGAGGAGTCTGTGATTTTGATTTAGCAAAAGGTTGTTTATATTTGGGCTCAACAGCCAATACTAATCTCTGATGTCACTTCCACAGCTACTTCCTGGTGGATGCGGATGGCTCTGTGCTTGTTCAGCAGGATGGAACGTTCCGGAGCAACTGCATGGACTGTCTGGACCGCACCAACGTGGTGCAGAGCCTCCTGGCCCGACGCTCCCTACAGTCGCAGCTACAGGTGACCCTCCAGCTCAGTCGCTTCGCTCTCAGCTTCACTTCCTGTCCAGCTCTCTTTACAGCTGTTGCCTGTTGGACAGGGCCCCTTAAGCATAACTGTTGCCTGTTGGAGTTGCTTTACCTTTGTCACATGACAAACACACAGTAGCATTTTGTGGTAAAAAACGCAGACGACTTAACAATCCAAGGAAAAATAAAGCAGATGATTACCTGCTCAGTTTATTTTTACTGGGAATGTGCAGACAGTTGCGTAAGTGTGTTTACAGTAAGACACGCAAGACCTGTGAATACTTTGTGGGGGTGTTTGGCAGTGTCAGGACTATGGACTTTGAGGATCGGCTGCTTTCAAATGTGATGTTTATCAGTTGTGGCTGTAAAAGGGGCTTAAGATAAAGCCATCCAAGGAGCAGTAAATGATTCGGTGGGGGGGGGGGGGGGGGGGGGGGCGGTTTGCGTGTGTGGTACTGTACAGTACTGACCTCCACCTATGGTCTTATGCAGAGAATGGGTGTCCTTCATGTGGGGCAGAGGATCGAGGAGCAGGCAGACTTTGAGAAGATCTACAAGAACGGTGAGAACACACTAATCACTCATGCCAAGACAGTCAGCCCCTCAGTCAATATTTCTATTTGTTTTGCGGTCACTTATGCGCTCTCTCTCTCTCTCTCTCTCTTTCTCTCTCTCAGCATGGGCAGATAATGCCAACGCATGTGCCAAACAGTATGCTGGCACGGGGGCGCTGAAGACAGATTTCACACGGTGAGGGCATCTCTGCTCCATGCAGCAGCATATCCCACCACCGCTAGATCTAATGGAAAACTCCAGAGAGCCTCTAATTAGTGCTTCCTGATGAGTCCCTGTGTGCGCGTGTGCACGCGTGTGTGTACATGTGTGTGTTCATGATTGGATTAATATGTGATGGATAAGATCAGGAATGCGTGATAACCCAAGTGATAACTGCTTTGTGGCTGAGTGTGTTGCAGTTAATCACCTCTGCCTTTAACCCCCTGACCCCCCCCCCCCCTTGTCTACAGGACAGGAAGGCGGACCCATGTGGGCCTCCTGATGGATGGCTGGAACTCCATGATCAGATACTACAAGAACAACTTCTCTGACGGATTCAGACAGGTCAGCATAGTGATGGAATCCGTATAGTAGGCTTGGAGTCGATCAGCCACGATTGCATATTTGTGTGTGTGACCTACAGTGTGACCTTGGTTTTATCCTTAAAAGTGCTCTGCTTTATTGTTGTCTCTCTGTCAGGACTCCATTGATCTATTCTTAGGTAATTATTCAGTGGACGAGGTGGACATGAGCACACCGCTTCATGAACCCAAAGACTGGAAGTTCCTCACGGTAAGAGTTAGGTGGGAAGATGAAATAGCAAAGGCATATAGTTTGGAGTATTAACGGGCCCTGAGAAAGTCAGTGTTCATGTAGAGGATGAGTGTCAGGAGTCAGTTATGTTGTGTCGTGTTGTCATATTCCAGACCCTAGCCGTAGAGTTCATGTGTTTTATTACCTGGGGAGGATCAAGGGCTGTGGGTCCAGTACAAAGTTTTTGAACTGTTGAACATTTTCAGACCTGGCTAACTTTGTTTTTGTGTTTCAGTTGCCCATCATCATGGTGGTGGCCTTCTCTATGTGCATCATATGCCTTCTTATGGCGGGTAAGAATGCATCGGATTTTAAGATCCTAACTTTCCTCACATATTGATTTCACTGTCGGTATATCTTTAGAGCCTCCATACAGCTTGTGTTAAAAACGCTGCAGAAGTATTTTTCCTGTATTGTTACGAGCGGTGTGGTTGACGGCAAAGTTAAAACCCGCTTAACCCCTTAACGTCAGGCCTGTTGAGTGACTGCATGATGACGCTTGATTGACAGGTGACACATGGACGGAGACGCTGGCGTACGTGCTGTTCTGGGGTACAGCCAGTGTGGTCACGGCCGGCGTCATCCTTTTTAACGGCCGCGACTTTGTGGATGCGCCCAAGCTGGTGCAGAAGGAGAAGCTGGACTGAATGTGCGCGTGTGGAAAGCAGCTGGGTCCCACCGACACCCTCAACTCTTCATCGTCCTCCTCCTCCACCGGACCCTCCTCCTTCCCGCGCCTTCGGGAGGCCTGGAGTCTGTACTGAGCAGCAGACAGATGGAAGGGATGAGGAGAGGAGGAGAGGAGGAAGAAGGAGGTTTGGGGGCACAGGGCCGGGGTGGGACTGGATTAGACGGTGACGAGTCGTGCTAGAGTCAGATAAGAGACTGGCCGAGAGGGCGACCTCACCGTGGCTGCTGTCCACACGTATCAGGATATTACATGGACGCATGCGCACACACATTCATTCACACACACACGCACACACACACACACACACACACACACACACACACACACACACACACACACACACACACACACACACTCTTACTCATTCAAACACACGGTGCTGTATAGTGGGGGGAGCAAGTATGAGGAACGCTTTACAGCATCCAGCCACTGCAACTTCATTGAGATCATGGGTCTTTTCACTCTCTTCTTTCCTCTCTCTTTCTCACTGTCTCTTCCTCCTCCTCCTCTTGTATCTCAAATTTTTTCACTGCCCGTCTCTGCTTCTCTCTCTCTCGGTCTCTCTCTGCCTCCCTCTTTTCTCCCCTTATCTGGCTGACATCATGAGGCCGACCCGGCCCCTGGTCTCCTCATCGCTAGAGCTTTTTTACCCATGAGGCCATGCTGCAGTTGCGCTGACGACACTCTCCTGCACCCCACCTACAAACTTTGATGCCGGCTTTTCACGTGCTGGCCTCCTCACACACAGGGTTCTGCCAAATCTGTGGCTGAGAGAGTGAGCGAGGAGTCTCCCTCAACCAGGGGCGAGTCTCCTTATCTAAAGTCCATCGTTCACCAAGCCACGGCCAGTGGCTGCATCTAACAGTGTTTAAAGGTTTGTAGGCTTTCGGCAGTGACTCAGCGTCATTAAGGATCAGGATTTTTATCTCAGCTGAATATGTACAGTATTGTATTTTGCCTTGATTTTGACATGACTTTTGCCTTGAGTTTGGAGTCTTCCTCGTGTGAAATGATGAATCTGTTGTTTTGTTTTCTCTGTGCTGTAACTGTTAAATGAACAGCAGACTGTGAAGGGAAAGTTAGCTTTAGGAAGGGGCAAGCTGGAGTAAGTCCATCAGAACTTGGGGGACCGGTGGTTGAGCGTCCTATGGGAGAGTGTCTCTGGTCAATGTACCGCTTGCCTGAGACAGACTGGCTGAAGGAAAAAGACAGAAACGTGTGGGAATGAGGCCCATGACTGACCCGTGCCACATCTGTTGTCTCGCCCTGCCTACGTCGCTCTCATTTCTTCCTCTTTTATCCTCATGTTTTTGCCTCCTCTGTTCTTTTTGTGTTATCTTTCCACCTCCTCCCTCTCCTCTCCTCTCCTCTCCTCTTGTGTGCTGTTATTCCTGTGTCTCTGGTGCCCCTGCTTCAGCCTTGTAGTGGTCTAGCTGCCTTACGCTTGGGATGGGAGAGGGAGTGGGGAGGGGTTGTCCTTGTGTGCACTTGTGAAATGAAGGTGTACACGGTGTCCATCACGGCACAGCAGGAAGCGGGACATTCTACCCTCTCTTCAAATTCTGCTCATGGGACAGTGCACCTAAAATTAGGAGGAAACCATTAGTGTGGTCATACACATGAGGTGACCCACCCTGGCATCTTCCATTCCAGTCAGAATATGTTTTTTGCTAAATATGGTCCCATATCTTCATCGTATTCAGCGTTCTCCCTTACGACAGCCTCAAAGGTAACATATCTATGGATATATTTACTCTCTTCTATTTGAAAACGGCATGTAGGAATCAGACCATCATGTACATCAGACTAACAGTCCTCAATCTGTTATTTGTTCTTCGGGTCTCTTATTTATGTCAAAATGTCCATGTTTAATCTCTCATCATCACTTGGTCACCATTCTTGAATTTTATCCATGATGCCACAATTGTGTCCTGGACACAGAATAACATAATGTTTTAGCTGGTAAGAGGCTTTTGCTTGTGCCCTTCTGATGATGTACTGTACTGTATGTGTTTTTGGAGCTGTGTAGACTGTATGCTTGCCAGTAGACACTATTGTTATGAACTTTGCCAAATCAAAGATGCTGGGACTTGCACCACCATAGTTTAAGATGCAGTGTGTAGAGGAATAAAGGGCGATCGTTGTGGCAGATGTTTGTTAGCGGCTTTGACCTAATCGCCTCTCTGCATTCTGTTTCTGCCATACAGGCCTCACTATGGGGAAACAGCAGGCTTTTAAATGTATTCACATTACACTGCACCGCCCCCCCCCCCCCCCATGCTTTTAAATTATTATCAGTTTTCAATTATCATGGCATCAGCTGATAAGTTGTTTGGGAAATTATTTGGGATGTTTCTTTTGTAATAAATATTTTGATCCATGGGAATATGTAATGTCAATATTATATTCCAAGACAGAGGTCTGTCGAGGAGGTTTGTAATAAAAGGTGACACTCATTTTTCTCCAACCCTACTCTTCCATTAGACCAGGTGATCAGCACTGCTGTGACTGAACTGCCCAAACTTCATGTTGTACATCAGGAAATCTTTAAACTAAAGGAGGCTTTAACACTTGTGGGCCATAATCTCCTGTTTCAATTTCACAATCTGCTTGGCATGTGGGGTGGAAGGATTTGGATGTAGTACATTATACATGCACTGGCTAAAACGTGCCATGGGCCTCGCTTGTATTCTCTGATAACATTCCTGAAAGAAATTCCGTTGCAGCAGTTTAGCTTTGGATTTTGTGTTGGAGGAGAAAAACAGGCTTAAAGTGCCACACCAGATTATCCAGAATGAGTACACAAACAAGAGGAAGTGTAGCCTATGGTCTCACACACACTCTCACTCTTTCACTCTCTCTCACACACACACACACACACACACACACACACACACACTGGAAGCAGCTGGGGGCTGTCCAATTAGAAAGATTTACTCTTCATGGTTTTGATGCTCAGACAATGACAGAGGGGAGTTCTCTGCACATAATGACCTGCAAGTTGTACATCTGTACTGTTCTCACTTTGTACTATTAAAGTGACCAAAGACCTCTTGGGAACCTCATCATGCACACGCATGCTATCAGCTATTACTGAACTAGACTGGACGATTTGTGGCATTACAAAACAGTGGGGGTTTCTTCTTCCTTGATACAGTCCATAAAAAGGCTTCTCATACCGATAAGCCTCATGGTAATTGCTTGATTATGACAATTAATTTCCCTTTGCACAGTGATTAGTGGATACCATTAATGGTAGTATTCATCTTATTTATAGTTATTACTTATTTATACAATTAAATTGGAAACAAAACAGTAAGTGTTTTAGAATGACAATGTTTTCTGTGTAGAAAGATACAGAAGAGCACGTTAATGTTCACCCTTCTGTATGCGGAGAGCTGTAGGACAAGGTGGAAGGAAAGATCAGCCTTGGTCCTCCAATAGAGACTACTTCACGAGATGGCGCTCTCTCAGGCAATGGTGTCTTTTGCTGCAGTTCCGGTGTGTGTGGCTGATTTGAATCAAATGTGTTGAAGTCAATGCTGGATGTGCACAGGTTCTCTGTGATCCAGTATAATTTTTATTAAATCGGCGGAGGATTTTCGGAATCTACTGCCACCATGAAACTTGTTCGGTAACGTTAACGTTACAATGTCTCACAATCTGTGCCTTGTGGTCATTCCTAGTAACATAGCCATCGTAACAATGTTTCTAACGTTAGTATGTGAAGGCCTATCGCCTAATATACTTTCTCAGTATTCTACATGACCTGTCGTAATTATTTCAGTGCCGTTCTGTTTTGATTAAAAGAACATAATCAGGTGCAATGGAATGACGAATGCACGAAGGCATTTCTTATAAACCTATCCCCATCTCCCCGTTTTCTTCAGATTTCTCATGAAACTGAGTCACGAGACTGTAACTATTGAATTGAAGAATGGTACACAGGTGCACGGCACCATCACAGGTTAGTGTGGCCCTACGCATTTACAGGAGAGCTGTTTCCCCATCATGTGCAGTTTGTTGTAGAGACATAGCCTACATACTACTAGGGTCAAATGTTTGAATAAATCACCCAACTCTGTGTATGCCCCTCTACGAATAGGCGTTGACGTGTCCATGAACACACACCTGAAAGCTGTGAAAATGACGCTGAAGAACAGGGAGCCGGTGCAGCTGGAGACTCTGAGTATCCGTGGCAACAACATCCGCTACTTCATCCTGCCCGACAGCCTGCCACTGGACACACTATTGGTGGACATTGAGCCAAAAGTCAAGTCCAAGAAGAGAGAAGCGGGTAAGTCACATTAGGGATGCACAGACACTGATAGAGATGTTCTTCTTGAGTTAAGAGTGGCTATGTGAAGAAAAGGCTGGGTGGGCAGCCGGAAATGACCGAACATCTGTCCTTTTAAAGGGTCTCATCATAAAACGAGCAGTTCTGTGGTGGTGTAATGGATACATAAGCATTCTGTTGTTGTAGGCATAGTACAACCCCCATAAGAAGTTATTTGGCCAACGGTTTTAAAAAGAAATCTTCAGGAACCTTTTGAAAGTCTGTTTTTTTGCTAGCCATGCCTTTGTGGAACATTTGTATAAAGGACCCTTGAGCAGGATTAACTGTAGATCTCCATTTAAATCGGTCTCCTCCGTATGTGTAAAAAATACAAAATAGCTTGTACACAGACAGCTTAGAATCCTTGATTCTGCTAATGCCACTGCTCAGAATCAGAATCAGAATCAGGTTTTATTGGCCAAGTAAGTTTGCACAAACAAGGAATTTGACTTGGTAAAGTGACTCTCAGTGTGTTTACACAAAATATACATTACAACACAATACAATACAAAACAAACAGTGCAACAGTGCAACGGTCAAGAAGTTTAAGAAAGTTTACGAAAGTATATACACAAGGCGGAATGGCTATATACAGTAGCTGTGAAACAGTAGTGCAAAGAAGAAGTGGAGAGTGCGAGAAGTGCAGGGATAAATATATAAATATATATGCTACAGTGGGTTAGCTGTTCAGTAGTGAGACGGCGAGGGGGAAGAAACTGTTTTTGTGTCTGGAGGTTTTGGCGAACAGTGATCTGTAGCGTCTACCAGTGGGGAGGAGTTTGAATAGTTTGTGTCCGGGGTGTGAGGGGTCTGCAGTGATTTTTCCTGCCCGTTTCCTGACTCTGGAGGTGTACAGGTCTTGGATGGTAGGCAGGACCAGCTGTTGAACTTCCCGCCTATATGCAGACTCATCATCATCACGGATGAGGCCGATGACTGATGTGTCGTCTGCAAATTTTAGGAGTTTAACAGATGGGTCTCCTGAGGTGCAGTCGTTGGTGTAGAGGGAGAAGAGCAGTGGGGAGAGCACGCATCCCTGAGGTGCACCAGTGCTGACTGACCGGGTGCAGGATGTTGTTTCACCCAGCCTCACCTGCTGCTTCCTGTCCATCAGGAAGTTTGTGATCCACTGACAGGTGGAGGCAGGCACAGTGAGCTGGGTGAGTTTGGTGAGGAGGACTTCTGGGATGATGGTGTTGAACGCCGAGTTGAAGTCCACGAACAGCATCCTTGCATAGGTCCCTGGGGAGTCGAGGTGTTGCAGGATGTAGTGCAGCCCCATGTTGACTGCATCATCCACTGACCTGTGTGCCCGGTAGGCAAACTGCAGAGGGTCCAGCAGGGGGCCTGTGATGCCCTTCAGATGGGTCAATACCAGTCTCTCAAAGGATTTCAGGACCACAGACGTCAGGGCGACGGGCCTGTAGTCATTCAGTCCAGTGATGGAGGATTTATTGGGAACCGGGATGATGGTGGAGCGTTTGAAGCAGGAGGGGACTTCACACAGCTCCAGAGATCTGTTGAAGATCCGTGTGAAGATGGGGGCCAGCTGATCAGCGCAGGCTTTCAGACAGGAGGGTGACACACCGTCTGGGCCTGCTGCCTTCCTTGTCTTCTGTCTCTGAAAGAGCTGGCACACATCCTCTTCAAACACCGTCAATGCCGGTGGGGGGTCAGGGGGGAGGGGGGAGGTAATAACAGGGGGTGCTGATGATTGTGTGAAGTCTGAGTTGGAGCTGGTGAGGGGTGTGAATGTGGGGTGATCAAACCTGCAGTAAAACACATTCAGATCGTCAGCCAGTTGAGGGTTCTCCATGGAGTGGGGGGAGGATTTCCTATAGTTAGTGATGTCCTGCAGGCCTCTCCACACTGACGCAGGGTCGTTAGCTGAAACCCTGTTTTTCAGCTTTTCAGTGTAGCCTCCTCCTTGGATTGACGAAGCTGCTTGAGCTTTGCTGTGAACCACGGTTTATTGTTTTTAAAGATGCAGTACGTTTTGGTGGGTACACACATGTCTTCACAAAAACTGATGTATGACGTCACAGTGTCAGTGAGTTCGTCTGGTGATGTAGATGCAGCCTCAAAAACACTCCAGTCAGTGCAGTCAAAGCAGGCCTGTAGCTCCAGCTTTGACTCGTTGGTCCATTTCCTCACAGTTTTCACCACAGGCTGCTGCAGTGAAGTGACCTGCAATGCCCTGAACCTGTAGCCATTTTAACCAGAGCTTGCCAGCAAATGTGTCCCGCTCTTTAATTGTTTACTTGTGGTGAGAGGTTGACCCCGTCTGCCTTGGATAAATCAGTTGCAGATTTGCAGTGAAATCTCCCAACAGCATGACTTCATGCCCTAGGGGACTTGAATGCTGCTTGAACTGTCTTTTGTTGCTGCAGCTGGGAGATCTCAATGTCCATGTGACAAAGTTTGTACTTGGTGAAGTGAATCACGCCACTGAACCCTGAGAGCAATGCACGTTGCATGCATATAATTAAATGAGCGTGTGTGTGTGTGTGATTGCTTGTGTTAGCCAGTACTTTATTGTACATTGCAAGCCAAAAGAAGCACTGACACACACTAGAACACACTGTATATGTATTAATGATGATTTGTTTTAGAGGGAAACTGAAATGTGTTCACTAAAGTCATTGCATTTCATACATTTTTTCTGCCTGTTTTTGCCTTTCCATTTCTCTGGCTCTCCTAACCAATGACACACACACACACACCACCTGTCTCTTTTTCAGTGGCTGCACGTGGTCGAGGCAGGGGTAGAGGTCGAGGGCGAGGGAGAGGAAGAGGACGAGGAGGACCCAGGCGATGAAGAGCCTCTCCTTTAGAACTCTCCTGAACAAGACAATTTACTTTTCTTGTGTTGGGGAAGTATGGGTGACATTTTAATTTCAGGTTTCAGACTGAGGTTTCACAACAACAACAGCTGGATTTTTTTGTATTTGTGTTGGTATGTTGTTTGCTTCGAAGATTAAATCTTCAGTTCTTTTCTGAATGTGTATTTTATGACTCATATTAATAAGGGGACAGCCTTGTGCTTATTGAACACTGGAAAAGGTCTTAAAGTTTAGCTTAAAGTAAAAACTGTGAGTGTGAGGCTGATTTACACAATAGTGTATGGGAATATACAGCAGGTTTGTGTGTGTGCATCTATGTAGAAAACATTTCTTTTGTTTACATTTCTCTTTTATTTGTAGTGTTTTTTCTGTTACACTATAACTGAATACAACTGGAGGAAAGCACTTACGCACTCATACAAAAACAACAGACACAAGTGATTTCTACTAAAAGCCTTTAATTTCATACAGATATTAAAAATATACACATCTACTCACACGCTCTTAAGCTAGGAGATTGCCTTAAAATGCAGCTCTTTTAAAACAAGGCTGCTGACAGAATCCTTTCAAAATGCCATTACCAATTTGGTACTTTGGTTGTACAAACTGGGCACAGATATTCAATCTTATGTTAACGGTTTGATCCACAAACTTTAATATAGTCCTTCATAGTAACAGTTTACCCATACTGGGAAACTTTCCTTTTTTCCTGAATCCAGTTTTTGGAGAAGATTAGTAGTATTAACACCTCCGCCCCATAGAGCTTTTAAGGATTTCCAGGTTAAATGTTTCAGGAGCCTGTACACACCTCCCAGAACTAGCACTGCAGTACAAAATAACTCAGAATTGATTCTGTTTGGCACAGATAGACTTGGGGAAATAAAGCTAGTTTTTAACCTAAGGGCCCAGATTCAAGGTGAATGTGTCTTGGGATAGCTGGGATAGCTTCTCACAGGTCATATGGTCCTTGCATGATGGGAAGGTTAGTAAGCACTTCTCTTGTGATCAATATTGTCACTGGATGGCCTGTAATACACTTTCCCTGGGTTTGTATATATTTGGCCCTTGATTCTTTCAGTGCAAATAACCAGGATGAGGATCTTGGAAAAACAAATCTGGTTTGGTGCCTATTTATACACTTAGCAGACAAGTTGGCATATATTCCAAAGTAGCAATATTTGTTACTTTATATTGTTCATGGTTTCAATTCAGATAAGCAAAACTTAGATATAAAACTATACAAATCTTTAGCTATTACATGATTTGGCAAACTACAACCCACAATTTGGAGACGTATAAATCTATGTACAAAGACTTTACATTTTTTCAACGACACCAACATGTTCAGGTATGCTGTTCACTTTAAAAATAAATGTTCACAGTATTCCTCTATCAAATTTGGCAATCAGTTGTCAGTACCGAATATAATGTCCATTTTTACAGTCTGTTTTCTGGCGCAGAAAATGACAGTAGCCGGTGTTCCTAATAGTTATCCCTCTGATGCACAAACTGTAAACCTCTTTTGAAGGCTAAACACTTACACAAATATGTAACCTAAAATTAATGCTGATGTTGGTACAGGTGTCTCCTCGCTTTCAATTGAGATTGCATACACTATTGAAATATTAAAGATTTTGTAAGTGATGTTGGCATTTCCAGCTAACCTCTGCCAGATGTAGCCATCATAGGAGGCCACCACCCCCCTCCAAAGTAAAAAATGAAACAGGAAAATGCCCAAATCAACAGAGTGAGTGACTGTATAAGCGTGTGCATAACAGAAGATGGGCGCCCTACAATCCTGAGATGGCACTGACAGTGTGTTCGTGAGAGGGCACAGGTTTTTGCTTCTTTTTGCAGAAGGCATAGAGTGCTGTGGCGGGCACACAGCAGACGGATGTTGCGAGCAAAAGGGCAATGAAGGCCTGACCATACCAGGGATATTCCATCACCACTGACTTGCCCTAAAGAAGTAAAAGACAACAAAGCAGTCACAAAAAATAGTTACTTAAAGGTGCTGTATGTAAGAATGTTAGTTTAAAACATTCAGATATTAAAGGTAGGGTAAGTGATTCCAATCCAATCATGCAATCAGCAACAGGGGCCAGTGGTGCTCCTGCCCCGGACAGGGGAAAGGGGAGGGGAGGTGGCAGTGAGAGTGAGAGCAGTGATACATATGGCACATGCTAAAGTGCTGAACTCCATGCAATGTCGAGAGAAGGAGAGATGGCCAAGAAACAGCCAAAGAGGAGAGGGTCTGAAGAGCAAAATTTGAAAAAGAAGTTATACAGAGCTGCCAACTCTCACGGTTTCACACGCACTCACGCCACACATCAACTCTAAGGAGCGCATATGTAACCCTATTCGCTGTGTAATGTAATGACGTTATGTGTGATGTGTTAGGAATGTTTTGACATGACTCTTGTCTTGGGGGAGGGATCTAAGGGGTGAGCTGGCGGTGTTAATTAATGGGCTACACCTGGTCATTGATGAGAGTGGAGGAGAGTGAACGTGGAACATAATCAGTGCTGAGACAACATGGATAAAGGAAGACCACAGCGAAAGGTGAGGTGTCTGGGAAGCGGTGCTAGATTGCTCACGTCGAGCTGCATTCAAGGTGTAGGGGTGGTTGCCGTTCGCATGCTGCTTAGGGCTGCCGGCGGTGAAGAGTGGGATACCTGTAGCTAAAGCTGGGGAAGAATTAGGAGTGCGTTGGCTGCTTCTCAGTTAGGGGTTTTCCGCTGGCGTTACTGGCTGAGACCTCACGAGTGCTGGATCGGTGGTTTCTGTCTCTCCCCTTACCGATCAGTGCCCAAGCTCAGACCCCGGGGGAGGGTCTTGTAACTCGGGAGAGTTAAGTTTTAATCTTTATTCTTTTGTGTGTGTGCGCGTGCGTGTATGAGTGTGTGTTTTAACCTGACGGCGTAGCCAGTTTATGATTTGAGGTGGGAGGGTTTAGAGACGGTGGCTTTGTGTGTAGCCCGGCTGACGTCTTGTGTGTGCCTATTGCAGTGCCGTGGGAGTGTGTGCAGTGCCCTACAGCGGTGGTGTGTGTTGGAACTTTATATTTATTGTGGTGTGTTGTATTGCTGTGTAACCCGCCTAGTTTAGGGCCTTGGGGTAGTCGTTCAGTCGAGTAGCACTGAGGCTTACTGACTTTTAGTAACCTGACCTGATCCGGCATTTCTGGTAGCCGTATGAATTGACTGAGTAACTTGTATAATAATAAAGACTGTTAACTATTTCTAAAGTCCGTGTACAGCCTCGTTCTGTGTGCATTCTCCCAACCGAAAGAACCTGACTACAAATTAGGTTTATTACAGCTGCATATACATCTTAAGATGATCTAAAGAGGTCTATGCAGCGAATAGGGTTAAAGATGCGCTCCTTAGCGCCAGCTACCCTCGGGGAGTTTGAAAAGTAACGAACGCGTCTCGGCCCTATATCAGATTTTTTTTTTGCCGTGAGAAATTGGATGTGTGGCGTGAGTGCGTGTGAAAACATGCAAAAGCGTGTGTCTTACGGCGAAACCGTGAGTTGGCAGCTGTGGAGCTCTAAGGAGCGCATATGTAACCCTATTCGCTGCATAGACATCTTAAGATGATCTAAAGAGGTCTATGCAGCGAATAGGGTTAAAGATGCGCTCCTTAGCGCCGGCTACCCTCGGAGTGCGTGTGAAAACATGCAAAAGCGTGTGTCTTACGGCGAAACCGAGCTCTGAACTCTCACGGTTTCGCCGTAGAGGGTTTGTGGTAGTCCTTCCAACAGTGAGCTTCTGGTTGGATTTCTTGCCCTATGTGTCAAGCTGATATTGCTGCATCAGTATGTTAAACCATTTATGTTAACCTGATATGCTGTATCTGTACAGGGAAAAAGTTGAACATTGCGTTCACAACCAGGGCTAAACTTAACAGATATCTTGATGAGGGTGACATCACACCACGGCAGGTGGATTCATTCCATGATGTGTTTCCTAACAAGTGCTGTGGGCTATGCACTTAAGAAGCTGCCAATGGAAGAGCCACTGATCAAACACGCATCATTTGTAGATGTGCGGCAGAGGGCTGAAAGTGGCATTGAAGATGTCCTGTACTTTGTTGAAAGGTTAGTTTTTTTCTTTAATTATTGTCTATCATCTTAGCTAAAATGCTTATGATGAGGTATGTTCACTCCTAAACTGCACATGAGTTATTCTTATATGGCTTTTCCTCAAAGATGTGTATGAACAGTACACTTACAGTATTAATCAAAACAAAATATGGTATGTTTTTCCATTTTGTTCTTGGTTCATTTTCCATAGGTGACAGGAGCCAAAGAATTTGAGAGGCTTGCTGCCATCGCCAAGCTGGTCCTGGTGTTGCCCCATTCGAATGCAGATGCTGAGAGGGTGTTTTCAGTTGTGGGACTGAACAAAACTAAGACCAGAAATAGCCTGGCATTGGATGGCACCCTGTCCTCAATAATGGCCATAAAGATGCCGACCTGGAGCCCTGTTTCAGATGGGAGCCCCCCTCAGAGGTCATCAGGGCCTCCAAGAAGGCCACAGGCCAGTACAACCTTGCCCACAGATCTTAGAAAATGACTAACCAGCTTCTGATCTGCATCTGATACCTCATTTTTAGTTATTTTTGTCATGTGTTGATCCATTGTATTGCTTAAAAAGGCTACTGTATAAGCACTTTATTTGTTGCACTTTTTTGTTTGATGGAACGTGTGGTTGGAGGCTTTGAATAATGAAAAATATTTCTCCCTAATTCATTTTGTGTAATTTTTTTGCTGAACATAAATCATTAAGTGCTCTTTAGAATACAATTATTAACAATATAGGTTAGGTTTCAGTTAAGAATTAGTTGACTTCCATTGTAATCAAAATGTCAATCAACCTACCTTGGTCAAATCTTAAACACAGGTCTATTTAATTAGGCTATATTGTGGCACAATTAGGCACATTGAGGCACAACAATAGTTTTCTGGTTGAATGTTCAGCTCAAGTCTAGAAGGCCCTACAAGTCATGATCAGATGAACATGAATCAGAATAAGTTCAGGTATTGCACATCTTTAGCATACCACCCAAAAATCCACTAGAATGCAGGAAATAACATCACCTTAAACCAAAATTCAGCTATGTCTTGGCTTCACAGAATGTAACCAAAGTTGTCCATCTCCAGTAGGCCGCCCCTATCAACGTCTTTGGGCCCCACAAACCACCAGAATGCAGGGCACAACATGGGTACAACGACAAATTAATTCCAATTCCCTGATATTTTTGCCTCCAACTTGTGTGGCTACGCAGCCACACAAGTTGGTGGCTCAAATATCAGGGCAAAACTTTGGTCACCCGCGTCAATCTCATTTCAAGGTTTTTGGAAAAGTTGGCAGCTCTGGGCTTAGCTAACCTGTAGTTATTATCAACAAGTATCTCAGTAGCAAGCCCATCAGTTATCAATAATGGTATCTATCAGGTAGCTCAAAAGCTTGAGTGCTTAATGAGACACTAATGTTAGACTAGATATCTTTCAGTTATGTAAGGCTTTCATGTTACATGAAGCCTTCAGTCTCCCCGACCTTGGCCAAACTTTTTGTTTACTTCTGCGAAGAGAGAGGAGGTAGAGGTGTGCAAACGTAGTGATTCACTGCCCCTAATCTGCTTGGGGTGGGGATTATGAAATAATTTAACTCGCTAGCTGACAACAGCCTTACATTCATTTAGTAATGACGATGACTATCAGAAAACCAATATTAACTGTCAATGGCTTGGTTTCCATGGTATGTGCGATATAGTACAATATGGAAAGTGCGATTAGTAGTAGTATCTCACCAAATCTGGGTTCCAGGCCTGGTATGTTGGCGTGCCGCCGCGGATGTAGTCAACAATGTAGAAGATGAAGAGACTGATGAGCAGAACGGGACTGACGACTGCCCACATGATCTTCCAGTACCAGTTGGGCCGATGTCCCAGCATGTCTTCAATGTCCTTTTCAAACCTGTTGGATGAGTTTGCACAATGTTACCAACACAAACCTCACTAAAAGTGTGCGTCACAAAAAGCTGATAATGGAGATTAAATGGCTGCCATGTAAATTCAATATAGTTTACTAATCGATTTGACTAGACCACCACAGAAAAGCCTCTTCAAACAGATTACTAGTAATCTATATTAGTATCACTCTTCCTTAAAACCTGTGTAAAGTTCTTGTCATGATGCCCAACTGTCAGATAATCAGTCAAATACTCAACAATCAAAATAACTGAGACTTGCAGAGTCAGAACTGAGACTAATGTTTTCTGCAGTCTTAACACTGTAACAAAGGAAAAAGACGTTCTTCACTAAGGTGCAACCAATCTGTAGCCCCAGTGTGTGCTGTTCTAGCAGTAGCCACACATGTAGCTAACCTCTTTTATCAGTGGCTTCATACTCCTCACGGTTGCTTGGTGCATATTGTCTAGGAACAAATATTGTGACATTTGATGAAGCTAAATTTAATTCAAACTAAACCAGATGCAACAAAAGTGTCAAGAGACCATAATAATACAACAGTAGGAGCCTTCCAGACTTTAGTTTCCTGAAAAGGAAGTTAACTTCACTCTATCTCAGCTGCATTTAGGATCTGAAATGACCCATTTCAAGCCATTTCATCCCCCATCTGTTTTATTCTGTTTTTCACCACTGATACATAACTGGTAAAAGAGACAGAGAGAAGGACACCTCTCATCATACAAAAACACAATCACACCTTTTCAGTCCATAGATGTAGCTGACAGTGACGACCTCGATGAGCACGATGAAGAGCAGGGAGAAGGTGGCTCCGTACTCGTTGAACATGGTGAACCAGTAGTTCCCCGAACGTGTGGTGAAGCCCAGACCCAGGAGCAGGCAGAACAGACACACCAGGCCTGGAGGATACACCAGAGCACGAGCAAAGGAAACAGAGACAATACGATCAATCCCTTTGTCACTTATGGGCAACACAATTGAACACACTTTGGTATCTGTAATAGGGTTAATACCCTGCAAAATGTGTAACTTCCAAATAGGTTAACTAACTCATTACGATTGATTAAATTGGTCGTCCACATCCATGTTTTCTTTCCCATTCTCTCTCCTCCAACCAAGCTCACCGTTCAGGGTCTCATTGCTGAAGTTGCGTGCCAGCACTTTGAAATCTCGGAGCGGGGTGATGATGGCCGTCACGTTGCCCAGCATGCTGCCCATGCCCAGCAGCAGCAGCATGGAGAAGTAGAGCACCGACCAGAACTGGGACGCTGGCATGTTCTTTATAGCCTCGCTGTACACTATAAAGGCCAGGCCTGTGCCCTCAACAGCCTAGAACAGGAAATAGGAGAAACAGACACTGGCCAACTTAGACCTTTTAGTATGCAAGTGTGTATGTGTCAACACTAATACAAATGTTAGAATGGCTCTATGCTTGGTGATACAAATGTCTGCAGTGGTAAACTTAAACACTAAATAACAACTAAACAAATAAGCCTCTAAACTTTCGTTTGTCTGCTGAAATTGTCCTGGTTTGATATTACGTTAGTTTCAGCTGTGTTGGTAAATCGTTTGACAATTACATAATGACCAGGACTTTGACACATCTTCTTTTTTTTCATTCCCATCATGTAAACTGAGGAATGCCTCATCCTTCACTTATGTTAACTTACAGGTGAGCTTGTAGAACCAAAACTACATAAAGATTAAAAAAATGAACAGAGCTTGTTACACACTACTGGTGTAATCATGAGTATCTTTGCATAGATTTGTTGTCCTATGCAAGGTAAATGTGTAGATAATAGTCACTTCCCAACTGGGGACGTCATACAGACCTTGAGTGACCAGAGCTAATGAAATAAACAATCTCTTATGCATGCTCAGGTGTTTCCATGAATGACAATGATGATCTTGTTATGAGCAAGACTGATTCCTTCATTGATTAAAGGTCAATAATATACTGTATGTAACTCTGTGTGGTATAACATAGTTCAAGTCTCTAGTATTATCAGCTGATACATCTTTTTATTATAATGCTTATAATTTCTTATCTAACCCTTAAACACACACACACAAACACATTATGTGCAAAGGTTAAAGGAGCAGGAAACAAGAGATATTACGGTGTCTAGTTCGGCCTCCAGGTCACAGGTGTCCAGCTTCGGGGCCAAGCTGGCAAACTGGTCCGGGTGGGTGCGGTTCAGCTCTGAGATCCAATAGTCGATATTGTCCAGGCTAATGGTGTCCTCTGCCATGTCAAAGGTGTTCAGGAGCAGCAGCCTCACCCTGGGTGAGAGCATATATAAATACATTTGGGTTTTTGGAGAAAGTTAGGGTAAGCACCAGAGAACTGTTCTTCACAACTTCTCAACATCTTTCTCTCAATATTGATGCTGGAATAGAAATGTCAATGTCAGCCACAACTGAGTTGGTGGATCTAAAGCAAGCATGGTCTAAAACAAACACCATAGTCAGTCAGTAACATTCATCAGTGCTAGGGTATGGCCCATGGTGTCTGTTACATAGTAGTCAATGGTTGATCCAGGTTTTAGTTTGGTGACTGATAAAGCCACATGATGTCAGGGGAAAGATAAGATGGGTTAGGAGACTGACTCGTAACATCGTGATCCTTTTGGTGGTTAAAGCAAGTCACATCAATTATGTTTCTGTGAATTTCCAGAACCATTAATGTTTCTCTGTAGTGCAGAACCATTCACGTTTCTGTGTATTCCAGAACCATTATTGTTTCTTGGTATTCCAGAACATTAGAGTCACATTCATTTCAAACTCTGCTAATAGTGCGGGAGTCTTTAAAGCTGTATATAAATCTTCCCATAAATATAGCATGCTCATCCTTGCCCTAATGTCTTCTGATAAGCTCCAGCAATAACTGACAATTATAAACTAAGCATTCCCACACTTCTAATCCCACCATGAGATAACTCCAATGACAACCCTTCCTCCCAGATAGCAAACATTTCCTACTACCACATGTATATGATTCCATCTGATAGTAGGTCTTCATTCAAACTATCCTGAAAATGCTGTTTCCTCTTTCTGGCCCTGTTATTTATGCTGCTTAAAATACTTTATGTACTCATTTTGTTTGTAAAACTGGACGCTTCCTTAAATGATTTGTGACTATTCTAATTCCTGGTACCCTTTCTTATTTTCTGTTACCTTCTTACCAAATAAAAATAATTATAAAAAAAAAATTAAAATACTTTATATACAGTATATAATACTATATTATATATATATTTAAGCCTGTGAATCACCTGGATAGTCAACCTTGAATGACCCCAATTCCTTATCTATGAAGCTGAAGTCAGCTGTGCTGTTCAAAGTAACGCCTCACCTTTCCAGGCAGCTCTCATAGTTGAAAGTGGCCTTGAAGCCATAGATGGAGAATGTGACGATGCTGGCGAAGACGGAGGTGCCGCTGTTGATCAGAGACACAATGACGGCCTGCCGCTCAAAGTTGTTGTGGTATTGGTTGTAGCTGGCAAAGGCGATGAGCGAGCCGAAGCCCAGACCCAGGGAGAAGAAGATCTGAGTGGCAGCGTTTATCCACGTCTGAGGGTTAGCCAGCTGCTCCAGCTGATATGGCGCGCGCACACACACACACAAAGAAAGAGAAAGGTATCGATGGGTTTGTGGCAGTTACTTCTTCAATTAGCTCCTTCTGTAGACAAAGAGTCACTTTCCTTACAGAAAGGAAGTGTTTCGCAGAGAAGGTTTTCTAGAAAGCCCTGGACCTCAATTTCGGTCAAGCAAAAAAGGGCCAAACACATTATCAGGTGAATGGCATTGTTGATAAACTTGTACATTATGGATAACAGTTTGGTGTGTTTGGGTATACACATGTGGTATCTGGTCAGGTTAACAAGCACACGCTATAAAATTGGTCTTTCAAAAGGAAGTAAACTCTCCAGCGCGCAAGCACACACACACACACACACACACACACACACGCACACACACACGCATTACCTTTGGAGTAAACATGTACTTGACCCCATTCATAGCTCCGTGCAAGGTGACTCCACGGATGAGGTAGATGAAGAGGACCAGGTAGGGAAATGTGGCCGTGAAGTACACAACCTGTTGAGGTCAAGCAGGGTCAAAGGTCAATGGTGCTCAGAGGGGTTTGACCAGCTAAACTTCAGCTACACCTTAACAATTCTGTATTTTTTACTTGAGTAAAACTACCACTTCCAGGAAATTTACAAGACATGGTTTATTACCCTGACTTTCTTCGAATCAGTAAATAGTACTACCTGACCTTACCTTTGCTCCCTGAGCTTCCCAGAGAGGTTCAGCTTTAGGCTTATGTTATGAAGCAGGCAAGGGTTTGGCACTCTCTTATTAGTTCTATGTGTCCCAATTGGCTCTCTGTCTAGACTGCACTTACTTACTACACTCATCTCATACCATTAAATGACATTGGTCAATAAACAAATAAATACAAAATTTTGTAAAATGTTACAGTTCTACAATTTTACATTTGTAGAACACTTTTGCACTCCGTGAAAAGCGTCATAATGTCATAGAGTCATACTCCAAGTTACACCCAGAACTGAAGTTAAGGTTCTTGACTAAAACTCATAAAGCTACGACTTTAGAAAAGCTATAGCAGTGCCTGCCTACTTTGCCTGTGGACTTGACTCCCTTGACGATGAAGAGGTAGACGATCATCCAGGCCAGGACTAGACAGAGAGCCTGGCCCATATGCACTCCCCCGCTATCATCAATGGAGGACGAGATGTTTAGCGTCTCCCGGTAGAAGAAGTACTGCGTTGGCGTGGCAACCTCACACTCCTCTAAATACCCTGTCTGGTTGCTGTTCAATGGACATGTAGCCCACGGGAGCACCGACTGGCATTTGGCCCAAGAGAAAAAAGAAGAAAAGAAGCAATATTTTGAATGCTAATGATAATGGAAGCATAGTGCTCAATACAATTCATTACATATGGGGAGGCTTCACGAAATGATCAGTAAACAAGCAGCTTGTTATTATGGAGTACCATATTTCTATAGTCAAAAATAACATGACACATGTAACGCCTATATATGCAACAAAGTCCTCTTTATCTTATCTGACATATATGACAATTAGGACACCTACCTGAAATGAATGGAAGAGATACCAGAAGCTCCATGCATTGATGACATTGTAGTAGAGACACAAGTACAGTGACGTTATGACACTTGCAATGCCTGAATGGGGAGATTTTTGGGAAGAATCAGATGATTATCTTGGCACAGGAAAGTGCTATAGCAATACCACTGAACAGAGACACATCTGTCTCTCCTCCTCCATTCACTTTTTTCTTCAAGAAATAACTCTAATCCTAATCAATAACTCCAATCTTATTTAACCCTTTCTGGATACATTAGGTGTCGATCAGTCCCTCCGGGATTTAATGATTTTTATTGTGATTTTGTGGAGGTGAGTTATAAAAACATGCCTTGGTTTGAAACTTTAAACTCACAAGTTCTTGTTAATATTCAGAACAGTAATCATGAGCAATTTTGTACTACTGTTTAAAGATAACTGAACAGAAAACATGATTGTTCAAAATTTGATGACCATTCCTTGCCTTACTTTATCGATAATCTACTCACTCAAATTATCCTTTCATAGGCCTATGCATGAATTTGGGAATCACTAAATGGGAATCACTAAACTTTTATTTTGTAACGCCCTCTCTGTGTGCGACAAACGGCTGAAATTGGTCCAGTATCGAGTTAGAACGCTATAATGTTAGAACGCAGGACAAGCATCTGGTCAAAGTAAACCGCTTGACAGGCTCATAAGTGTCTGACAACATGGAAAGGATCCCTACAGAAATAGGGCCCATGTTAAAAAATACCAGAATTCTCCTTTAAGTTTAATATCATGTTTGAACAGTATTTACAATTTCACAACTGAACTCAAGACAGAATAACATAATGTGTAGGTAGTTCATTTAACTTTTAATGAGGTAACAGTCATAGATCCAGCTATGTTGTGAGCGTCAAGCGAATCAATCCATCACACATCATCAATCTATAACACCTTTTAGCAGTGGCAGTGGTTGAGACAGACTGTGCATAACCTTATACCACCATCAGGAGGCAAGAAGAAGCAGAACATTGTTTATTTTCTGCAATTTTATGTGCAATTTATATGCGGTAAAGGAGAAAACATGCAGCATCACAAAGAAATGTGGTAAATTGCTGATTTTGTTTTGATTGTTGAATTTGCAAATCGCAAATCACTTGTAGGTCACTTTGTCTGCTACTGCTAAATGAAAAAGTGTAGGGTAAATGTTTGTGGCTTGCATGCCTCTTCAGACATTTGTAAATGTAAATGTGCACACAATGTACATGTGTGTGAATGAGTGTGTGCCCCACACTGTACATGTGTGTGAATGAGTGTGTGCCCCACACTGTACATGTGTGTGAATGAGTGTGTGCCCCACACTGTACATGTGTGTGAATGAGTGTGTGTCCCACTCACCCACTCCCCCCAGGTAAGGGTTAATGGCAGTCCATGCTCCAATGCTTCCCATACGCATCTTCTGTCCAATAGCCAGCTCCATGGAAAACAGAGGGATGCCCTCCAGCACCAGCATGATCATGTAAGGTATCATGAAGCCCCCTTCAGACACAGACACACACACACACACACACACACACACACACACACACACACACACACACACACACACACACACACACACACACACACACACACCTTTAGCACTATTTACATAATCACATCTGTTAACTGTTAACGGTATAATGGATAGAGAAATGTATCAGTAGATGAGTCTGATATATGTCTCTACACTGAAGGTTAACATCCTGCATACAAATCAGTTAATAACTCTATAGTCTGTAGACTAATCCAGGAATACAATTTACCAACATGTCATTGTTCTATCATTTACCGTAAGAATACTATGCTGTTTTGTGCTACATTCCAATTCATCACTATCCCTTAGATCTTGAATGATGTTCAAAGAAACTTTGTTTTATTATAAAGGTGATTTATTTTAGCAACCAGACCAAAGGGCAGATCTATCCATTTCAAACACACCACACACTGTATGTCACAGCACCGAAACACCAGCTAAATATAACAACAATAAACGAATATAAATATATAAATATAAACAATTATAGGTTACCAATGTCTCTGATGATTCAGTCAAAAGCCAAATATACAAAACTATCTTTTGAATGTTGTCCTACATTATGAGGAGTTAGTGAGCTATCTGTGGAACATTATGGGGAGTTAGTGAGCCAGGTATCTGTGGAACAGGCAACAGACTCAGATTTAAGCACACTTTGAACAGTTTTGTCTGCCACTTATTCCAAGCAAAAGGACACTTCAAATGTAATACAAAACATTTCTGCATAATTTAATTGTAACACAAACCAAAACAGAAACAGTTATTTTGTGTTACCATACATTCCTTCTGGGCCGATTTGTGTCTCTCTTTCTGTCCTCTCTCATTTTCTTACTGTCTGACTGGAGCAGTCAAGATACAAGCTTAATGACCCTTATAGCCAAGTACTGGTCGAGGTACAGTAGATTAGGGTTGTCTGGAGGCCCGGTCAATGGTGAAGCTCATTAAAAGTTACAGTTCTGGATGGGGGGGCATGTTGTTTCTGTCAACTACGTAACTGCCAATTAAAAATGCAGTCTGTGATTCTATTCCCATACACTTTTGGTCAAATTCAGAAAATTGCACCTCAAACCGCTGGTGTTTGTCCTGGCTCTGTAAATGGGGAACAAACAAACAATCCCAGCCAATCAGAAGCACAGAAGGTAGGGGTGCCATTTAATTGGCTGCTCAGCACAAATATCGCCAACCATTTTGCGAAACCGAATCACGGACTGCATCTTTAAACAGTGTGGGGCCATGACTCCTGTAGTGACTACAGCGCATTTCCAATCAAAGCTTTGGGTGGAAAACAGCAGATTACTCTGAGTGTAATCTGGCAGGGTGGAATATTTGAAGATTTCGCCCACAAATCACTTTTCACTGACCATTTAATCACAGATTAGTCAGAAAGAGAAAAACAAGTCGTTCACATGGTCAGTTACACACTGGCTGCTTAAAAACATAGCAACATATTATGGGTCATAAGGACAGCAAGGACTACGCTTTTCAGATCTCAGTTACTTTTACTGGTGGTCTGAGATGGTTTAATTTGATCATTCTTCAGCCTGTACAACTTTACCCATTTAATGCTAAATATAATCACAGTAGAGCATTTCTAGACTATTAAAGCTCATGATGTTGAGCTATACTTCACACAGTCAACAAATTAGCGCTATAATCCATAATCAACAGTAGACATAGGTGTAAAAATAAAAAAATGTAGTGCATATAGTCCTGGCGACTGATAAGAACCCACTGCCAACATAAGTGTCTATTTCTGCCTGGTGCCTATTTGTTATTATCTGTCTGAAACCAACACAACAACATGCAAGTCGCTCACCTGTCTTTCAATGCATTTATTGTCTGAATTTTATGCGTCATACTTATTTTAAGCATATATTTATGGAAATATTACGAGTAATACATCACTTAATTTAAGAATACCATTTAAATTAATGGCTACCTAAGTAGGATTTTCGTTACTCGACTCCTGAACCTATGGGTATTTGAGGACGGCCAAGGGCTCTCTGAATAATAGTTAAGGCTTTGTACCTGATCCGGCCTCGTGTTACCTTCAATTTTACAACACAAACTTTAACAGCATAAAATTACAGCGACCAGTGTCATGTAAGGTGAGCAGATTACTGCACTTTATCAGATCTGCAGTGTGTACACTTAATTTCACTTTGATTACAATTACTGTTAATAAACAGCAGCCTATCATTCCGATTAAAGCTCTCACTTACTTTGATTGCAACAACAATCTAATGATTACTTTATTACGTGTTGGTATAAACTGCAGTAAGAGGCAATAACTACAAGCAGAACAGACTTGAACAAGGATGGCTTTCACAAGTGAATCAATTCAATTTCCCTCTATGTTTTGTCATTCATTCATTCACTCCTTATGGAATATGTATACATACAATATATATATATATTTTAACATTTAATATTGTACTGTAAAACATATTAATCTGCATTCTAATCTGAGCAGGACGTTCACTGATCGCTTCAATTTGCTGTGAATTCTCGATATCTCAAGGACAGAATATTCTAACGTTGTGTCTCCTCGCCTCGGGGTTCATGAAAATGTACACTTTCAGAGACTCTTTAACGTAAAACAGATTAGTAGCGTAATGAATTAGAAGTGGAGAAAGACTAATTGTCAATGCTGTTAGTTAGCCTGTTCTTTAAAACCAACATTCCAAGCTGTTATCAATAATGCTATTGCCCTTTAAGTGTATGGGTTAGGCTACGTCTTCATTTTATAGTTTAAGTCTATAAACTGTATATAAACTTTACAAACTGTGCTCTCCACCATCTCCATAAAGGTGAGGATAATTCTTATCATTCAAATGGGTACATGGGCTCAACCTGTTGCAGGGCTCTACAATTCGAATCTGTGAATATCTTTCCAACTTTACCAAAGTAGTTCAAAGGAACATAGGGCAATACAGTGGTGAAGAGATGTCATACCTCCACCGTGCATCTGACAGAGGTAGGGAAAGCGCCACACGTTTCCGAGTCCCACTGCGTACGACACACAGGCCAGGACAAATTGCATAGGGTTATCCCACGACGGTCTCTCGTCCTTCTCCATCTCGTATTTCGGCACTGCGTCGATATGCCGGTCAGGTACAACTGTTGTAGCCGCGGACTGGGAGTTATTTGAATGGACCGCCCTGTGGAAAATGAACAAATCCAAATATATGGACTTCAAGGTTGTTTTAACGAAAGGGTTCAGCACCGATTAGCCCAACCTCCGTTTTTGCATACAGCTATAAAGCTTGAGTTGGAGCAATTCTATCGACATCCTCTCACAGTAAGGGGAGGGTCATGGCGTTTAATTGGTCCCACTTGCGCAATTCAGGCGAATATTTAAGTGGTGTTTTTTTAACTGCTGTTTGGTTACCTATCTCATGTGAAGATAGTGTGTTTTCCAACCTCCCTTTTATGACAATACTGGCAATAAAAATGGTCTAACAAGAGTTCAAATGGAGGTCTAACTACCTAAACAATAAAGCAAGCCACTTGTTTTAATGTGATTTATTCTGCATAAGTAAAAGTTTACTATGTAGGCCTAATTAGGTCTGACATGTCAATGTTTAAATGTAAACAGGTTATGCCGCTGATATGCTGCAATGTAAGCCTGTAAAATGAACATCTTTAATCTGGCCCATTCCTTTTCCATAAGGCAACAAGTATGAAGTCGAGTAGCCGAAGATAACAAAGGGAAACGCATATTGCCATTAACACGAGTACACTCCCAAAGCCCTGTCACATGTTTACATGCTAAAATTGATCTTCTGTTTCTTCTTTTCAATTACTGCAAGTTGCTTTTTGACATGTTTACTCATAATACTAGAGATGTCATGACAACTGGCTTCAGGACAAGGCCCCTGAGGCTGCTACATACCTGAAAACGTAGCCTCAGAGACATTGGATCAAGACCTTTGCCCCTCCTCAGTAGTCCAGCATTCGATCTAAAAAAAAGATTCATTAGACATTTATTAGACCAAATGATTACAGATGGAAGCAACAGTTTCAAACACATCTGCCTCCTTGCACCTTGCAGGGACAAAGTCTATGTAGAACAAATAAAGGTCTAAATGGGTGGTGTGACATATGCCTCACTTTGCAGGATACCAAAACATACAACAATGATTATGTAATGACTGAGGCCTACTGTCTGTCACCATGGCTCATTCAAAGTTATGAGCTTTTATGATAAATAGACTCATTTTACTGAATCATGCACAGTGTTTGACACAATATGGGAGTGATTACATAAAACGTCATATTAGATTGACTAATCCTTTTGGATCCAAAGTTATTTCCCATTCAGTTACTTTGATAAAAACTAACTTGCTTGTTTGTTTGTTGTCAGTTTGTTTGTCAGCAGGATTACGCAACAACTAACAGATCGTAGAGCATAGGCCGACAAAAACTCCATTACATTTTGGAACAGGTCCGCATCAAAGGGGCGGATACTGGAATTTATTCAGTGTGAGATATGGCATATTGGCCTTGGAGGAGGTCTGCCCTCTCCAAGTGCCCTTTAAGTTTAATTGTGTTTTCTAAGCTTTACAGCAGAAAGACAAGGGCAATGTATTGTGATACATGTCTTTGCTTTTAACTGGAAATTAACCATTATGTTTCAACACCAATGTATCCATTTTAAACTATAATTGTACAAAAAAAAAAAAAAAAAAATCATCAATAGTATTAGATGTGATATACAACAGCATAATCAACACTTTGAGTTTTCATAGTGTGTTTGCCCACTTCTCAACTCTTCTTCTTGTTGGGACTTATTGTGCAAAGGCACATGGGCAGTCGCCTGCTGTGCTCTACTTGCTAGATAGCTACACATTTTGAAGAGGACTATAGCACGGTCATGAGCAAGGCCGGCATCCGATCCACTTTATAGAGAATGCCAGCCACAGAATCTGAAAACATGAGTTGTATTGTTGTATTCAAATATAAAATATATAAAATAAATAATTCAAGACAACATGAGTTGTAATGCTCTATAACATAAAATAGATGATTTGTTTTGAACTTATCAATGCAAAACTGGATCAAGTCATGCATGAATTAGCAGGACAAGTATTTTTGTGTGTGTGTATGTATGTTGACAGAGACAGATTGTGTGGGAGGCCATCACAGTGAGGAGCACAGCTGTGTCGGTGAACAACATCTGGGTTTGCTTGCATCCAACTGCTAGGACACCCAAATGGAAACCTAAGCATCCATCCCTGCATACACAACTTGTACTTGTCCTGAAGGAAGGAGTGTTTCATAATCGTCCCAGGCAGGCCGTTACAGACTCGTCTGTGGTGACTGTGATCACCGGGGTGCAAGTTCCACCTGCAGAGCAAGAGGTGATGCTAAGTGCATATTTTGGGTTCAGGGGCATGTTTACTCTCGTCTCAGACAGATGTGGAATTCTCCACAGGAGGTCAACATCTTGCGCTTTACTTTTGGATGCCCCACACAGTCATGGCCAATCCCGAAGACGGACAAAGACGAGAGTAGTTTGAACCAGTCAGTCGGCCGGCGCTGAAAAAACAACCTCCAGCCAGGAGGCCCGGATTCAGAGCCGAGGCCGGCGAGGACCGTACGTACGGTTACACTCTCGCTCTCTTACAGTAAACCACTCTAACAGCTTTTGACATCCTGCCGCTGAGAAAAACAGAGACCCCATGCCTGCACTGTACTCCACCGGAGCGAGACCCCCAGCACCCTTCCACACCCCCTCACAGGAACACGCCATTAGCGATTGTTTCGCCTAACAGAGGTTACAGACAAACTTATGTAACTGTGCCTCTTAAAGCTGTTTTTACTTAATGTGTTTGGACGTGACCAGACAATGACTCTTCAGGAGAGCACTGACCAAATGTCCTTTCAATCAGCTTTCTCTTTTTCCTTTGTTTTCTTAATTGATTCATAACTTTCAAGCCAGCAGAGGGGAGGGAGACAAATAGCTGGAATGAGGCTGGCAAAGCCTTTAACAGTCAGCGGAAGTGCACCTGTTTACGTATCCCTCCACCTGCAAATCCAGCCCCTCTGTCAGAAGGTTGAGAGGAGAGTCTGTAATCTTGGCTTGACCAGCGTGGGAACAGAGACCTGTGCCGGTGCTGCCTGAGTGAAAAACAGCCTGTGACCGATGTAGCCCCGAGCAACCATGACAGCACCCTTCTCAGGCAGTTGAAATAGAGATGTGTGGCTGTGGTTGGGCTTTTTTTTGTGAATGAACAGAAGCACTTCAAGCACTGCAAGAGCACTCTTTGTGAAAGAGGTTGAGAGATTTTATAGGCTGCCAGCCTCTATTTACTTGCAGTAAATGTAAATGTACTGGACTCAAAACTCAGCAACAGTTAAAATTCGAATTCAGAATGAGATTCTTGATGCAAATATAACATCAGTGAAATAATGTTTAACCAGTTAGGACTGATAAATGAACTGGTTATCATGTGTTATATTTACAATACCTTAAACTGTGCGACTGCAATTAAGGTGCATTTGGTAATCATGCTTTATCACTTTCTCACTCTCTTGACACCAGCAGTTAGCAGCTACAAACACAACTTAGCACTGCCACCAACTGGCTGAAGAGGAAATCTCACCATTAAAGAAATCCAGCAATCATCAAACATATAGGCAGCATTGTAATTTGCTCAGATAAATATATATTTAAGGTTATGTTAGGTACGGGTATTTACAAGTAATTGTAGAATGAATGTGTTTGAGTAAAACTAACAATAGAAAAAGATAACCGGAATCTAGGTTATTCTTTTAAAAAGGGTACAAATAAAAAAATATCTGACAACAAACAGTGGGTATTTAATGACTGATCGCCAATAGTAGGTGTCCAGTTAAACATGAAGATATCTCAAACTACATGCTTTTTCCCTCCTTATGAATCTAAACATGACTTGGTGAGTTACATAGAATATAGAACAAAGACACCCACCAACTCTTGACTGAAGGCTGCATTGTTTTTCAGAGAACTTGTAAAGTTTGCTTTTTGACACAGAACACTCCTGTATCCTGAGCCATCCTCTTGAGATTCATTTAGTGTGTAAGCTTACAAAAAAGTATTTCCACTGTGTCTGAATTAATATGTTTGGAAAATCCTTCCAACAACATTTGTATTCAATCAATGCCGCCCATTGGGAGAGAGAAGGAATGGACAGATAGTGGTGCAGTAAACTAAAGCAGTTGGACCAGTAAAGACACAGACTGCTGATCCCATTAAAAACAAAGACACCCATGAACACCATACCACATTAAATGCATTACTATAACGTGCATTTACACTTCAAAGTTCTAGTGATCTAATGATAATATTGTACATGAATTACACTGCAGTTGTTGGCCTACACAATTTGTAATTCCACTGCAAAGAGAGTAAGAGAGTTAATCTTGAGGAATGCCACTTTACCCAAAACAACATTAAAACTTGTAATACACACTTACATTTCATTTTTGTAAAAGGACATTTATTTAAAGATACTTCATTTAAATGAGATTGAATCAATATATCTGACACAAGCCTTCAGACGAATTAAAATGTCAGATCTTGACTTTAAAAAGGGGGTTGGATTCCTTGGTGACAGTCTCTAGGACACCACCCACCCGGAGATTTCCATTGGTGGATAATTTTACCCCACGGGGCGCCGAAGACATCCAGATGGATAAACGGAATCCGCCTCCCAGGCCATATAGATTCCCTTTCGCTGTCGTCCTCCACCACATTCAGGTGAAAAGCACTCCTGAGACAGAAACGATGTTCGCCGGTAAATCTCGCATCAGCTTTGCCATGCTGCTGGCAGTGGGACTTCTGTTTGTGCCCATTTTAGGTGAGTGACTGTCATGCGGCACTTTTTAGCATTTAGCACTTTTTTAACATTTTAGCACTTCTCCTACAGAGACATATGGAAACTACTCAGTTGCAGTTGTAGACTACCTCAGGCCTGCCCGCAAGTAAAAACGTCTGGTGTTATTTATGGAATAATTTGAAATCTTAAATCTTTACTGTAGCAGGTCTATAGTTGGTGAGGATAGAGCTTTTAAACTTAAAATCGTCTGACAACGAATCAAACCATCATCACAACGGCATAGCACAATTTTAAGAGTTTTGGAAATAGGACTTCACTTAACACATCACTTAGCTCTTAAACTATCTAAGATAGATAAGTCTTCTATCACGAGGGCAGAGACAACTCCGTAACCATTGATTAGGTCTTCATACCTACCAGCGGGAGTGAATTTCAGTCTTCCTCCCGTGGCAGACTACCAATTATTTGTAGATGAGAGAATAAGCACATCAAGATGTAGGCTAATATACAAGGCAGGGTTTCCCAAAACTTTCTTAACGCGACGTCATTGTAAGTTATACCTTCATTTGTACCACCAGCTCTTCACTCAGAAATCCAGAGCTCTGGGGAACATTCCACCCAAGAAGGCTGCGCTAGAGCAACACATTAAGCGGCTCACCCATCAGGCCAGTGTCTGGAGTAAAGCTTTAATGCCGGACCCCGAAATGCCAAACATTTTTGATTGGGTGAGGGAAGCAACGGTATGGCAGCCACTGTGGACCACCCCACCAGAAGCCTCACAGAGCTGCTATAAACCTATCCATTGTGGCTGCTCCAGTATAGCTATAGTCTTCCTTAACACAGTATTCAGATTAAATAAATGTTTTAGAGCCTAAAAATGTTGTGTCAGTGTCTAGACTTATGCACTGACTGCGATGTCATACCAAGGTATGTGTTGCATTACATTTTGTGCTTCATTAAATTAAAAGAAAAATCATTTGTATAAATTAATTAGCCATTACTTTTTCATACTTTGCGAATACAAACATTTCAGTAACATCACTGGGGGGACACTGTTATTAGGCAACCCATTCCTGGAGTATCTTCTAATCCAACAACCTGGGGTGGGTTTACCAGTTACAATGTCTCTCAGCTACAGTCTTGAAAGGTAGGTCTTACTAAAGTCGTTTACCTTACACTTTTTCAACCCGTTTATTAAGAGGTCCCCTAAGATAAACATTCCTACTTATACCTTAAAAGGGATGTGCTGTACAAACAGTCATTGTCTACCGTTTCTTTACAGTTATTGAAGTAAACAAGTGGTTACTTTGACGTGCTGGATTTCAATCGTTAATTATCCTTTGTAAAAGTTGATACCCCAAAAGATCTACAAATAGGGCCCAGGTTGAAAAATCCTGAAGTTTTCCTTTAACAGGCTGAATCCTGTTTCTGGCATCACTTTTTGGCATTGCCGTAGGTTTGACTGTGCGTGAGATAAGTCAGATTGGAGCACAGGTGATCATTATTAGAGATAACTTGAACAAGAAACTATTAAGAGACTCAAGTCAAAAAAAGAAAGAAATATGACATGAAACAATGCAACTATAAGTATACGTTTTGTTTGTGATTGCAACCAATCCTCACGACTAAACACCATAGCAACATTAACAGACAAGCTAGCCACACCGTGCAGAAATATTGTTTTTAATAAGGTGTATTTTTAACTCCTTAAACAAGTAATGTCAAATTAATGAACTAGAAGAGCACTCTGAGAGTGTAGACCTCTACCAAGGCCAAGTGAAACTACATTTGTGCAATGTATTCTTGTAATGGATTCTAACTTGGCTCATGCTACACTTTTCCATTAAAGTAACACTATGCAACAATTTGACACTTTTTGAGGTATGGATTTATACTAGTTTTGGTACCATCCTCAAATTAATTTAGATAGCATATGGTCATGTAAAGGACAGATAAACACCTGTGTCTTTCCCATTAGCCATCCAGGATATGCCCTAGTTCTGTGTTCTGGGCTGGAACACCCTGCAAAAATGGAAGAAAAGCTTTCACAGCATGACATTGCCAGCTACACTGCCAAAATACACCAGTTAGTGTGTTTGCAAGCTTATCAGTGTCAACTGGGCTGTTGGTGATGTTTGAAAGGTTTTTGCATGCCTTTTAGGTAGTTAGCTTGCTAGTTTTGGAACAGAACTCCGTATTGCTGCCTGAAGTTTGATGAAAATTGTGCTGCGTAAACCTGCATACAAACAAACAAACTGTAATGAAAACATAACCTCCTTGGTGGAAGTCATTAAACACAGAAGGGTTTGGTTGTGGTATTACTGCAAGCCTCAAGGTAAGGAGGAAAGGTGGTAAGGACATTTCTATACCACTGCAGCCCTAGTCTAGGCCATCCTTATGAAAGTATCTCTTACAGAAGGTAGGATACCTTAGCAAAGAGCATTCTTGAAAACACTTTGAAATGTTAAGGTTGGAGCTAAAAGTATAACTAACGCATGGCATAGCATTATAAGGCTCTGGGATACGCACCCTGAATTATATCTGCCCCCACCGAATAACTCTATTTAAATGCCGCATTTCTGACAACGTTAAACCCGCTATGACAATTATGGGGTGCCATTGCATGCTCTGTAATCCTGCTCAGTTTCTGCATATTTAGCATAGCCAAAAAATGCACTACACTTTTCAACTGTTACTTTTTCAAATACTTAGAGAGAAGTTCATACAATAACTTTTTCAAGGGTAATGTTCTGCATTGATGCAAAATTATGAAATAATATCTTGTTAAATGTAAATGGTAAATGTTCAATCTAAATGCAAATTCTAGCTATAAATGTTATATGGTAAATGTAAATTTTAAATGATAAATCTAAATGTAGGACTTGATTTAACTGAATATTACATCAAATTTGGTAATTGGCCACGCCCCAAGTGTGTAACTGCCGTTTTTACACTGTTACACAGTGGGGTCGTGGCCAATTACCGTATGTGCTGTAATATTCCGTTAAATCAAGTCCTATGTTTAGATTGATCATTTAACATTTGTATTTACCATATAACATTTATATTTAGCATGCCTTTACATTTACATTTAACACAAATATTTACAGACTACAATATATTCTTTCATAATTTTACATCACTCAAGAACATTACTCTTGGAAAATAATTTCCATGAATTTCTCTCTAAATGTTTGAAAAAGTGCAACGTGCAACAATTTACAAATAGCTCCCCATACACAATAAACCCACAGCTGAATTTATGTTCAGTTACTGCGTGTGTATAATTAAACGTGCGCTTACCCAGTCTGGTGGTACATTTTACATTATTATCGACTACGGCTTGAGTAACCCACAAAATATTAAGCTAGATCTATGGATTTACTCTAACCGAATGACAGTTCAACGACACAATATCACTAACAGGGCATGGCTACGCACGTGATGGCGCCCCCAAGTGTCGCATCATACCCACCTTATGAAATTCCTCCGATGAGCACCAGAGTGCCAAATGACTAAAGGCTGCTATTATTGGACTAGTAGGTGAAATTCAGAACCACACAGGTGCGTTCAAAATAATGGTGGCGCACTTTAGCATCATAATATAACATAGTATAACCCATAGTCTAGCTTGTTCAAGAAAACTTTTTGTAAAATCAGCTTACCTCCAAGGTGAAGCATGGAATCCAGAAATTAAATAGCCTTGTAAACTCTGGAACATCGGCAGTTTCGTGTATTCAGAGTGAGATGTTAAAAATGTGATAAACTGGCAAGTAAAACTTCAAGTAAAACATTAAACAAGTGCTTTTGTTTCCTTAAAATGTTTACTAAGTTAATTACTGACACAACAGGCAAGGTGTCCCACCAAGTCTGCCTCTCTGAGATTTATGCCCCAGTTTATGCTTTCTACGCTGATAACAGACCGCGGAATCTTTTTGGGGTTTTTCCACTCTCCCCGACTGCAGAAGCACATGCGTTATAGCCATGAAGCTATTGGTTCCTTCGCTCCTTTGCTTCATCATTGAGATGCTCTGTACAGTAGCCTACACACACGCTCGACTCCGTTGTTGTGGTGGTAGGGGGCGCGGTCTCTCATTTGGTGGGAGAGAAATAGCGGTGGTTTCTGATAACCTTCGTTACATAACTCGGTATTATGACAAGCAACTGAACAAAAGACTGGGGATCGCTGTCGCTGGTGTTGCCCGGTCTAAGCATATACATGACATTTCTGTACGAAATGAATTGGAATAGCACATTTTAATTCAATAACATTACTAGTTCCTAAAGTGAAGGAAAACGATTGCCGAGAAGATACGCTATGTCTAACAACTTGCATGTTGGAACATTTAGGGAACATGCTTTACTAATGTTCTGTTTGTCTGTGTTCAGAATTCGATTGCTAAGATAGCTTGGCCTACATTGACTCTGAATTGATTGTATCCGATTGTTTTCCGAATGCTTAGGTAATTCCAGGGTGACGGTGTACATATTTATTACATTCTAGATATGTTTATGTGACATCCTTGTTGATGATTATGAACATGAAGGCTATTTGCTATACTTACTCATGTTTTATTACGAGAATGGTGAAGCGCCATGTTGTGTCATGCCTGCCTTTATTTGTTTTATTTGAGACAAGAATGTAGGCCACTATTCTCATGTTTATTTTTGGACTCTTGTGTTCATGGGATGGTTCACGTGGGACTGTGAACAGTGCTATTTTTGCGTGTTCCTGTTCAGTGGCTGCAATTTACTGCCCTTACACTTGGTTTTCCTCTGACCCAAAATAACGAGGGGGCACTCATAAACAAAGTGTCAGATTAGCATTAGCTTCATTAAACTGTCTGAACTGAATACAAATACAAACAACTAGATCACGAAAGCTTCGCAAAAAGATGCCACAAGATTAGAGGTCAGTATTTATACTTTATAGGCTTTATGGGAATTTAGAAGTTCTAAATTTAGAATTTAGATAGTTGTCGACTGTAATAGGAGTTTGTGCCTTTAAAGCTGGTGTGATACCTCTTCACAGCACCCTGAAGTGAGATTACCTCATGAGCTGTTGTAGTTTGTGCAATCATGCGAATAAACTGACAGCACTGATCTATATTTGTCTTGGCCGGACTATATTTGGAATACTTGAAAGGGTGTGTTTGTACAGCCAGACTATTTGTGCATTCCTCAGAGAGACAGAAATAGTCCCAGACACAGACGTAGAGACATCACAACCCAGGCCTGTTGTACATGAACAGCCTGCAGTTGCCCACTTGTCTCCACTAGAGGCCCAAAGTGACTGAGTACAAATGACCTGCCTCATTCAGCCCTTGTACAGACAGGCAGACATGGTGCAAAAGCCACTGTTGGCTGCCCAGCACATTGTGCAGTCAGGGGTCAGTCATTGTGGATTAGCATGAGAATGGTGCGTCAGGGACACGGCGGTATAAAAGCAAGGGAACGAAACAATGTTTCATCTTTGTCTTGCTATTGGTGCTCCATGTCCTCGCCTGCTGGGTGTGCGATACCCACAAGCCCTGCTGATTGTGTGGCTGCTGACGCCTCTCTCTCTCCCTCCTTCTCCCTCTCCTTCACCTCTGTTACCCTCTCACCCTGTCCCTCTTCCTCCTCTTCATCATCCTTCTCCCTCTCCCTCTAGAGGCCTCCGGTGGGATGGATAACAGCACCTTCTTGTACTTTAGTTATGGGAGCAATCTGCTTAAGGAGAGGCTACAGTTGAGGAACCCCTCTGCCACGGTCCACTGCATCGCCAGGCTGAAGGTGAGCGCTGGGATTTTTCACGAGAGAAATTACCCCTCCCCCATCCCTTCTGCTTCCTCAAAGTTTTCCCCAGGACTCCTTTCCCTGCCCGGAGTGCCTGTGACATGACTGTATAAATGCAGTGCCGTTGTCTTTTTCATTATGATCTGCTTTTCTTCTTCTTCTTCCAGGACTATAAATTGGCCTTCGGTAACCACAAGGGTTTGGCCAGTGACCGCTGGCATGGAGGCGTGGCCACGATAGAGCATAGTCTGGAGGATGAGGTGTGGGGGGTGGTATGGAGGATGAACATTTCCGACCTAGAGTCCTTAGACAGGTAGGGCTCCTCCGCATGCTCCTGGTTACAAACCTGTACACCAGCGGGGGTTAACTTCAGAGTGATTTTGAAGGCGAAATGTCAACTGTCCCAAATAAACTCTGAGATCGATTATAATTAGCATGCTGTACCCTGATGAATGAGTTTCGTGGCGCAGGTTAGGTGCGTTTGGTGCCTAGCCAGCTCTGGAGCGCCCGTAGGGGCTTTGTGATGTAAGGTGGGCTTTGATGTCTATGCAGTGTGATGTAACCCTGTGGTTTCTGGTCAGGCAGGAGGGTGTGAAGCTTGGAGCCTACAGCCCAGCGGAGGTGTCTGTGTGGACCCGCGGACAGGAGCTTGACTGCCGGACGTACATCATGAACAGCTGTGTGTACGCTCCTCCCTCTCCGCAGTACCTGAAGGTAGTAGTCGCTTCGCTGTTACTTCGTCTGTTTCACTGTCACTTCACTCGCTCCAGCCGTCACTAGGGCCTCTCTTCACTGGATGTCTTGCCGAGTGCAGATAAGGCGGTCAGATGTGGTCTGCTTGGAGGACTAGGCTAACCATTGATGGTTGATGATGGTTCAATTCTGAGACACAGAACAACATTCTCTTTCCTCAGTAATGTGACGTCAATCCCTTAAGTTGACTGTCAATAGACTGGACCAGTATTAACACTGCTGGAATTGGACAATGTTCCTGTACTTTTTTTTTTTTGTTTGTTTCTGGTGTTTGCCCCTGTTCCCTGTCTGCTATTGTGGCGGATGGACAAAAGGGCACAAATGGCAACTGGGACATTGGCTGCAAGGGAGGGGGGTATGGGGTGAGTCATTCAGCCAAGCCCCACTCCAAACATCGCACCCACAGCCTGCTGAAGCCTCTGGAATTTGCATTTCGCTATCATATTTGGATTTTAGCAGCACGTCACAAGCCTTTGTGGCTGACTCTTTAAATTGTTGCCTGCACTGGTAAATACACGCCGATCCATGTGTCTGATTGCCCAGATAAAAAAACGGATAAGGGTCAAAAATATGACCTTTCTGGAAATTTCCTTTCCAGTTCCTCTTCATTGGGATTTAAAAGTGCCAAATAATCATGGCAGCAAGAGTGACAAGCCTGGCTTTGTGTAGCCAGCTTTGTGCTCTATCGTGTGCTCTATCGTGTGCATGCGAGACTCATGCGGCGGACTCTCACATATTGTTCTCTCCCTTGTGTGCTGCTGGTCTGGGTATGTGCACTGTACGCTCGCATGAAATGCATATTTATAGGCATGTGGTCACCACTCTCACTCTGTTTTGTTTTCCGTTTTGCATGTTTGTCTGTGTGTCGCATTTAGTGGTCATAATTCAACATTTATGTGAAGGTATACAAACAGGTTTATCAAAATGACCAGTATGATGTTTCTACACAGACATTAAATAAATATCATTGAATTCTGCTGAACTTGAGAATCAGGATTATGTTAAAGCCTACAGATAGAATATTTACTGAATGGTAGCTATGTGAATCTATGGCCATTAGAGGTGATTAAGCTGCAGCCCTTTTCTTACGGCCCCCAAGGTGATCGTCATGGGAGCTGAGCAAAATGGCTTGCCTAAGGACTACCAGGAGAAACTCCGATCCATTGAGACCAACAAGTACGAGGGGCCTCTTTCCGTGATGACGGAGATCGAGCGTGCCATGAAGAGATCAAAGGAGAGAGCGAACCATCGGTCGGATGCGTAGCTCTGCGATGAAGCACATATCCCTGTCCACCAGTATCCAGGGAGAGTAACTTGAGCGCTTTAGTCAGCACTGAGAAGCCTCTTTGTCTTTTTTTCAGGGGAAACACAGAGAGAACGCTGGCAGACTTTTACGTAATTCTTTACATTTTTAAAGTGCCTTAAAAAAAACAAAGACCTCTCTGAGGCACAGAAACCAGAGGGTTCTTGCACAGAACTTTTCTTCCATGTACATTTAAACTGGGTTTAAAGGGATTTTCTTTCTTTTGAAAAGGGTAAAAACAGATCTTCCATCCACAGAACCTTTGTCTTGGTCACAATAGCCTGGTCAGGAACGCAAATGCTAATCAAACCTTTGTATACTGTAGTAGTAAAGTAAAAATAAAGTATCATAGGATGTTTAGTGTCTACTGTTGCTTATCAACTTTACATCTTCAGAGGATCCTGATAGACAGCATCTCTCTCCCTCTCTCTCTCTCTCTCTCTCTCTCCTCTCTCTCTCTCCTCTCTCGCTCTCTCTCTCTCTACCCTCTCTCCTCTCTCTCTCTCTCTCTCTCTATCTCCTCTCGCTCTCTACCCTCTCTCTCCCTCTCTCTCTCCTCTCTCTCCCCTCTCGCTCTCTCTCTCTCTCTCTCCAGTGAGTATTGATATTTTGCACTCAATTCCCATAAGTCATCCTGCACAGATATTTATAGTTCTGTAAAAAAATAAGAATAATATGATTTTCATTGTAACATTTGTGTAGAATATGTCTAGTCCACATCGACGTTTCATATCAACCAACCAATTCTACAAACAAATGTCACTACTTGATATACCTATCTAAAAGATCCTTACTTTTGTGGCAGAATGCATTCATTGCAATGTATCAACATTGTTTGGCTTGCATTAAACCTACAGTAATGTTTCTCTGGTGCTAAGAAAACTGTTCTTGCACAAACAGCTATAGGTGCTGTTTTGTCTCGGTTGCCCCCTAAAGGTGGAAAGTTTGCATTACACCAGTAATGGAGTGGAATTTTCCCTGACAAGAGGGTCTGTGGCCAATATTACAGTTTTTCACAGTTGTTAACACCCAAAAAGTGAAAATTCGGCACAATTTGCACAACCTTCACTTCATGTACCAATCGCTCGACCCAATTTGGCACTACTTAACACTGCCTTATCTGCATTAGACTCTGATTTTCTTTGTTAACACTCTGATGTCAATTACACATCACCTTGTTGTCAAAACACAACACACAATGTTCAGTTGTTGCACACACTTCTCAAGTAAAATCTCAAAGCATCAACCTACAACACACAAATAGTCAAATCTCTAAACATTCAGGTCTGTTGAGCAATTTGCAATCAGGACTGCAGCATAAAAGTGCCTTGAGCCTCTGTTTTGTTTGATGAGCAATGGAGAACGTGGCAGATAACGACAACCAGAGAAGGAGAGGGGTAAGAGTGAGAGGAGGAGGAGGAGGAGGAAGAGGAGGCAGAGGAGGAGGAGGAGGAAGAGGAGGACAAGAAGGAGGAGGGAAAGGAAAAGGAGGCAGAGGAGGCAGAGGACAGAGAGAAGTAAGAGGAGGCAGAGGAGGATGAGGAGGACAAGGGGGAGGAGAAGGACAAGGAGAAGGAGGAGGAGAGAGAAGAAGGAGAATGGTGATCTCAAATGAAATCCGGGCAACTGTTGTAGACCATTTTCTAAACCATGGGTTGAGCATGAGGGAGGCTGGCCAGAGGGTCCAACCTAACCTCAGCCGCTTCACAGTTGCTGCCATCATTGAGCAGGCCGGTTTACAGTATTGTACTATTGTCTCTGTGTGCCAGAATAAACCTTTTTTTGCTGCATATTTGTGTGCTGTTTGACTGAAAAAAGTAGGCCTACACTGAGACATTTTACAAAAGGAGAAATGGCTCATTCTCCAGAGTCATTATCATTCGTATGGTGTGTTCCATTTCGATGATTGTGTTTTCAATTTTGCCCTTCTGTGTGCTGTAAATGCTTGGTAGTGTGCAGCAAATGCTTAGTTGTGTGTACTCAATGAATGTATGTGTGTGTCTTTTGAAAAAATGGCTGTGTGTACCAAATGAAAACACGAGTTCCATTTTGTGAACAGTTAGGAGATTTGATGGCAAAGAGTCATCTTGCAAAGGTAGTGTCAGGTTTAGCTCTTTGTGTGAGAGGTTTTCAGTTTTCTGTGTTCAGTTTTGAGAAAGCCGTTATTGTTTTGAAAAACGTGTGTTAGCAATTGTGAAAAACTGTAACAGAATGGATTGTAATTTCATCCAAAACGGTTCACACAACCATTTTTAAACATTGTTGACAATTCTAATAAAAAATGTGTAAAGACCAGATAAACCCATCTACGTCAAATTTGTGGAGAAAGACATACAATCATACTATACTATATATAGACTTTATTTTACATGTTATCATTTCATTAACAGTTTTTCACAATTGTTAACACACGTTTTTCAAAACAATAACGGCTTTCTCAAAACTGCACACAGAAAACTGAAAACCTCTCACACAAAATGCTAAACCTGACACTCCCTTTGCAAGATGACTCTTTGCCATCAAATCTTTTAACTGTTCACAAAATGGAACTCGTGTTTTCATTTGATACACACAGCCATATTTTCAAAAGACACACACATTCATTCATTGAGTACACACAACTAAGCATTTGCTGCACACTACCAAGCATTTAGAGCACACTGCAGTGCAAAATTGAAAACACAATCATCGTAATGGAACACACCATATGAATGACAATGACTGGATAATGAGCCATTTCTCCTTTTGTAAAATGTCTCAATGTAGGCCTACTTTTTTCATAGTCAAAAATAAAACAGCACACAAATATGCAGCAACATTTTTTTATTTCGGTACACACAGAGAACAGTACAGTACTGTAAACCGCGTGATACCGTTGTTCTCACAAACCATATTTACAATTTCAGTCTCCTGTTCGGCGGTGAAAGTGTGTGTTCTTCCTCCACGGTGTGGTTCACTTTCAGTCCTGCAAAATACAAATACTGTGAGCACAATGTATTCTATTGATATGCAGTATTACAGTACACAAGGCAAATAGATTTCGTACCTGTTCTCCTTCCTGAAGTTTCTAATGATGGCAGCAACTGTGAAGCGGCTGAGATTTGGTTGGACACTCTGGCCAGCCTCCCTCATGCTCAAACCATGGTTGAGCACATGGTCTACCACAGCGGCCCAAATCTCATTAGAGATGACCATTCTCCTTTTTCTTTCTCCTCCTCCTCTTCCTTCTTCTCATCCTCTTCCTCCTCCTTGTCCTCCTACTCCTCCTCGCCCTTGTCCCCGTCCTTCTTGTCCTCCTCTTCCTCCTCCTCTCACTCTTACCCCTCTCCTTCTCTGGTTGTTGATCTCTTCAAAGTTCTCCATTGTTTACCAAACAAAACAGAGGCTCAAGGCACTTTTATACTGCAGTCCTCAACCGACCTGAATGTTTAGAGATTTGACTATTTGTGTGTTGTAGGTTGATGCTTTGAGATTTTACTTGAGAAGTGTGTGCAACAACTGAACATTGTGTGTAGTGTTTTGACAACAAGGTGAAGTGTAATTGACATCAGAGTGTAAACAAGGAAAATCAGAGTCTAATGCAGATAAGGGAGTATGAAGTAGTGCCAAATTGGGTCGAGCGATTGGTACATGAAGTGAAGGTTGTGCAAATTGTGCCGAATTTTCGCTGTTTGTGTGTTAACAACTGTGAAAAACTGTCAAAAATTAAATCAAAAATTCTGTGAAGAATGTCCAGAGCAGCTAGTGCCTCAATTAAAAGGAACAATTAAAACAATTAAAAGGAACAAATAACAAGAATGACTACAGCTACAATCAGTGTGTAAATCTAATCAGCGTTTCAGTAGCGTTCCACTGATGATTCCTCAGGCTGTGACAGGCATGTGGTCCACACATTGCAAGGTAAGGCGCTGCACAATGACTTGTCAGCTGTCAGTGGAGCACGACATAGCCTCATGAAAAGGCTGAGTGTGTTCGGGGTCCTTACTGAAGAGTCTATTGTCATCCGCTTGTACACTTAATAGCCTCTTTATGCCCCCGACGAGGTTTGTTACAATACTTCATTGTGTTGCCTTGAAGAATCCACACTCTGTTGAAAAGCACAGTGCAGACCTCTGGGATAGAGGAAGTGCTGTGCGGATGGTCCCTGGAGTCCATAGCTATTTGAGCTATGTGTTACATGAAGGCTGCAGCCTGTAGATGTGTTGGTACATGAGAAACAAATTGTTCTTTTTTTTCTTTTTTTACTGCATTTGGTGTAATCACATACGAGTTCAACAGTTGTACATCTTGTGCTTTCCTACGGGTTTTCCATCACAGGGAGATTAATATCTAGGACTTTTACGTGTCACACCTTCTGCTCTGAGCATTCATGTGTTACATATCACACTCTCTGCTCTGAGCACTTGCTTGCCAATGAATCATGCTATTATGTGATTCCTAAAGGCTTTACCTGAGGCCTACTCAGTGAGATCCACTAACTAGATCTGTTTATAGAGAGATGAAACACATTAACATAAAAGTTACATACAGCAAAGTGAAAAGAATTATAGATTCCATGAAATAAACTGAGCTTCCACAGATCAATGAAATATTCAGCCCTAGAAAGATGGTAAGAACATAACATTTATAATAATTGAATACACTTTATAAAGCATTTATTATGAGTTAATTAAAGTGTGTTAACAAAGGTGGGTAGCAATGGAGTCTTGTAGTTACAGTTGGTATTGGGAGGCTGTAGTGTATTTAAAGGGAAACCTTTTTCAACTTGGGCCCTATTTTTAGATATTTTTGGGTCCAAATGTTTACTAAGGACAGAATGAAATTGGTAAGTTCAAACGCAAACGCAAAACTGCTACACAATGGAATCCTATGAGGCAAGCCAGCATGTTCAAGTAAACCGCTTGTTTTCTCCAATGATAGGCTCGTAAATATTATTATATGGGTCTAACAACATGGAAAGGATCCTTACAGAGATACACCTGCATCTGTGTACCTCAATAACTGCACAGAAACAGCTGAAAATAACAGTTTGTACTGTTTGACTATCTTGATTGTCTGGTCTCTGACGTAGCACCACAATGGACCTGTAGTCGATTGTCGAGGGAGGCGCTCTCCTTTGACCCACTTCATCATGGCATGGTAGGCCAATCGACTACAGGCACTGAATGAATCTAAATACGTATTACAAAATAGAGTTTCTGTAGAGTGCCACAGTAATCTGCAATCACCACAATGACAGTACTTTTGTTTTTCATTATATCCGTGTGACTTTCTCAAGGGTGTTTTAAAGTTGAGGTGTGTGTGTGTGTGTGTCCCAGATGATTGCTGTTTGGCAGTGTGGGGGCAGAGAAGACCAGTGGCATTATGGGAAGACGCAGTGAGAGTCCTCTTCAGTCGGTCATACTTCAGTAGCACTAATGACATGGTTCACATGAAATTAAATGAAGCGTGGCCCCTATATAACAGCAGATATGTAATAATAGCCTTTTCGCACGCATGCTTTCATACATTCAGAGTGCTCAGCGAGAGAGCGCTAAATCCTTCCCACCTCACAGCCACACACACACACACACACACACACACACACACACACACACACACACACACACACAGCCATGAGCAAAACAACATTTTGAAGAAGAGAGCAAGAGATATAATAGTGGTGTCCTCAAGAGAGTGGAACAACATTATTAAGGCCGCAGTAAAGATTTTTTTTCCTATAAATACTGAGCCATCTCGATAAAAGCCAACAGACTTGCCTTGGAAATACCAACAACAGCAGTCAGAACTAATAAAAGCAACATAGTATGCTGACCGACTGTATTTTGACAGTATATTAGCAGTGTTTTGCAATAAAAGGTGTTTTTGGAGAATAGCCAGGGAGGCTAGAGGGAATCATTTTCCATCAAAATTAATTTTAAATTGTTATAAAAACTAGTCCCCAAACATACCTTTAAAAACAGTAGAAATAAACACATAATGTGCCTACCAGGAAGCAATTTTGGACAACTTTCCTACATTCAGAATCCCCATAAGACATCAAGATATTTACGTGCATTGAGAAAAACCACTGGCAATACCTGAATGCTCCCATGGAGGGCAGTGTTGCTCCACACTGTGTCTCCCCTGCTATGCTGTCCTCTGGTAGAGGAGCCCCTGGCCCTCATTGTGAGGGGATCAGTCCTAATGTAATAAACTGTGTCCTCTCCCTGTTCTCACAGAGGTCAGCACCCACACGTTACTCATCCCTCCCTCGCCTCTGTCTCTCCACCCAGCCATACCACATTACAGGGGGCTACTGTGGAATGTGTGTGTTTAGACACACTTCTACCACCCTACTAATATCACCTGTACAACAGGCACGCTTACAGCAGAGAGTAGAGTCACTGGTAGTTCCAGACAGAAAATGAGAGTAGATGGTGTCAGCAGCCAATTCCTAATCTGCGCATAAGCGTAGTCATCAGATTTCAAATCACCTCAAACTCCTCAATGTGCCTGTTGAGATTACACAGCGCATCACCAAACGAGTCAGAAAAACGGCAACACAAAACGCACCTGGTGCTCTGTGACTGGTGTGTTTCGGCTCTGTGACTGGTGTGATTCGGCTCTGTGACTAGTCTGTCTCTGTCTCTGTGACTGGTCTGTCTCTGTCTCTGTCTGTGCAGCAGTGATGAGGCATCAAAAGCTCAGTCTGCATCAGACGTGCCCTTCAGCAAAGGTCTCCAAGAAAGCAAACAATGCATAATCTTCTATTACTGTGAGCACACTGAGAGTGTGAACGCCCTGAGGGCTATAACATTAGGATACAAAAGCAATAATGTGCAATCTCTCAACCCCCCCTCAAGCCAATCGGGTATTCATAGAACACACCACTTACCCCATCTGCACCCCCCCACCCCGACTTTTGTCTTTGGCCCCATATTCCTCTCACTGCTCTGATGGCATGTCATTTCTCTGGCATTAGTCCCCCTGATGGATGTTGAATTAAGGGACGGAGAGATGGAAGGATAAAGGGGTATCAAAGGCCTCATTTGCCCAAAGCCAAGCGTCTTTAAAAGTGTGTGGGGAGGACCACGTTCATCTGTCTTTCGATTTGCTGTAAATGAAAGTCTAATGCTTTCTAATGATGGCTGCTGTAGTGGCGACGCAACAGACACCACTGCTGGGATGAGATAACAGCATGAGTGATTGAGATGCGGCTGCTGGCTAGATTATACCCCACAATCCGTCCCCACCTTCACTGGTCATCATGGAAATGTAGAAGTGTCCCTG